>NC_069128.1:64707023-65043579 GCF_026914265.1 Mya arenaria | reverse complement strand
ACCCGCCGTCTAAGAACAACGCGCGCGGTCCCAGCCTTCTACGTCAACGCGAAAGGGTTCAAAAACGCGAAACGAGGTCCCCACGTTAACCGTATGGGAGGGCCCAGGTGACAGCCGGTGACGTAAAGTGACGTCATTTCGGTCAGAAGTAAGAACGTAGTCCCCATGCGAGCCGCCGTCTAAGAACAACGCGCGCGGTCCCAGCCTTCTACGTCAACGCGAAAGGGTTCAAAAACGCGAAACGAGGTCCCCACGTTAACCGTATGGGAGGGCCCAGGTGACAGCCGGTGACGTAAAGTGACGTCATTTCGGTCAGAAGTAAGAACGTAGTCCCCATGCGAGCCGCCGTCTAAGAACAACGCGCGCGGTCCCAGCCTTCTACGTCAACGCGAAAGGGTTCAAAAACGCGAAACGAGGTCCCCACGTTAACCGTATGGGAGGGCCCAGGTGACAGCCGGTGACGTAAAGTGACGTCATTTCGGTCAGAAGTAAGAACGTAGTCCCCATGCGAGCCGCCGTCTAAGAACAACGCGCGCGGTCCCAGCCTTCTACGTCAACGCGAAAAGGGTTCAAAAACGCGAAACGAGGTCCCCACGTTAACCGTATGGGAGGGCCCAGGTGACAGCCGGTGACGTAAAGTGACGTCATTTCGGTCAGAAGTAAGAACGTAGTCCCCATGCGAGCCGCCGTCTAAGAACAACGCGCGCGGTCCCAGCCTTCTACGTCAACGCGAAAGGGTTCAAAAACGCGAAACGAGGTCCCCACGTTAACCGTATGGGAGGGCCCAGGTGACAGCCGGTGACGTAAAGTGACGTCATTTCGGTCAGAAGTAAGAACGTAGTCCCCATGCGAGCCGCCGTCTAAGAACAACGCGCGCGGTCCCAGCCTTCTACGTCAACGCGAAAGGGTTCAAAAACGCGAAACGAGGTCCCCACGTTAACCGTATGGGAGGGCCCAGGTGACAGCCGGTGACGTAAAGTGACGTCATTTCGGTCAGAAGTAAGAACGTAGTCCCCATGCGAGCCGCCGTCTAAGAACAACGCGCGCGGTCCCAGCCTTCTACGTCAACGCGAAAAGGGTTCAAAAACGCGAAACGAGGTCCCCACGTTAACCGTATGGGAGGGCCCAGGTGACAGCCGGTGACGTAAAGTGACGTCATTTCGGTCAGAAGTAAGAACGTAGTCGCCATGCGAGCCGCCGTCTAAGAACAACGCGCGCGGTCCCAGCCTTCTACGTCAACGCGAAAGGGTTCAAAAACGCGAAACGAGGTCCCCACGTTAACCGTATGGGAGGGCCCAGGTGACAGCCGGTGACGTAAAGTGACGTCATTTCGGTCAGAAGTAAGAACGTAGTCCCCATGCGAGCCGCCGTCTAAGAACAACGCGCGCGGTCCCAGCCTTCTACGTCAACGCGAAAGGGTTCAAAAACGCGAAACGAGGTCCCCACGTTAACCGTATGGGAGGGCCCAGGTGACAGCCGGTGACGTAAAGTGACGTCATTTCGGTCAGAAGTAAGAACGTAGTCCCCATGCGAGCCGCCGTCTAAGAACAACGCGCGCGGTCCCAGCCTTCTACGTCAACGCGAAAAGGGTTCAAAAACGCGAAACGAGGTCCCCACGTTAACCGTATGGGAGGGCCCAGGTGACAGCCGGTGACGTAAAGTGACGTCATTTCGGTCAGAAGTAAGAACGTAGTCCCCATGCGAGCCGCCGTCTAAGAACAACGCGCGCGGTCCCAGCCTTCTACGTCAACGCGAAAGGGTTCAAAAACGCGAAACGAGGTCCCCACGTTAACCGTATGGGAGGGCCCAGGTGACAGCCGGTGACGTAAAGTGACGTCATTTCGGTCAGAAGTAAGAACGTAGTCGCCATGCGAGCCGCCGTCTAAGAACAACGCGCGCGGTCCCAGCCTTCTACGTCAACGCGAAAGGGTTCAAAAACGCGAAACGAGGTCCCCACGTTAACCGTATGGGAGGGCCCAGGTGACAGCCGGTGACGTAAAGTGACGTCATTTCGGTCAGAAGTAAGAACGTAGTCCCCATGCGAGCCGCCGTCTAAGAACAACGCGCGCGGTCCCAGCCTTCTACGTCAACGCGAAAGGGTTCAAAAACGCGAAACGAGGTCCCCACGTTAACCGTATGGGAGGGCCCAGGTGACAGCCGGTGACGTAAAGTGACGTCATTTCGGTCAGAAGTAAGAACGTAGTCGCCATGCGAGCCGCCGTCTAAGAACAACGCGCGCGGTCCCAGCCTTCTACGTCAACGCGAAAGGGTTCAAAAACGCGAAACGAGGTCCCCACGTTAACCGTATGGGAGGGCCCAGGTGACAGCCGGTGACGTAAAGTGACGTCATATCGGTCAGAAGTAAGAACGTAGTCGCCATGCGAGCCGCCGTCTAAGAACAACGCGCGCGGTCCCAGCCTTCTACGTCAACGCGAAAGGGTTCAAAAACGCGAAACGAGGTCCCCACGTTAACCGTATGGGAGGGCCCAGGTGACAGCCGGTGACGTAAAGTGACGTCATTTCGGTCAGAAGTAAGAACGTAGTCCCCATGCGAGCCGCCGTCTAAGAACAACGCGCGCGGTCCCAGCCTTCTACGTCAACGCGAAAGGGTTCAAAAACGCGAAACGAGGTCCCCACGTTAACCGTATGGGAGGGCCCAGGTGACAGCCGGTGACGTAAAGTGACGTCATTTCGGTCAGAAGTAAGAACGTAGTCCCCATGCGAGCCGCCGTCTAAGAACAACGCGCGCGGTCCCAGCCTTCTACGTCAACGCGAAAGGGTTCAAAAACGCGAAACGAGGTCCCCACGTTAACCGTATGGGAGGGCCCAGGTGACAGCCGGTGACGTAAAGTGACGTCATTTCGGTCAGAAGTAAGAACGTAGTCCCCATGCGAGCCGCCGTCTAAGAACAACGCGCGCGGTCCCAGCCTTCTACGTCAACGCGAAAAGGGTTCAAAAACGCGAAACGAGGTCCCCACGTTAACCGTATGGGAGGGCCCAGGTGACAGCCGGTGACGTAAAGTGACGTCATTTCGGTCAGAAGTAAGAACGTAGTCGCCATGCGAGCCGCCGTCTAAGAACAACGCGCGCGGTCCCAGCCTTCTACGTCAACGCGAAAGGGTTCAAAAACGGGAAACGAGGTCCCCACGTTAACCGTATGGGAGGGCCCAGGTGACAGCCGGTGACGTAAAGTGACGTCATTTCGGTCAGAAGTAAGAACGTAGTCCCCATGCGAGCCGCCGTCTAAGAACAACGCGCGCGGTCCCAGCCTTCTACGTCAACGCGAAAGGGTTCAAAAACGCGAAACGAGGTCCCCACGTTAACCGTATGGGAGGGCCCAGGTGACAGCCGGTGACGTAAAGTGACGTCATTTCGGTCAGAAGTAAGAACGTAGTCCCCATGCGAGCCGCCGTCTAAGAACAACGCGCGCGGTCCCAGCCTTCTACGTCAACGCGAAAGGGTTCAAAAACGCGAAACGAGGTCCCCACGTTAACCGTATGGGAGGGCCCAGGTGACAGCCGGTGACGTAAAGTGACGTCATTTCGGTCAGAAGTAAGAACGTAGTCGCCATGCGAGCCGCCGTCTAAGAACAACGCGCGCGGTCCCAGCCTTCTACGTCAACGCGAAAGGGTTCAAAAACGCGAAACGAGGTCCCCACGTTAACCGTATGGGAGGGCCCAGGTGACAGCCGGTGACGTAAAGTGACGTCATTTCGGTCAGAAGTAAGAACGTAGTCACCATGCGAGCCGCCGTCTAAGAACAACGCGCGCGGTCCCAGCCTTCTACGTCAACGCGAAAGGGTTCAAAAACGCGAAACGAGGTCCCCACGTTAACCGTATGGGAGGGCCCAGGTGACAGCCGGTGACGTAAAGTGACGTCATTTCGGTCAGAAGTAAGAACGTAGTCCCCATGCGAGCCGCCGTCTAAGAACAACGCGCGCGGTCCCAGCCTTCTACGTCAACGCGAAAGGGTTCAAAAACGCGAAACGAGGTCCCCACGTTAACCGTATGGGAGGGCCCAGGTGACAGCCGGTGACGTAAAGTGACGTCATTTCGGTCAGAAGTAAGAACGTAGTCGCCATGCGAGCCGCCGTCTAAGAACAACGCGCGCGGTCCCAGCCTTCTACGTCAACGCGAAAGGGTTCAAAAACGCGAAACGAGGTCCCCACGTTAACCGTATGGGAGGGCCCAGGTGACAGCCGGTGACGTAAAGTGACGTCATTTCGGTCAGAAGTAAGAACGTAGTCGCCATGCGAGCCGCCGTCTAAGAACAACGCGCGCGGTCCCAGCCTTCTACGTCAACGCGAAAGGGTTCAAAAACGCGAAACGAGGTCCCCACGTTAACCGTATGGGAGGGCCCAGGTGACAGCCGGTGACGTAAAGTGACGTCATTTCGGTCAGAAGTAAGAACGTAGTCCCCATGCGAGCCGCCGTCTAAGAACAACGCGCGCGGTCCCAGCCTTCTACGTCAACGCGAAAGGGTTCAAAAACGGGAAACGAGGTCCCCACGTTAACCGTATGGGAGGGCCCAGGTGACAGCCGGTGACGTAAAGTGACGTCATTTCGGTCAGAAGTAAGAACGTAGTCCCCATGCGAGCCGCCGTCTAAGAACAACGCGCGCGGTCCCAGCCTTCTACGTCAACGCGAAAGGGTTCAAAAACGCGAAACGAGGTCCCCACGTTAACCGTATGGGAGGGCCCAGGTGACAGCCGGTGACGTAAAGTGACGTCATTTCGGTCAGAAGTAAGAACGTAGTCCCCATGCGAGCCGCCGTCTAAGAACAACGCGCGCGGTCCCAGCCTTCTACGTCAACGCAAAAGGGTTCAAAAACGCGAAACGAGGTCCCCACGTTAACCGTATGGGAGGGCCCAGGTGACAGCCGGTGACGTAAAGTGACGTCATTTCGGTCAGAAGTAAGAACGTAGTCCCCATGCGAGCCGCCGTCTAAGAACAACGCGCGCGGTCCCAGCCTTCTACGTCAACGCGAAAGGGTTCAAAAACGCGAAACGAGGTCCCCACGTTAACCGTATGGGAGGGCCCAGGTGACAGCCGGTGACGTAAAGTGACGTCATTTCGGTCAGAAGTAAGAACGTAGTCCCCATGCGAGCCGCCGTCTAAGAACAATGCACTGTTAAATATTGTGGAATTACAGTCGAAGAATATATTTTTCAATATGAATCAGCGGACAAAATGTATATTTTATTTGGCCGTGCACTTCCTGGATGCTTCTGTTTGAGGTATGAAGCCGGGGACCAAATGATGCATGCCTGTCGAAAAGTAGCATGATACCTATGAACGGCACTGCTTCGCAGTACCGTCCAAAAAGCGGAACTTCCGCTGCAAGGAGACCGCGTAGTCTTTTTTGCAGTTAAACATTATGACTTAACTCTTTGGAATATTAATTATGATAGCAATAATACACTTCAATGGCAATCAATTTAAACTAAGATCAATAAATAAAACTCTTAAATACTACATTTATTAATGATATAACTAAAATATTTACGAAATACTTAAACTGATGACCGGCAAACATCCGTGATTGTTTTCGATAAAAATGGCCGATGAGTTCCAAAAGGCAGATAACAATGAAATTCTTTCGAAGAAGAATACGTTTTTGTGTTTAAACTGTCAATTCCGACAGTTTGGTTACTGCACAATAAAACAATAGAATATATATGAATACTCCCTATCTTTTTTCATGTAAATAGACAAGTGACAATATATAATACATTCTAAATATTTAATAATTTGACCAATCTTTAAGCAATCACCAATCATTTAATATTTTGCGTTATCAGCTATTAAATGCACGGTTATTATCATATTAACAGTAATTAATATTTTGCATATATTTTATCACTCACATTTTATGTTTGTTATACATGTGTTTGTATTAATTTTGAATACTAGTCTCACTTTAAGTATTGATTTTGAGCGCAAACAAAAGATTGCACTGTATGCAAAGCAATCAATAAATAACAAATAAAAGGGAAAATTTTACATCTGAATTTCCATGATTGCATACATCGCCGTTCATTGCGCGTTCATGCTGTATGAACGCAAGAGTATCACTAATGTGATAATGAATTTATAGTTGGGGAATTTACAACAATCGTAATTTTGAGAAATCTAGTCTTAATCAGGCTGGTTTTATAATAAATGATGAATAGTCCGTATGGGTACTGGTCCAAAACCTATAATCGATCGGTTTGGTGTGGAATGGCACTGATTGTTCTATAAGCATTCCTGCACGTATAATTGATGATTTTAAAATGTCACTTTTGGAACTTTTGAATTTTCTCACTACTAATACTGCTAGGAAGATAGTATACTTGGAAAGCTATTTCAATGATTCGAAATTTTACACGGCTTTTGTCTACGCTTTGTGTTTTTAAATTGTTCAAGGAACAGTTGGGACAGCCCCTAAGCATTAACAATAGACCGTCCGTTTATTTCTAAGATTAGGTTCTGGTTCGAACATGTTGAAAACTTGAACTTGACGAGACCTACACCAAGCAAATATGTTTTGCTAGTGTCCCAGCGGTCATGGATACAGTTCATCATATCTACTTGCACCGCCATCCAGTATCCCCGACAACTTTGAGAGATAATCATTTACGGACTCTTTCTTCCCAATTATCATCTTCATCTTCATAATTCACCGTCATCTTGTATATTGGAAACTCAGAGTAGCTGTCTCTGGGATAGTGGTACCCCCATACCGTTCCCTTCGGCAAACAAGAGTCTCGATAAAGGACATTTAGGGTAGGTTTTACTGACAATGTCTTTGAATTAATTTGCCTTTCCCCCGATTGTCAAGTACAGCTGACCCATAGTATGACTATCAGACCACTTATTCGCTATTTGTAATCTTATAAACTTGGATTCAAATACCTTACAGCTAGAAGTCCAATATAATTTCACCCCGTATACATTCGCTCCCTCTTACTTTTCTTTGTCCCATTTTCTCCCGGGGCTACATGCTCCCTGCTTAATCACATCGTCATCCTGTACCAGATTTAATCAGACCCCTTTTTGTGTTTCCTCACAAATGTCAAGGCTTGATTCTCCATCCCCTCCCTTGGCTGACCCAGGCTGAACTTCCAAAGAATCTCCTAAATTCAAGTTCAACTCAGCAGAAGGAGCCCCTTGCCACTTCTCATTTCTTTCCCACAGATTGACCACCAAAATACCACCTCTCATCACTATTAACACCCAGCAGATTTCAAGTAGAGTACAACAGTTTTATTTATATTATTTGTCGTATGGTAAATCTGACATGTTTTGAAATAGTATGTTAAGATATATGTTTACATCAATGTATCAATATTTTTAAAGAGTGTTATTTGGCTTATTTCATAGTTTGTTGTTGGTTGTTTGTTGAAATGAATACTTTATTTGTTTTCATTCACACCACAAGCCGTGTCAGCCCATGTCAAAAAGCATAACATAAGTATTCGTTTCATATTGGCGAACTCCTTTCCCGAAAGTATACCAAAGGCTACTAGTGGAATGCAACATTTTTGTTTTTTAAAAAAACCCGAGCATGCATAGCTTATTTTGTTTTTCAATTCTTTTTTTCATTTATTTCTTTATATAAGAACAAATGAAACACAAACATGTTCATCTAGAAATAAAATGATATTTCACCTATAAAGCCACGCATTACACATACACCCACTCACATACGAAAGGCCAAATACACTTAAACTTTCGTAAAGATAACCTACTATGGAGATTTTATTTTTTGTGATAGAATTAGATCAGTATTTTCCAATGTTTTGTTGTTGTGGGATTCGTACTTTTTATTTTTCAATGTTTATTGCTTTTCGATTAGAATCCTTAGTTTTAGGTACATCATTTATGCGTTAAAGGATAGATGTCTAATATTGCACTTGTTTGAGTCTAAAGAAAATTCATTAAAACAAAAATAGTTGCAAATATCACTGTATTTGTTTTTACATACTATTCCCAATAAAGGATCACGTTTATTGATTAGGATGTAACTTGTTGTAGAAGGAAAATAAAAGATATTCTTTATAAATTGATTGATATCGGGACCGACCATTTTATTTTTAGTAAAGGTCACCCTGTTGCATATTTTGTTCTGAATGACAGAAAATATATGTGGTCAGTTCCGCCTGTAATGTAATTGCCCATATTGTAGTCATATTCTTAATTAGTGCTATTATACAAGCTTATAGGGGAAAATGTTCGACCAGCATCAGCATCGACAGGAACTGTGGCAACGACCTTGATACTTGACATTTAAACCAATATTACAATATTGTCATTTTAGCTATAAACTATTTCAAAGTACACTTTTTGTAAAATTTATTGACGCAGCCGTAGCAAAATAACACTAGGATTCAAATATCCCAAAAGAGATTTGTGGCACATGGTTGTTTAAATTCAAGAACATTTGGTTAAGAAAATAACTAATGTCCACCAGAAGGTCGAAACATCATCTTCGTCGAACGAAGATAAACGTCATGATCGAAGGAATATAATCTTATTCCAGAGCCCTGCAACGTTGGCGGCACAGTATACAGTCGTTTTCCGTAGTCCCCGTTGAGATTTGCACTATAACAGTAAGCATACCACCATGCGCCATGTTCGTATAGTGCACAGTTAGGCGAATAAGTACCGTTTGATAAATCCTGATCATGATCAAATGTAGAAAAATTACGACCGTATGGTGTATCAGTAGATTCAGCTGAAAACTGAAACGGACCAAACACTGAAAGAACACTGAATTATATAGCCATGCTCGCATACGTAGTACAACACTCCTCACAAGTATATTACCGTATTCACGGCTCGGTAATTGCTTGAACGTGTCTAGTGTAGTTTTAATTTTAAATCGTCATTTTTTTACTATTTCTCTTCGATTACAACATGCAAATGACAAATGTTTTAATAAAAGTAAATTGGAAAGTAAATCTTAATGTTTTAAAGAAAGTGGCGTGATCTGTTGAAACAGATGAGACTATGTTGTCAAAATCCAATTTCATGCGATAAAAGACAACTTATTGCGCAAAATTAGGTGTCAAAAAAAATCTCAAATTCAACTTATTTAACAACATACTACTAGAAGCCCTCATAGAGTATGTTGATTATAAACATTCTACAGCAAAAACAGTCATTGCTCATAGTCAACTCATTGTTTTTTTCTGAAAATGCGGACATTGTACGCACATGACTTTTGTTGCTGATTTCCAAATCTAATACGAGAAATTATCATTTTGGTCACCATAAGATGTTTCAAAAGCTTAATCCTCAATATATACAGCAACTGACGGTGTTATTACTCGTTATTTTGTAGTCGCAATTGAAGTACCATGTATCTTGACTCCGCGCGGTAAATGGCTTCAAATGCAAGTAACGAGAAAGTTTAAACGTGTCAGAAAAAACACGTCCACGTCATGTCATTTAATAATACTTTCCTTATTTAGAAAAATAGCCATGACATTGTTGTTCACGCAATATAATGAAACTGTACATATGTAGTTTGGTGCAATACTATAATCAGGGCGCACCTGGTGACATTAATTAAATTCACTACTTTAAAGCCAGCTTACTATTTAACGATCTGGTTCTGTTATCCACGTAGACAGTGTAGCCTGAACCTTTCAATGTGAAGTTACTGTACACATCGTACCCGCACACACCATCATAATCTTCAACATCAATGCGAATTGCATGGCTTGTTCTCGCTAGCATCTCTTGAATTGTTCGTAGACCTGCGCCAAAACCACGAGTTAAAGACTAGACAGCATTTGATGGACTTGCGTACATATTTCATACTTTTGTCTATCTTTGTCAAAGGTAAAAAATATTTTTTTATGTAAATCAACAAAACAGTCACTGACAATTACATTACTTATTGGAGACGAGAAACTAATAACGAGTAACCATTCTTACCGTAAAACTGTTCTTCACGTACACGCAAGGTTAACAAATTACATATTTTTACAGACAAAGTGGAGAAAGACTAATTAATTTAAACATATTTTATTCAAAATGCTATAAAGGTTCACAGTAAGAACAATTTAGTCATTTACATATAACAAACTGAATCGGATTGAAACGAAGCATAGCTTATCAAGTATATCTTCGTAAGAATTAAATTACACGCCATGCAGAATTAGAGACAGACCAATTTAATACGTTGTCGACACCCTATGTACCTTCGTGGTGTTTGTGTGTTCTAGTGGTAAAAAACTGTTAAACGATGGGGTAGCAGGTTCGATCCTCTGCCTTACCACAAACATATCAGGCGTTTTCGGAAAAGGTCCCGTGTAACTGCCACATGTTTATGAAACAAATAGCATTAAACCATAGCAATCTTGCATGTGCAGTCCACCCACTCAAACTAACATAATTAACTTTCTTGCTTGGCCCGACTCCAATGAAAAAGGTCATTGCAGTAGTGATATAAACATACACATCAAAGTAACGATTACGTTAAGGTAGCACACCCCTAATGGGCACCATTTCAAACTATGATCAGCTTGATAATTTCTCAATGTGTATCATTTCCTGGATTCAAAAACAAAATTTAAAATTTTACCGTCAAATAACAATTTTATTTAAATTTGAATTACCATACCCTCATTTTAGAATTGTCGATAAAAACGACAACACCCGAGAGACAAGAACAGTCCTTTATTTTATTTATTTTTCAACATTTTGGTAAAAATTTGGTATCAGAGTAACAAGAAATATATTTGATTTCAAAAATTGATCACATCACCAACAAATATAATCATACTGTACTGAAATAGCCATATGGTATTTCAATTTTGACGTACTGTTTTGACTGTGTAAAATTGGAACATCGACGTTTAAAAGCAAAAATAACAAGTTCTAGAAATACTCATGACCTGTTCTTTATTAATAATTATCTTTAATGTTTTAAAAACATTATGCCACAAAATCAAAATGTTTTACCGTCTCATTTAAAATCAACAAAGTTTGTAATTTCCAATTACTTATTTCAGCCGTGCCTGCAAGTTATAAAATCTTCACAAAAGCTTATATTTATATGTAAAAATGTATTTAATTACTTTCAATGAAAATACAATATTAACCTTTGTAAAAGAATGTTAGCTAATGAAAACAAAGAAGAAAAAAACATACTTGTGCTACTGGCTGGATTCGAACCACTACCTTAAAACCCTCAAAAGATTTGTAGTCCTGTGCTTAACAACATGGGCTAAAGCATTAAAATTGAGTTTCAAGTGGAGGTTTTCATTAGGGGTGTGCTACCTTAACACCAAACAATTTCACGTTGATGATTTCAGATCGACAGTATTATTCGTTGATGACGCATCAATAACAAGTTGCATTCAAACCGAATTGCACTTTTATAATACTGAATATGTTTATGCAAAAGAATATTATTGATGCATATGTCACTACATGCATTACCCTCAGTCTTTTGTGGGGTTTTTGTTGTACATTTTTTATCATATTATTACAATCACTGAGAGGGGTTCTATGTGCATAAAAAATCCAATTTGCAATTCTTTTAGATCGCATACATGCAATGGACACGAAGTATTAAATATAATCACTTAAATGTATGATTTTTATTTACGATAAGTATATGTTTGCAATAGCCAAAAGGTCAATGAGATAATTTTCCTTTTAACTTTCCCATCTACTGTTAAGGCCTAAAGATATTTCAGTAGCTATTACTTCCAGCCTAAACGTTTTCATTCTTCCATGCGAACAAAATGGGCCAATCAACAAACATTTTACAAAAACAACAACTATTTTTTCTCCACTGAAAACGCATTTGCTTCAACCAAAGTAGCATATTTGTTATTGTAAATGCATCATAAACATCTATGTATAATCAATATAAAAATGTATCTCATTTTGATGAGAAAGGTGTTCATTGAGCATCAAAATATTTTCAATATCCGTGTTTTGATTTTAACATCTTAATTTTTGTTTTCAAAACGGCCATGATACGACACGATCTCACTCAGTTTTCTTGATTTAAAGATGTTATTCTTACAATGTCATCATTTCTTTTGAGGGACCTTTCATGCACACAGAGCTACCCATAGGAAAAAAAACCAATATGACTCTGAACATATTTGAGGCATATTTGAAGCAAGATTATAATAAATGTTCGAGGATAAAGATTGACTATTGAACACAATCGTTTTATTGTACAGTTAAATTTCGATGTGTCGAACTCTGGTTATGTCGAACTGTTTGCAAATGTGTGTGGTTTAGTTATTCACATATAGTATTTCGGTTTTATTGAATGTTCGTTATCACGAATATTTTTCGTGACCTAGCCAATACTCTCCGGAAGCCGATCCAAATTCATTTTCATACTGAGTGAAATTCCGGTAAAAGTCCACAGACCCATCGAATTTTCGTTGAAACACCTTAAATGGCGGAGGCATTAATACGTGTAATGGTCTCATTTTCGTGTACTTAACATTCATATATCTCGTTTCCTGCAATGAAATCAATGCGTACTGAATAATAATAATAATAATTATAATAATAATAATAATAATAATAATAATAATAATAAAAATAATAATAATAATAATAATAATAATAATAATAATAATAATAATAATAATAATAATAATAAAAATAATAATAATAATAATATTAAAACTAAAAGATAAAACTTTACTATGTGTAAATCGTATTTTTATCTTGTGTACATGTTGAATGAAAGCAGAAGGGCATCAAGTATATGAACTCTTAACATAACAGTTTTAAAAATCATTTTCCAAGAACAGAAACTACGTGCATGTTCTTTTCCAGATTATTTTTTTATGGAAACGAAAGCATCTCATGATGCGTGTACTACAAAAAATAGTCAATACATGTGACTGGAATGGTATATACTTATGGTACATTCCGTTCATAAGATCGCCTCACAATGAAGTATTAACCCAGTGAGATTTATACATTATGTTTTCTGTGTATATAAGGCAACTTGAATGTCAATATAAACACTGTACCGTCCAGCCACCTCCTTCGGTGACCATGTCACAGTAAACATTAATCGTTGTATGTGACATCCAAGTAGTTATATTGCACACTCCACTTCGTTGAATTCCGGTCTTGTTTAACAAATCGTAGCAGCTGTTTGGAACTATAACATTCACATGATATAATCGCCATTAAGTTAACACACATGTTTGTACACATAATATAATAAACAGAAATGAAATTAATGAAAAAGACTTAGCATAATCTAACATCATTAAGCCAGAAACATATATATAAAACTATGAACAGTGAAGGTTGCTAAGTTGATAGATGTTACCAAGGCAGGTAGATGATCCTTCCTTGCTACTAGTTGCGGTAGGACAAGGGAGAGAGTTGGAAGTATTTTGGCAGTAGTACCCTGCTGGGCAAATAGTGCATGAAGATGCTGCTACAGAACTGTAGTGACCAGTGGGACAGACGGTTTCATAGGTGGCACCAACAGGGCAAAACCTGCCACTGGAACATCGGTAGCAAATAGAACCTATAATATACAAGTACCACAACAAACATATTATATACACTATGGAAACAAATATATTTCATTTCTTTCAACCATAATTAAAACAGTCTATTTTCTGCAAAAGGTAATTCCCCGACACCTCAATTTTTACATATACAAACGGAATTAAGACTAACCCTAAATGAACCCGATCAATATCACTATACTAAGCCTGTTCTCAGAGCAGATGCTGGAATTATGCAGACATATCGGGCTTACAATAATTATTGAACAACGGCAAATGGCTAAACAATTATATTTTATTGATTAGTTTCAAACTAATTAATTACAGACTTTTTTTCTGAACCCATTTATATAAGTACAACTATTAATTCCATCAGCAATTAATTAAAACAAGTCGTCTGTGTTCCTTGCTAACTTTCGACTCATATATACAGGGATTATACGATTTTGGACCGAACCGTTTATACTTTAAATCCTCTGTTTTTGAATCGTTCATTTATAGACATGACGAGTATAATTAGATAAACAAATGAGATTCTGTTTGCACACAGTGAGCACTTGTCGTTCGCTTGCCACCTTCTTTACCAAAGGCGATAAAAAACGACATGTTTGTAACATGAGCTACACCCTGCATAACTGATCTTTTAGTATGTGGATATTTTTGTCGTCCATCCATATGATGAAATTACGAATGTTTCATTTTGATAACACACGTTGGGTTGTACTATGGTTATTATAATTTACGCCAACTGAGTTGGTCCTCATTTTTGGTATTTTCTAAATATAATGATGTTTAGAAAACGACATATATGTACATTGGTGATATAATGTCTCCTAACAACAATACTACATAAAAATGTAGGCGGAATGCATAAACCTTTGACTCACTTCCTTCGGGACTGTAAAAGCCGGGAAAACACATTGTTTTGTTTCCACCACTGCAAGAATATCCACCAGGGCATGGCAAGCAAGAGGTGGAATCCGGAAGGGCAATCTCGCCTGTAATAAGATGATAAAAACCTTTTCCCTTCAAACGCGTTATTCAAAGGGGTACGTGGGGATATGCTGCACACAAAACCCTCAAAATTGTACAATACTACAGGGTACGCCGGATTTATTTACGAAGGAATTCACAAGGTGTAGGGTGGGGTAACACAAACATGAGTGTTTCCTTTGAACAATAGATCCCAAACTTCAAGACATTCTTTTTGCCATCTGGCCCAATATCACAAAGATACTTATGTTTAATTTCAGCCTCAACTCATTTTACCACATTTAAAGCAAATCATGGTTCAAAATCTTGAATGCTTTTTGCATTTTTAAACCATATTTCCTCATAAAATGTGTTGATAAAACATTTTTTGTCAATATTTCAAGGAAGGCTTTTTCTAAAGCCAAAAATATCCTTAAGGTATTGCTTGAGACATTTAAATGTTCCAAATTACATTTTATACTGTAGAATACGTTTCCTTTATAATCATGACCAATGTTTTCAATCAACATGAGAAAATTTCGTTTGAAAAGCTTAACAACATCATATATGATTTTTAATAACTGTTGATGGTATGTGGTAAAACAAGTTGAGACTGAGATTGAAATTTGACTTAAATTTTTTCGTGATAAGGAGTAAGGGGTATTACTCTTTTTCGTGTTGCGTGCATTTTGTGTTTATTTCATGGCTTTATACAATTTATAATATGAGATAGTCTATGAACTGTCCATCTGAGTAAGCAATGTACATAATGCAAAAGCATACAATGCACACATCATGTGAGCATACAATTCACTTAAAATGTAACGATACAAAGCTTATATCATGGCAGGATACACTGGTCATATCATGTGAACATAAAATACACAGGATACACTGGTCATATCATGTGAACATAAAATGCACACATGCATAAAACTGCATAAACCAAGTGCGAATGCAATTCACATAACACACACACATACTGCATGAGTTTTCAATGGACATACCACATGAGGTTTCAATGCACATACCAAATAAACATACAATCCACCATAACGTTATCTACACACTACATGATGATGCAATGCACATATCCAATGAACATACAATGCACACACCACATGATAATGCAATACACGAACCACATGATAATGCAATGCACACACCACATGATGATGCAATACACGAACCACATGATGATGCAATACACGAACCACATGATGATGCAAAACACGAACCACATGATAATGCAATGCACGAACCACATGATGATGCAATGCACACATCACATGATGATGCAATGCACACACCACATGATAATGCAATTCACGCACCACATGATGATGCAATGCACACACCACATGATGATGCAATGCACGTACCAAATTATGATGCAATGCACGAACCACATGATGATGCAATGCATAAACCACTTGATTATGCAATGCACAAACCACATGATGGTGTAATGTACGTACCAAATGAGCATACAATGCACACACCAAATGATGATGCAATGTACAAACCAAATAAACATATAATGCATGCACCACATGATGGTGCAATGCACGTACCAAATGAACATACAAGGCACACACCACATGATGAAGCAACGCACGTAGCAAATGATGCATTTCTTCCGGAACCCCAGCAATCCATGACAGAGTATTTGTCGAAACCATGATTATCAAGTTAAGGTAAGGCGACAGTGATGTTTATATTATGTAATTTGAACGTGGATATAATTGTTTGGTAGGTTCCGTAGTAACTTTAGTAGTATTGCTAGTACTTAGTTTACACTTCTGTTTTAGCTTGATTGTGACACACAAAAGCTGATATTACTTACGATCGAGTCCGTTTCCTGGATAAGAAACCAGTTGTTGCGTCCTTTATTAAGATACCATGAAAATATACCCCGCTGGGAATTGGAATGTTGTGTGAGAGGTGGACATCTATACATCTATCACTCTGAACCACTCACCCAAGAAGTCAACATACCTGCACGACATTGTGTGCACGCTATTGACCCAATAGCTGCAACATACCCAGTGGAACAAGGAATAGGAGTAGTCATTCCGCTGTTTGGACATTTGTGACCTACATCGCATAATATACACGAGGACGATCCTGAAAAAAATGTGCGAGTTTATGACATACAGTCGAAACTCGTTATGCCGACTTTGTCGGGACCTAGGGAAAAAGTCGAGATAACGAACATTCGACACGAACGAATTACAAAAAAATATCATCAACTCCAACACCTTTGAGTTTGAATTATGTCCGACATCTGACTTCTGTAATTGAACGGTCTTGTTACCGTCATGAACACAGCGAACGTTTTATTGAAAAAAAGTGAATTATTTGAGTCACATTTAATTAATGCACGTTTTTAATTACACAAATCATATATAAAACCACAATTACATACACTTGTACAGTGTAAGAAAACAGTACAGCACATATGACAACAACTTCAAATAGTCGTTATGCCTGTTTGTTTTCTACATGCAGTATAGAAGATTTCTTCGTCACGTAACTTTCAATGTTGTCGAATTTTCCGATGAAGTCATCAGCGTCCTTGTGCGTTTCAATGAATACCTTGAGCAATAAATGTCTTTTTAATCAAAAACATAAACAAACAACTTTAATTATTTACACTCACCAATAGACCTCCAATTATGACAGTTTGTTATTTTGACACGTACGGTAATTTAGCGACATGCCGCAAACCATTATGAATACACCGACAACTCGGTCTACAGTTCGACATAGGAAACAAGAGAAATGTGTGAAATTCGACCACAGGGACTGAAATAGGAGGTCGGCATAGCGAAAAAATCGAGAATGAAAAATCGACTCAAACAGATTTATTTTATATAGAATAAGAAGGAATAAATTCGGGACCGGAGAAAAAAGTCGACACGACCGGAATGTCGAGATATCCGACGTCGACATAGCGAATTTTGACTGTATAAAATAAGTTGTATAGATTTCATATAAAATAAGTTGTATATAACCAATGATATTCAAAAGATATCGTCTTTTATAAATACATGACCACAATATATAAAGAGACAGGAAGAAGACGGTAGTAAGAAGAGTGATAGAAAATAGAAAAGACGTTACATTTTATTTGAAAGTACTAACCCTAACCCTATTATAGTATAATATTATTGAAGACCAAAACAATTACATAGAAAACGCTTTACAACTATTACACATTTCTACCTGATAATTTTGTGTATAAATTATATAAATGTCAAATCTAAGGCAATTATTAAAATCTGATAATGTTGAAACTATTTTATTTCTATTTTACAAAGAAGAGTTGTTTGTTTGAAATCTTGGAACAATGAGTCAAACTTGGAACTAATATTTTAGATCCTAGCAATACAAACCTACTATATATGACAAAAGGCATACACGTTTTGTAATATATGCTGTAGCACTGGCAATATTTTATTACAGCATTTATATGACAAACTACAGAAACAAGCTCAGTAGCCAAAAGTTTAAGCATAAACCCCGTTTAATGGTACAATATGGAGGACGCCAAAGACATATAACACAGAAACAAACAATCACAAACAAGAAACATGGAACAACAGTACAAAACTGTCCGAAAAGTAATGAAGCTGTACTTTTTATTTGATTTTTATCTTTGCACTGTCGTTTTTTAATAGAATGCATTTCTGCACATAATACAAATAAATAAAGAAATTGGATCATCCTGTTTATAACCGTTAACTATCTTAAAAAATTTGACCAATATCTTTAAAATATCATCCTGTTTATAAAAAAGATTAATCATATCTTTCAAAAAATGACAATTGTTTATCAATAATATTTTCGTTTCAAAATTGCTAAAATATAAGGCAGCTTTCTCACCATATTCTATCTAGTCTGCTCTATATAATATAATTGCAAAGTATTTTGTTTCTCAATTTCATTAAACTCAGCCTTTAAGACCCATTACTGTTCCTTCTTATCTTCCGTCATATTACTTTGCTAATTAATATATAAGTATTTTTGTAAGGGGATCGTAAGGTTCAGTATGCTATATGTTGCCTCACTTTGAGCACTGACAGAAAGAATTGTTAGAAAAGTTCAATAAGTGCCCGAAGGTACGAAAGTAATGTTTTTAAGGCTGATCGAATTCTAAGAATGAAGTTTTTAACAAAATTGGCTCGAAAAGCATCTGCGTTTTTTATGCAGAAGTGTTACCAGAGTAGGAACTGCTGAAAGTGCCAACGTGTTTGACACTATTAAATCAACATATTTATGTATTGAGGCTTTGTTAATTACTTCTTTTTTAAAATATATAATTGGTAACTGGAAATTGAATATAAGTTATTGTTTTCATTTGTTAATTGACTATGTTCCTCCAGCCAACTTTGTATTGTAGGGTGTCTTTGTACATCCCATTATGTCATATTATATGTTAACATGTGTTAATTAGTTAAAAATATTATTAAACTGAAAGCATTATACATCTGAAACATATTTGTATAGCCTTATTTCTAATAATGGTATAAACCATTTTTGAAAGGAATAGACATTAACTATATTATACTTACTCCCTTTGCAATGCAAGATGTTGTGTAAACAGTGCGCCCAAAGACGTCCCTGCCGAGAACTTGTCATTCCTATCATTTCGTGGAATCATCGAAAAATAAATGTTTAAATGTAGAAAACTATTTTTACAGATAACAATGCTTTTTATTAACACTTAAAAGGCCATCTTATCAACAAATGTGTTTTCTTGATTTTTGGTTGTGTGACGATGCATGTATATGTACGATAGGCAGAAATGAACAATTATAATCTGAATTTAACAATTAAAGCTCAGATTCGAATACTGGTATTCGACTTAAATTAGGTCGAACAACTAGGTCTTACCATATTCTGTAGTTCAATCGTTGAGAATGGCCTAAATATATCAAATATGGTTTTTAACTTAAAATCAACCAATCATCAACGTCAACAACTTATGCCGGGCCTAATTGTTTTGTAACACTTATGCATTAATAAATTTTGGCTAATCGATAAACGTTTTGCCTAGCATTGCCCAAAAGTAGTGTTTGTGCTTTCGGACGTGGCATAAACTAGATATGAACTAGATATGCAATGTTTTTCAAGTTCCTTACCACAAAATTGAGAACAAATAAAATAAGTGAAATAATAATAGTGAGAAAGCATTTAACAACAAATTGAAACAAGTAGTGTAACTTTGAATGCGAGTGTTAATCACCGGAGTAAACGACATGATGCTGATTGTTCTGAACCTTTTTTATGTGAAAATTAATAATGTAATTAACGACAGCTGTTTCTCAATTTTTTTTATTGATACAGCGGATCACACGTGTATCCATTAACTTATAAGCAGTAACAAAGTTCTACACAATCGGTTCATTGTATTTCAAATATATGCGTTCATATTTTAACATACCTACATATCCGTTCTATCGAAAAGTTGTTGTTGTCTCCTGTTATAGGCATTTTCTGCTCGCCTTTAGACAGATAGTAGGTTCACAATTGCAATAAAAATACAGAGACAAGTGCAGTTTTTGAACTTTTAAAAACTACCCGTTTTAGAGGCACAAGGCAAGGGCCAAAAACGACATTGTTTGAAAGACACAATCGAATAAAGACCACATGAACTTGGGCCCGGTATAGCGTCATACTCACAGCCTCTTTAAATTGGCAGTAGTACTAGTTAATACCAGCTTCAATAAATAAGTATTGACAACCAGTTATATAGCCACACCTCCCATGGTTTACACACATCGATATAATGGTATCTGCCTTCTGGTTGTGGATCGTTCTGGCAATTATAGCATATTACACCGCGGTCGGAGGGATAACCTGTAAAATGTATAATGATTGGAGCAATGTAAGGTGTATAATCATCTATAACGGTATGAACTGTTTGTTAAATTATGCCTCTTAGCATGTGACCGTTGTGCCATTAACATTGAACATCGAGTTTTGAATTATAAGTATTCATTTCTGTTTTAACTAGCATTCTTATAAATTGAACTATGTCCCATATATAAAGAAATAACGCAATAAAAACTGTATTTGAAAGAATGTAAACAATAAATGCCAAAATCTAGGACCCGAAAAACTTCTTGTTTACAGAGATATTCTTCACAGTAAATGCAGTGTGTGCCTATTTTTACCAATGTCAATTTAAATGTTCCAACCTGGGACTCCACACCATACATCGTAACAGAGATTTACTCAACAGTAAATACAGCGCGTGCCTTTCGTTACCGTTACCAATATAAGCAATAAATATTCAAACCTGGGAGTCCACATGCTTTATGGTTACCGAGATTTTCTCAACAGTAAATACAGCACGTGCCTGTCGTTACCGTTACCAATATAAGCAATAAATCTTTTAACCTGGGACTCCACACGCTTCATGGTTACCGAGATTTTCTCCACAACAGTATACGCATTGTGAGCCTGTGGTTACGTTTTGGCATGCCTGTAGTCAGAAGTAAATAGAGGATAATTGTGTCCTGTGCGCTGAATATAATATCAGATACAATTGTGCTGTTAGATGCCTTTGAACTGTGAACTTTCTTATTTGTTGGAGTTTTGTTGTGGTGTGCGATACATAAGCAGTTATCAAACAGTGATATATGATCATTCAAATAGTATTATATGATGCCTGATGTGTGTTTGATACATTGTGGTATGGGCTATTGTGGGTAGTTACACTACTTTACAATGAACAAGCACAAACAAAGTTTGTCGGTTTATCTTTTCATAATAATTATCTAATTATTGACAACAGTGTATGTCCCTGTAATCTTACATTAGTGTTTAATTGATGAGTATTTAATTTGTGTTGTATTACAGATACGTTTCTTTTGAAATAAAAGTAAAGTAGTAGATAGTAGATCGTTCCTCTTAATGGTTCAAAACCTTGTCTTTGTTGCTTAAGCTGTTTGCCTTCGAAGGCATACATGCAGCAATTCATCATTCAAAGTGGTTCATTGGACGACAAATAATGGCATTGAATCGATACTCATTGTGGTACTACAAACTATTCACAACGCTAATCATATTATCTCAAATGTTAGAACTACGATTTGGGTTTGTAAAATTAGCAAGAAGTATGATCTGTCGTATTTGGAAGTTATAATCTCGATTTAATACAGTGGTAGTATTCAACAATTGCTTTAGCGATAAATGTAGCCACAGACGCTGAAGAAATCTGGTCGAGCGTTCAAGATAGAAAGACGGGCGCTCTAACTCTTACTCGCTATCCGAGCTTCAGAGAAAGTAGTTCTAGCGATCTTACTCTTGAGACGAGTGATCGCGGAAGCAGATATATTACTATCCGAGCTTCAGAGAAAGTAGTTCTAGCGATCTAACACTTGAGACGAGTGATCGCGGAAGCAGATATATTACTATCCGAGCTTCAGAGAAAGTAGTTCTAGCGATCTAACTCTTGAGACGAGTGATCGCGGAAGCAGATATAGAAATAGTATGCGTTCGTAATTACGTATGATATATGTGTATCATTAGAATAATAGCCAAAAAATGCATTTTACCTTTTTGAAAAGAGACAGCCAACGCAAAATAAATCAGAGATAGTTTCATGACATTCATCTGAAAGAAATAGTCGACTAATTCAATGTTTAATGTCTTTTTTTAAACGCGAACTATTAAATCGCCTTTTACTACACTGTACACACTGTACACACTTAATTGAGAGTGGATTAGAACAATCTATATTTTTTGTTTTTTATAAAATTTTGTGACTTACCATGTAAATTGCATCGCGGCTTGAGAAAATTTGTTCTAAAATCTGTTCTGAAATGACTGCATAATCAGTGTTACTTTGATAAGGACTTCGACATTGACATATATGTACGACCTATGTTATCAATAAATCAAAGAGCCCTACAAAGTCCCATTAATTTAACATGTAAAGAGGTTCCTGTTTATACGCACTTAGATCTAGGCAAAACAAAGAATTGCTATGTTGTTTTATATCGGGTGCTGAGAAGGGAAAGTTAATTTAGTAACAATATACAAGTAATGGCAAATAGTTTGAAATAGAGGCAGGTTTTGTTTTAATTCAATTTTTAATCATAATTTGTGTTTAGAAACATATAGCAGCTGTTACATGCAAAACTATTTATTTATCACCTAAGCCATATTTTAATATTTGTTCACAAAAACAAACGTGTCGTGTAATCTAACATGGGCTCAAAGGAACAAAATTCAAAGTAACCGAATGTATGGTTATGTGTTGAGTCGCCTCTTAAGCATAAAACAAAACAGTGATTATTTTGTCCGACGTCGGAGTCGGTGGCGTCGTCCTCGTTAATTTTTCAAATGGCAATGTCATCAAATTCATAACGCTTATTGGTCATTGTCAGTACCAACCATTGGTATTTGGATCAAACGTCGACGATCAATGTAAAGACCAGTTTTACCGCAACAAAAATGTATTACAATGACTTTAGTAAAGGCGGGTGACTTAACAGAATTTTAATTCCGAAAGCTAAACGTGCGTTTTAAACTATAATGTTAGTTCTTCTTAGTGAAAATACTTTATAACAATGTATGTTAGGTAAATAGATATACCCTGGAATTCACACAACTGTGTCGGTACAAATAAACGGTGAATTTCGAGCTATTGAATTTCATGTAGCAGACCAATGACTGTATTGTTTCCGAAGAAATGTGTGTGTAAAAAGGTATGATTTGGTTTGTACCGGATTATTAGCTAGGGAAACCAGAACAGTTATAATTCCGGGCTTAAACTATTAGATGCTTTGTTTTCAAATGTTTTTACCAAGAAAGCTTGGTTTACCAAAGGACTCCATTTGTCGCAGACCTTGACTACCAATGAACTCATGAAATAAACATTCAATGTCATATTATTCTCAAAAATATATTTAATAGCTGAAAACCCGAAAATATTAAATCATTGGTGAATGCTAAAAGACTGCGATCTACTATAGTCTCATAAGGTAGAAATACCGTGTTTTCTTCACATTTCTTTTAAACTAAACTCTGTATCCTTCATAAGAACCATTGTTTTCGACATTAATTTATCCCTTCTGTTATATTTATACAATTGTATTAATTTTGGTAAATCTTGTTTGGGAGTAATAAGAAGATTAGGATTAGTGAAGATATGCTGTAAAGGTTTTAATACTTATGTGAATTAAATTTAAATTTTCATTTTACTTATTTCAAGATACTTACGTGAAACAGTCTCTGAATAATTGTGGTTGTAGTTTAAAGTTTATTGTTGTTTTTTCTTTTTGTGTTAAATGTTTGTCACATAGATGGAGGCTATTCTGGAATTGAAATTATATTTGCACATTAAATTTTGAATTGTTTCATGAGTCTGTACCAACATAATATTGAATGTTTATACTTATTATATTGTTGAAACTCAAAATAAACGGGCATGTAATTCAACTTTGACATATATTAAGATAAGCGTTCCCAGGAGGTGTTAATTTGGAATAGGAATAGTGATTTGCCCAATCTCCCTAATGTCTGAAATTAAATATGCTATGCGTAAGCAAGCAAGACAAAAGTATCAACCTTAATACGAATACATTTACTCTAAGCACTTGACAGAGAAACCATCTCTCCTAAACTGCCAGGATTTTACTTTGTTCTTTTTCATGTCCGTTGTTTTACAAGATAGACGTCAAAAGAGTGTATGTATTATGCGTTCGTCTTGCTTATGCAGAGACTGTATTCATACATTTCATGTTTTATTTCTATCTTCACCATCACCTTTATTAAATATTCTAAGACAGCAAAAATTTATTTAAATCTCAACTCAGTATTTCTGTAGTACGTTAAAATAGAAAAGTTCACGGCATGTCTATGACATAAGTAAAAAAAACCATGTCGATTAGATATAGTAATCCGAAATTTGAACAAAAAATACTTTCAGGGCAAAACTCTGCTTTCAAGAACAAAACCAATTGTATTATCATTGTTTATTTATCTCATTTTGCGACAGAATAAAACCATGGATGATTGTTTGCAACCGCTTCCTGTGATCTTTGTTCTGTTAACACCTTTCTTGAGCGAATTCCATAGGATAAATTTACAGTCTAAGAGAGATAATCCTGTAATGAGATAATGCAGTTAGTTAATCAGATTTCTCTCAAAAGTATCGACCTTAATATGAATACATTGACTCTATGCACTTGACAGAAAAATCATCTTTCCTAAACAGCCAGAGAATAATAACACCGTTCTGTTAAGAAATAAAAACGAAAATCTTTCATCTTTCCTGGGTCGGAAGGCGCTCTTAGATTTATAAAGACAAATCAAAATACATGTAGAATGAGAAGTATTCCACTTTGTAAATTGTTTTAAATAAAACATGTCTTATTCTAATGCAATGTATTCTTAATGTATTCTTAATGTCCTACCAATCTTTCTCGAATTTTGTCAAAATGCATGCCTTCTAGTATTTACATTCTCCAATGGAGATCTTTATGGAAAGCTATACATATTCGAAATAGGACAAACGGCACTCTCTCTTTAATTTAGTTATTTTATTTTAGACTTACTTGAGTCATAAAATAGAAATAATATACATAAGCTGTCATCGAAGGTGAAAGCATGCTTTATTATGGAAGTCGTAGTTTGCCGTAGTTTGCCGGAAGTGGCACATTTTGGTGGTCGTTTAAAACGACATATCAATGAAAACCACAATGAGCAATTTCCAAAGATGTCAGAGAATCAATTAAATAATTATTAGATAACCAATAGTTGTGTTTGCTTTCGATATCAACATTGTAATAGCTTTAAAATTTGTTCCTTGTTCAGAGAGTATTCCAGAGAAGCTAACTCAACTTTCTTTCTGCGAATGAAAAGACTTCATTGCTCCTTCAGTGACGAACACAACAATTTATTTTCTTTCGGTCTGACTTAATGGTAATAGGATGTATAATGGCACTGTACGGTTGCTGTTAATGTACTTCCCGTGCTACTTAGGCATTTTGGACAAGATGTTTCGTTGATACTGATAACAATGCCTGAAGAGTACAACAAACATTTAAAAAAAATGTTTGGGTCATTTAAAGATACAGATACCAACATAGGTAAACAGAACAAAGTAGTTCCACTGTGTAATTACAGAACACTGCAAATCATTTTTTGTTTTAAACATTTCACATTTAATACATGACATCGGTTAACATGTTTGTACCAATAATTGTTATTTGATAATACATACAATTGATTTATAAGAAGATTACAATAAAAACAAAACATCCACAAATTTGAGTTGAAAAGTCAAAAAAATCCCATGTTAACTTAAACATAACACACTTATAAATTCTATATAAATCGTGTGTTTTGCTTTTATAGATGTATGTTGTAATCACTTTATACGAAGGCAAACATATCGAATGGAATCATGCAGACATATCGAATGGAATCATGCAGACATATTGAATGGAATCATGCAGACGTGAAGATCAAGGATGAGGTGATCTAATATCAACATATTCGTTTCTCCCTGATGTTTTAAGTTGTCGTAAGCAAGCAACTCGCTCTCCTTTTCTAAATCGAAGGTCAATTATTCATTCAAATGTAAGTTTTTGTTCAGATCAATTTCCTTCGTTGAGTTCCTGTTTCTTTAATGGTCCTGTTGATTCATAGAAAACATGGTTGATTAATCCTCAATGTTACATGTTCGTTTTTATCCAACGTGAATTGCATACCCAATTTAACGACTGTGTGAAATTTTAATACAGTGGTGACCCTCTCCATGAATTGTAGAAATCGGAATGTTTTCCTCTAATTTCACATGTAAAGTTTGTCTCCCCACTTCCTCTTTTCACAATAAAATCCTTTTTGTTTATTGTTGGAAAGTTTGCAAACGTATGGTCACCGTATATTGTCAATTTTCGAACCCATCTCCTGCTTGAAAACAGCGTGTATACATAGCCACGTTCGAGGCATGGGCAAGTGTATGGCATAAAAATTGTGACTTTCCTGTTAACAAATTCATCCGGCTGGATAATTGTCACGTTTAGATTTGATCCCTTATTGATTAAAAGTACGTCTTCAAGATAAACATCAAGCTCTGTAAGTATAGTAAAATGGCTTTGAAATATTTTTCACTTACTTATTTGTTTTAAATGACTCAATTTAAAATATAAAAAATAAACCAAACTATAATTGCTTTACAAACTTGAAAAGGCAAACAAATAACCAACATGATCGTTCATGCCTCATTATTTATGTAATGGTTTTACTAAAATCAAAAAGAGATCTAGGTTAGAAAATATAAGTTTTCTGATACCGCACCACACATATTGTGTGCTGATAAACCGAATATCGTATTACGTGTTACCATATAGTTTCCTGCAAGCTGAACGTTGTTTCCCATTGTAACATTCTGTGAACGGACATTCGTCTAATGGGATTCTCATTGTAGTTTCATTTGCTGTGTTTTGATTCCATCTCGACCTTCTTCCTGGTGTTGTAGGACTGATGCGGAATGTATTTCTTATATGTTTCGAAAGACACTCCTAGAATAAAAAGCAATATATAATTGTTAATTTGATTGAATATATACATATCAGACTATTGCAATTATACTTATACTTTACGTAACCCCAGCAACCAGCATCTTATTATGACACTTCAAACACTGAAAGATTAACGTTAGACAACATTATCACATATAAAAAGATATAGAATAATATTTCATTAACTTTTTCAAAGATTTTTTTTTTCAATAATTCTGCAACTTAAACAAAGGTAGTCATTGTCGATGCCGGGAACTACCAAAATGTGTTGATACCGATATTGTTGTCTTTTGACGTTGTGTATCTCTAATTCAATGTATATTAGAGATTGTATTTTGTAGCTTCGAAAAGGTCGTAGATAGTTGCTGCATGTAGGTGTGTTTCTAGTTTCCATTTCAGCATTATTGCATTATTATATATATAATAAGACCATTGTTTCCTTGACGTATATCAGATCCACACACAGTAGTCGACTAGATATAGGAGTAAGGAGTTTGAATTTTAATTCTTACTTCTATTAGTTTTATCTACTTACATCAGGCGGATCGAGTTCATTGTATGTTGTCCATGTCCGGTTAATGTAGCAACATTCGTAATGAGAAGGATGTGTCTTTGTCACTATGGTGTTTCTGCAACACAACTCCTTGGCTCTGTCGATGACTTTATTTTCACAACAGTCTTCGGCCTTCAGAATGTAAGGTGTATCTAAAAGCATTCAACTTATTAAGTGTGTCCTTCAAATATCTACTCAGGTTGTTTATTTAGGGTTTATCAGTTTAAGAAAACATGACATTTTGATTGCTTTTGCTAACAAAGCCGATATAAATAGGTTTTAAACCTCATATGAACTTATTTTCTATGGACCGTAAATGGTACGTAGTGTTTAGAACCGACCCTAGATTTAAGGTCGTTTTTACTTCCGACCTTAAATTGTTGATCCTTTTTACTACCGAACATTTATTGAAGATGGTTTTTACTACCGACATTTAAATTAAGGTCGCTTTTACTGCCCACTCAAAATTTAAGGTGGTTCATAAAACCGACACTATTTCTCTGACTTGTTTAACCGACTCTAACGTTTGTTTTTACTATCGACTCTGTGGGTTTTGGAAAGGTACATTCTTCCTTGTATACGATTTTAGTTCTTATTCCAAGCATGTTAATATATAAAATTACGAGGATTACGTGTGATAATAAAACATCTAGAAATGTATGTCAAGGTCAACGGCGATTAAAACTAAACAGTATAAACAAAGAGTTCTTTTTATGGCATGAATTAAAAGACAAAATTCAAGACTTCCTTCTATTTTTTAGAATTTTATTTTAATAACAGTGACCATAAATTCTCATCGGAGCACTAACAAAGGCTTTGTTTCATTGACCGGCCGAAGGCAGTTATCTTATTAATTAGTGATTTGGAATTTTTTATTGCGTGTATTGTCTTTTGTGGTGTTCGTACGTTCACGTCTATCGGTTAGTGTCGTTTTAAACTTTACCTTATGGTTCTTAACAGGTTTTATGTTTGATTGTTTGACAACCGGCTAATATGACATTTTAATTTTCATTGTATTTTTGTGATTGAAAAAAGAACTTGAATCCGATCAGATGTAAAAATATTCAATGTTCAAGTGAATTAATGTATGTCATCAATAGATTATTTGATATGTAGATATCGTAAATATGTGATTCTTACGTCCGTTACAACAACCCGTATCACTGTTGTAAATAGTGTTGTTGCAGCATGTTTGGCTTGTGTAGTTATACATCTTTGTCCCACAACATTCCATCGTATTCCATTTGCTCTTTTCTACGTGATGGACAATACCGTCGCAGCAGTTTATGTCATAAAAAGGATCTTGCGTTGTAATAAAAGCTGAAATCAGGACGTAAACTAAACATTAATATGTTTTAGGTAATGGACCATTAAATAAAATATGTAGATACATATCTTACGAAAAGAAAATGTTCACAATATGAACGAATGATGAATATGCAGAAAATAATTAGACTAAACATAATTGATTAATTGAATAAACACTTTGCTGTATAATCGTTAAAAGTTTTTTGCACCATATTGACTTCTTGCGTTAGACAAAAAAGTGGCTAACATTCAATAAAAATTCAAGTTTCAAATTCAATAAACCAGTATCAGCAAAACTACTTGGTTAAAAACATAACTGATAACAACCAAGAATGAATTGGAAAGAATAATATTACGATACGCTTGTTTATAAGATATTGTAACGTGCGACGTCAAAGAAACACCAACAGATCCCTTGAGAGTAAAGCATGCTCGACCCCGACCACTGGTCTTTATAACCACTAACTTCTCTATTCTCACAGAGCCCGGGCTTTGCTTATTTGCATATTACCAAGTTAACATACGTACTACGAACGTACTTCCGTTTATAACGGAATATTATTATGACCGCACATCCGCCGCCTACAGCGGACCGTTACACTATGAACGCACACCCGCCGCCTACAGCGGACCGTTACGATATACATATTGAACTCATTATGAATATTCATACCATTTGAAATCGAAATTTGTGTTTAGGAAAAACACAAACAACATATCGAATACAAACGCGATATAAACGATCCTCTTTTAAATAAAAACGTTGAGAAAAGGATATCTACATGTTCGTGTGAATGATGATGTTCGTATACATATGAAAGGAATGTATGTAACGTACAATAGGGTACCGTATTGTGGTGAGTACATTTATTAGGTTCACTTGTTGTTGAAATATTTCTAGAACGTACCACTATATTCCCCCTCCCCATACTCACCCTGAAAATTCCCATATCACGTTTGGAGTAAAAGGCTGAATATAATAGATAAATTTGCCTAGAATATATAGTTCGTGCGGAAGTACCACCAAGGCCCCTTAACACACGTAGACTTTATATATCTTTCGACATTTGGAGGATAAGCAGTCCATAGCTGTGTCGCTGACGTTTCGCCCCTCAGTATCAAAAACCATGTATCAGCCCGTGCGTTAAATAATGCTTACCGTTCCCACACGTTTCGATGCCTTTTTGGACTACAACCTTAGTGCCATTGTTTAGACGTAGAAGTTGCATTTGATATGAATTATATACCCCATCATCGTGACAGAAATATGGACCTGGGTCTGGTTTTGTCATCAACATACCTGAAATGGCAAAAATAATAATAATGTTTTATTTCAAAATATAACAAGGCAATACTGCAATTTGGTTTTGCTATTTAGGCAAAAATACTTAAATGGTGATCCAAATATAATTATGAAAGGAATTTGGAGGTACTAAAAAGACCTTGTGGGGAGTTATAAATTAATCCCTAACATACACTTAATGATAAAGATACAACGTCAAAAATGACCTTACACAAATCCAAATAAAGGTGATAATACATGGTTCGGTAACTGACTCAAAACAGTCAGAGGTTCAGTATTTCGCTTGTAATATTATGGAACATAGAACAATTACTAAAACCTTGTAGAGTGTCGTAAGTTAAGAGCTTACATACAATAATTGAAGCACAACATAAAAAACAATATAGAAATGCCACATACGCACACACATATGGGTGTTAATAAATGGTTCGGTCACTGACTCAAAATGGTCAGAGGTAAAGTATGCCGCTTGTGATATAATGTATAGGAGCCTACCGGTTTGTGTGCAGCAAACATAGCGGCTTGAATCGTATAATATATTTTGTCCGTGTGGTCCTATGCATTGACGTAATCTATTTATTCCGTCATTTCTATCCACCAGTTCTGTTCCGCGGCACACCTGAGCAGTACCAATATTGCGATCGACCACGACACCATTGCAACACTCTTGCAATCTGCGTTTGTACAACCGCTCCTTATCACCATGACAGCATCCTATCATGTTTTAGAAAAATAAAACGTCTAAAGTAAGCATGAATAAGTGTCGTTATATTTAAACTTTATTTTTTATAAAAACAGTTCAACGGGATCAGCCCGAACAAACTTCTAAATAACTTTTCTTTTATATCCAAAACAAATATATATTATCAAATTTAGCATTTGTTTTTTTTTTAATGCGCGTTGATGCTGTTTCTGTTTCCTGGTAACCTTTGTTATGTAATTGAAAGTTGTTGGATAGCAAGTTAAACCATGTAGTAGGTATTAGATATTTTGTTGACGTATGCAGTCCGGTGCTCTTTCTTAGTGCGAAGAATACCCAAATAAATACATATTGTCATCACAGAAATAGTGAGAGGTTAGAGGGTATCTGAAGAAAAAGACAGTATTACCGTCATAGTTATCCTTTGTATGAAACTGGCCAAAACAGCAGAAGAAGTCTTTCGTGTATTCCCTCTCCACACTTGTTCTGAATTCCAGTCGACCTCCACAAGCAACCTTGAGCGTTTTGTCGAAAACCATGTCTGATAAAAATAAGATAAAAACATTTACTAAAGATAGAACTCATTTTATATTTACAGTTCAAATACTATTATCGTCGACGTCGTCGCTGTAGCAATAACCACAACCAACATTTCCACAACCATCAGCATACAACAACAACAATAATGCCACCATGAACTGGTCACAAACGGAAATAACAAATATTGACCCAAACCTTGAAAACATCCTAACTCGTGTCCGTCTTTAAACCTTCCGTGAGGTAGCTTTCCGCAGCAGATTTCTGTAGTGGTATTTATTTGTTTTTCGCCACAAACTTGAAATATGAAATGAGATAAAGTTAGGTAATTTGAGCATATTTTATACGTGCATTTAGTCTTTAAAATCCTAACAGTCCTTGTCAGTCAGTTTGTTTCATGTTATTGAATACTTTTTTAAATTGTATAACAAATCAAACAATCAAAATTTCCTCACCCATCGCTGTTCCTGCCGTTCCATTGCATGTAAGAAGTATCCTGAAATTCAAACCTTACTCATTCACCCTATTATCGAACATGCTGAAATGTTTTGTTTAAACTAATTACGTATTTTGAAAGCCAATTAAACAATGGGGTATTTGACGTCGTGTCAACATTGGTATTGCAGTTGTACACGTGAAGTATAAAAGAATGCAAGATTTGCAGATTTGATCTGGTTAATCTACATTTATAATTAAAATTGTTTGTCTCAAATGTCGCATGGTATTTTATACTGGATTGTGTGCAGTTCTCAAGGATAATAAGGCCATGCTTATTTTCTTTAAGTTATAATGGCATTTAATTGACAGGATTTAAGAAATAAGTTTTAGATTCATATTTTAAAGATGAAACCCGTTTATAAATAATTACAAGTCAATAAACATAGTAATAGACATTACCTAATCGATAATTGAATTTATAGCTACATCTAAATGAATTACCAAGAAAAGGTAGCTATCACAGTCGGGTTACATGCCGGGAAAACCAGTCAAAATTTGAAATTGATACGATGAAATTGTTAAGGAATTCTGTAAAAGGGCATTGAGAGTTAAAAGTGTGACCATTTGCGTTTCTGTTGGATAATTTGTAGATAATAATCGGGACTTGCCGAGTTGCTTGTTTGTTTAACTAGAATATCACTTTAAACATCATCTAAATAAAGCCTATTTGGACGTCTCTTGTAGTTTCATTCAATTAAAAACTGTTTGATTTTATTGCTGTAAAATTAACCAAAACAAGTAAACAGTAGGATTGTTTTTAGAACTTAAAGTAACCTATATTTGGTAAAAAGAGATGTCATGCAAATGAAAAAAACATTTTTTACTTACAAAAGTGCAGTTCGAAGCATCTCCGATTAGTGATACTGATGGGATTCCTATAACAAAACATAAAGTGTTTAAACCTTCATCTTGTCTTTAAATCATAATGTAGTTATAATATATCAGTTGTCCAGGAATTTTTATTATGTTTGATAGTTTTCAACGAATTTTGCAGGTGATGCATATTTTTACAAGTCGTATCTACAAATAAAATCTCAATGAAAGCATGTATATATAATAATATAATTTGTTGCGCTTAAAAGTGATCTTTAAATCAAATAACGAAATCGGTGTAAAGTTACCTTCGTATTCCGACGTACGTTATTCCTGAAAAAAAATCCGGAGATATTTAACGAGTTTTTTGCCGAAACTAGAAATGTCCTCCAAACATTTGCTGTGGTATAAACTATTTTATATATCTGTTAAGAGGGAAATTGTATAACCTTGACGACAGTTTCTTTCTAGTGGTGTGTATCAGAATACCAAATGCAGGATCGAGCATTTAAATGTATCCAGCTTTGGCTGAACCGTATTAACTTTCTTATTTATGCTAGGTAAGAGGGGATATTTAATATAACGATTGTCGGTTATTTTTATCAAATTCAATGTCTAGTTTCGAAAGACCATTGTACCTTTTCTTCCATTCGGTAAAAGGGAATATTTATGACTAATATCAGCTATTATTATTCAATGATTGTGTAAAATCGATTTTTGGTTTGGATGTACCGTGTCATCAGATCGATACAGACTTCATCTGATACGTATTATTTGCCTTGTATTTATTGAAGTTATCTTAGCTCCTATTGATTTGAGTATATCATGATAACGTTTAGCAGGCGATCAGTGTAGAGATCTCATTTGGGATTTACTAAACACGTATCCTTTCCACAAAGTAATTCGTTATATATAAACATTTTTCACTGAAAAATCGCACAATTATAACTTGATTGGTCAGTGGAAATACATTTAAACTCTTCATGTTAGCGCACAAGGGTTTACGAGCATTACCGACAGCATTCGAAAATGGCAGTCGGTAGCGCTCGAGGGTTTACGAGCCTTACCGACAGCATTCGGAAATGGCAGTCGGTAGCGCTCAAGGGTTTACGAGCATTACCGACAGTATTCGGAAATGGCAGTCGGTAGCGCTCGAGGGTTTACCTGTATTACCGACAACATTCGAAAATGTCAGTTGGTTCTCTTTCGTTCCTTTTTTTCAATTATCTTTTTTTTTTAAATGATGAGCATTGGTGCATTTTAACATAATACAATGCCCTTTTACAAAGTGCAAGTCATTTGAAGTGTAATATTTTGAATAAGATTTTACAAAAATAAAGTAACACGAGAAGTGTATTTACGAGCGTTTCGTAGAATAGCGAAGTAAAAATTGTCTAATGCGGTACTGGTTTATATTGATTGGTTTATGCACGAGGTTTTCGTGCAGTATTATATTGGATAATTTGGTCATTCTACCTGACGATTGCATACCATTCATATCGAATTTTCCAAGAAATATTTTATAAATTGTTATTGATTTTTCTTATGTAAAATTGATCATGTTTATTTGTTAAAATTATTTTTCATTGGTTTTGTTAAGATATTCAGTAGATGAAGCCCGACATTGTGACTCGTAACCTTTCACCGGCAGAAAGGGACAAATGGGTACACGTTTCCAGAGCGAATTTTTTCATTATGTTTTTATCTCTGGTTTTTCGTGGGCGATTCGAGTCACAGCTGAATATCCTTTTGTAGAGTACTGTAACTGGCTCTGTATGTCTCATGGATACCGTTATATTCATATTCATTGTATATGGTACCATGCCGGCTAAGTTCACAATTACACGTCTGGTAAAAGCAATTTGCTTGTTGTTTTTCTATGAAAAGTTATATATATTAAGTAAAGCTTAGACGAGATTGGAACTGCTATTTGGCCATAATATGTTATTTCCTGATACATAGGCCAGTACTATAGTTAGAATAGATTGGAAAAACTTAAGAAAAATGCTATAAATCTCAATTATCGATCACAACGCTCTGTAATTGAACCGTATAGATATTTCGAAAATGTGCTAGTGGCAGTTAATTCAATTTTAAAAATACAAAAAAAACAAAGATGAAGGCCATATTCTACCCTTGTAAAATTAAAAAATTTGCCTACGATCAAAATGATATATTTTATAAGTTGGTAGTGCATACTGTCTATGTCGTATTTCCACTGTAAAAATAGAACTAAACATTCCGTGAAGGGTAAAACATTTGTATTAAGTTGTTGTTTTTTCCTGCGTTATTTTGTCAACTCTAGTACTCATTACGAAGAAGAAGTTTATCACTCCTTTGTGTTTTAATACGTTTAAAGACGCATATGACGGTTCCTTTGACGATTGTTGAATAGAAAATGCAGCGGCAAGACAGTATCGACAAAAAGACGTCTCCAAAATATCCATGATAACTCATTTTGCAATACATGGTTTTAAAATCATTCCCCCTGTTAAGTGAATGTAAGTATACAGTCAGATCATTTTCGAGTAATCGCTTCAGATAAAATACCCTTAGTCGTCCCTACCGCTCTATTACATGTAACAAGTATCCTGTAGACCAACCGAACTCATTCATCCGTTTTGTAAAACACGCTGGATAATCGGCTTAACAGTATTCTGTGTGTTGAAGGCCAATTAAACAATGGAATATTCAACGTTTACCTTTGTTTTGCAATTGTTTAAATGAGTATCAAATAATGCAAGATTTGCAGATTTGATCTGGGTATATACGAGCATTTATATTTGATCGCGTTTGATCTGAGGTGTCGCCTGCTTTGTGATGCATTAATGCTTATGGTTGTATTTGTCTTCATGGATAACACGGTCATGTTGATATTTTTTTCAAAGTCGTAATAACATTGCAGTGCAAGGATTCGCACGATATATTATTGTAAAATATTGAAAAGTTAGGACCTGTGAAAATATACTATAGTTTCAACTTAAAACGCAATACTGTGAAGTGATTTCAGTCCTTAAAATCCAAAGGGAACAGTGTCTTAATTTAGATTCACAGCTACATGTAGCTGTTTTACCGTGATATTATAGTTTTTACAATCGGAATGCGTGCACGTACTTCCCGCAGTTTAAATGGTAATAGATAAATTTGTAAAGAAAATCATGTAAACGTGCATATAAGTGTCCATATTGTAATTATTTTACTTGATGTTGTTGTTGTTATTGTTGCTATTATTCTTGTTGGCTAATGTTGTTGATGTTTTTGTTGTTCCTGTTGTTGTTGTTAGTGGTGTTGGTGAGCGTGGTGGTGTTGTTGTTAATGTTGTTGATATCTCTTCTATATTAAGATATAGAGTTGCAATTTACAAATGCTTTGTTTTAAGAATCTAAATATAGCATTTTAGTTTGCTTGCGTATTGTTGTCTAGGCCAAACAATATTGCCTTTGATGTGATGAACTAGTCTGTTCAGTAAATATTTTTAATGGCAGTTTGCTACCTATTGTTAAGCCGTCTGTATCAGACTATGAACTGCAGCATCGTGCAATTACATTCGTAGAGCTTTGAATTACCATTTGATTTTTTTTTAAATTTAAAACCGGAAAAGGGGATATTTCAATTGAATTATGTCAGATTGTTTTTCTTCTGATTCAAGCTTCGAATGCCAACACAAGGTTTGATCATTCATAGTCGGTAAATGGGAAAATTTAATATGACGATTGTCAGCTATTTTTATCAGATTCCATGTCATTTTTGGAAAACCATTTAAACCCCGTTTACGTTTGCCCTGCCACCAGATCGATATAGAGTTTATCTGATAAGTTCTGATTTGTCTTGTTTTATTGAGGTTATCTTTGCTTCGGTTGATTGCCATGCTTTAATTTGATAAGTAAGCATGTATTAAAGGTGATTATATTATTCAATATAAACTTTGTTTACGTCCATCAGTATAAAATTGTCAGTCGGTAACAACTAACCAAAACACAATTTCCACAAAGTAATTCGTTATATGTAAACATAATAATTAAGAAAAAAAAAACAGAATTATTTCTTATCTGATCATAAAATTAAACAATCGAATGGTTCGAAGATGCGAAAATAGAAACGATTGACTTTTACTGATGTCCTTTGCGTTAGGTTTTTATAACGCGTCGTTTCTGCACAGTGGATTGAAAATGTGGCCAAGTGGTTAAGGCGTCCACCTACGGAGCGGGAGGTCCTGGGTTCGATCCCTGGCCGCGTCATACCGAAATACGTTAAAAGTTGTTACATGTAGCGTTCTTGCCTAGCGCTCGGCATTTCAAGGGTAGTGCTTGGAGAAGTGGTGTACTCAGTACTGGTTTATCCCAGGAAAGTTGTACCCCGTGTATCGGTGCTTTAGCACGAAAAAGACCAAAGGGGTCTCTTCGTAAAAGGGCTAGGATATCGCACACAGACCTCCTTGTATCCCACTACTGTCGGTTCCGCGTGCTGTCCCTTCAGCAAAAACACAGGACCCCTTTGAATATAAATGCTTTCGCTTTCACGGGTAATCCTTGACCGCAAGGTCTAAAGCAAAACATACATACTTACTTTTACAATTTAAGGTAACAATTAATAAATTCGAGCAAAACAGTTGAGTTGATGCCCACGACTATACTTTGTTTGATCTCGTAAATCCGATCATATATTTGGTTCGTATATCTATACTGAATACGAGGGCCCAGTTTCACAAAAATACAATTCTCAATCTCAATATGATTATTATTATTATTATTATTATTATTATTATTATTATTATTATTATTATTATTATACAAACATGTTTAGCTTTATTCAGCACACCCTGTTACAGTTTAAAACGCATTGTTCTGAACAATCGGTCCGTGATATTTCAAATCAGATTATGCAGATAAATAGTAAAATAATTTGAGATAAGGATAGAGATTCTACATAATTTCGTAATAAATAGATATTTTAAAAAAAGTGCTGGTGGTAGTTAACCCCATCTCAAAAGTTACCTACGCCATGGAAAATGCATAAAGTATCACAAAAATGTAAAATTCAAAGACCAAATAGGCCACATTCTTCCAATGCAGCTATTAAAAAAACGGGTTTTTAATTCTTGTCTTAGATCGAAATAATTTATTTTTAGATATAGTTGGTAATAGTCTATGTAATGTTTCCATTCGAAAAATAGAACTAGACATTCTATGTAGAGTAAAACGTTTTATGAAGTTGTTCTTTTTGTGGCTTTTTTTCAACTCTGGCACTGGTTATGAACAAGATCTTGATCACTGTACGTATATAAAGCAGTCGAGTAATCGTTGCGATATCAGATAAAATACCCTTTATCTTTTTGCTTAATCTCTGAAAAATAGATGAATAACAAACGTATGATAACAACTCTCTAGTTTGTTTGCATTGAAGAGATAATACCAGTCATAATAAATAGTACGGGGAAAGTCCGTTGGCTTTCAGTGATTTTAGACTGCACACAATGATTCTTCCATCATTTAGTACTTTAAGTACTTTAAGATTTTAATGTTTTTTACTCTTTATACTTAACCGTATACTAACGGAAACGTTTAGGTTTAAATATGCATTAATCAATAATGCTCTTTACCGTCCAATCTATGATTTATCATCAAGTTTTTCTTGATGGATGGATTTCTTCCCCCCCCCCCTCCCCAAATTCCGCAGATGATTTGAAGCGGTTTTACCAACATATAAGGGAATCAAAGACGACCGATAAGGTAGAGTCATTGAACGGAACGTATGAAAGGGTGAGCCTGTGTTTGTGTCTTCTGTCCTTTGAAGACTCAATTTCAGTGTCTGTGCACTAGTTGAAAATGGGGGTTTTCTTAAAGATTTATTAAAAATATCAGGACCTGTTTCCTTGAGTCAATGAAACATTACGATTATATATCATGTTCAGGCATAAAGTTGTCAGTTGGAATTTCAGAATTGGTATCATTAATGTAATGATTGTCAGTATCATTATGGATACACTGTGACTGGAGCAATTTAGTAAGCAAAATTGCATTATTTGAGGTTTCTTTCCAAATAATTTGCCACTATGGATGCATGAGATGAGTGGGGGTAGATCTATAGATAATGACGTCGGTCTAACGAAGAAGAAGACAAACTGCTTCCTTCATGGGTTTGAGCAAGTTATTTGTATAAGAAACTAAACTATCAATCAAACTCTGGTAAAAGACCGAAGACACGGCTCAGTTAGCAGCGTAGACTGCGCTATGTTTCATTTAAAATGGTGGAGAAATAGTGAAGTTATTTTTGTTTAAAGTCTTCATTCGAAGCAAAATATTGCCTTCCGACGTAGCATTTATGACGCAAAATATCACGTGGTATACACACACTGAGTATGGCAATGTAACATTCACACTCACCTTTTAAAAGGATGTCGTCACGGAAACTGTAATTGCTCTTGGGGTAAAAGTGCATTAATGTGTCTGTACTGCAGGGAATTTGTAATATGTATATTTGAACAGATTCAAGCAATCATTATGCAACAATGGTCTTATCTAATTCCGTCTTAACATTACTAACAAAAGAAAGAATTACAAAATGTTGAATAATATTTTGACGGACGAAAAAAAAGCGTTTTAAGTATATCGGTTACAGATGTTAAATAGTTGCCTCTTTTCACATTTTAGAAATTGCTATTTGGTGCCCTGAGTTCGATTTTTTGAACGCGGATGTGCAGAAATATCATTGTGACAGTGTTTTACGAAACATAAAGATAAAAACGAACATTGTAATTAATTGTGTCGATCTTTCTAAGCTTATGAATGACAAATATGTAACGTTATTGTCAACAAGTAAACGCCATTAACAAAATTGCAACTTATTTATATTAAGCTTTTAAAAGACGAGGATAATACTCATTCTTGTTGATAAAATTCCTACATAATGCTTTGATTAATTATGATGATGATCTTATCAAGGCATTGACTTCTTACAGCTTAGTTTGCATACTTTTCTTCATACTAATATTATGCTATAATTATGTTGAACATTGCACCACCATGATTGTCGTTCATGACAATGTGTATAATGTATTTGCAAAACAAAAAGTGAATTGACATGATAAACCATCACACTGCATTTGCCTCCATAAAGACTCATTTGGTGCTTGTTAAATTAATATCTAAATTTCTAAGCAGAAAAACAAAACACCAGGGGACCTCAACGGAGCGTAAGTTTGAGCATTTTTTAACTGTGGCTCAAATATCACCCGACGTGTGGTAGTGACTTGAAATTGTGCGACGGCTATTTTGGCACTGTCACGAAAAAAACTGTTGTATGTACACGACAACACGAATACTCTGTTAAAGGGTGGAAGACTTGTGTTTCCTTAAACGAGAAATGCACAATTAACGAAGCAACACACTCCAGACAGAGCACACATGCACCAAAATGTATTGATAAGTTTTGGTTTACCGCCTAGAAACTGTCAGCAAAAATAACTCCCTTGGAGTTAAAGGTGCACTCTTCCTCAAAAATAAGATGTAACACAATTAATAAAATTTGTTTAATGTACCGAAAAGGATGAATACATGTCGAAAACAATGATTCTTATGAAGGTTACTTTGAAAGAAATGTATGGGAATCACATTAAGCGAATTGATGAACGTACAACCTCATAGTAATCCTAATAGACAACAAAATCAAATAAAATGGAATATCTATGCACATTTTATAATCAAAGTCTTAGATATTTCGTTTTATTTTTATTTATTTTTTTGTCTTTTGGGATTTCTATAAGGACTCGTGCTCCGAAACGCCTTTGATACAATATTATAATGATCTTCCGTATGTAAAATGTGTTTACAATAAATCCAAATATTTCTTTAATGGACTCATTCTCGTTTTATAAGGTTTTTTCATCGAAAGTGAACGGAAGGTATGTTTTAAATAGATGGACTCTTCTACTGTTCCTTAAAGATGATATACTAAAGAAATGAAATGAAATTTACATTGACATTTTATCGATTAGATAAGGAATGATATTTCAATTATAGAAAGGTTATTGCACTGATTTTGCAAGAAAAGAATGTACTAGAAGTATATATCAGCAGAAATAGAATAAAATGTGTAGTACGAGTATTAAAGAATTAGAGTATTGTGGCGGCGATTGATTTTGGAACGACATTTTCAGGATACGCCTACTCTTTGAGGGAGGAGTACAAACACGATCCACTGAAGGTTGGTAGTTTCGCTTTCCGTAGGAATATATTGTTTGTGCATAACTGAAATATAGAGATTACATAATTTGTTTGATTAGTACATTTAAAAAATCCAATATAATAAAATAGTTCTGAAGATATCTCTTTAAGGGTTAAATCGATTAAAAATTAGGTATTTAATTCAAATAATTAGTTGCTATGAAATTTTCACTTCACTCAATAAGTAGAAGAGTTAAGATATTTCATTTTCTTAAAACACTGTACTAAACACTGTAGTTTAAAAACTGAGGTGTTAAATGACTGCCTTTTTGATTGAATATAAAAGATATACATACATGTAATCTCAAAATAGTGTAATTAGTTAGCCATAAGCTTGATAAATCACTCCACAAGTACTTTCGACCTTTTTCGTTCTATTTTTTTTCTTATAATCTCCTTTAAAGATTTGTTTAAGAAGAAGTTTTATGTAGGTTTCATGTCAGACATAAGAGGTTGTGGTTTCTAACCCTTCTCGGGTTCTCTCAAAATAAATATCATAACTCATATCTATAAAACTTAGAGGCCTAATTTAATCCTTGCATAAGTTCCTCAAAATCTGAGGTATTATAAACATGGTTGTCTATTAGTCCTTATCTTTATTGCCCATTTATATCGTTTATCAACGATTTTTCAATCAGTAAACGAATAACCGATTCTTTAAACATAGCCCAAAATTAAAATTATCCAATTCAACAATCCTCATGAAAGTTGGCACCTGTGTGACGCTAAGGGAAATAAAAAGGGAAACAAAGCTTGAGCTTTACAATAACCTTATTCAGTCAAATCGAAATCAATTGGTCAATACTTAAATTATAAACATGTATTTCAAGACGTTTATTCATGTATAATGACGTGCAAACAGCGATTATCAATATATCTGTGCATACAGATCTATACAAATCGCTGGGATGGCTAAAGACTTCCGAAAGCCCCAACCGCGGTATTGAAGTGATAAGAAGAACTCTTATTATGGATTTGAGGTTTGTTCGAATAATTAAATGTGTTTTCCGGACTACCTTTTTATATCTATTTCTATTTGGTTGCAATTATTAAGCCCAATAACAACTGACACGAGAATATGTTCTTGTTTAATAAGTGTCAACTAGTCGCTTGTTTAAAGTGTGTGTGTGTGTGTGTGTGTGCGTGCGTGCGTGCGTGCGTGCGTGCGTGCGTGTGTGAACTGCTTAGTGCAAAAGTAAGGTACACCAACACATAACGGTTTCAGAATTTATTTAGAAAAGAGATTCAGTGTGAAGCAAGCACAATGTAGTTTACATAGAAATGGCTTCGTACATAATAAATATTTTTGGTCAAATTAATAGACTACCTGATCAACAATGTCGTGTGGCTTTGTGTCGACGCAGTTATTCAAAAAAACGATATTTGCTTGATGAATTTTGCAATATTTTCTTAAATATTTTCCTTATCTTATTTGAGAATGTATCATCAAACAAGAGCTGTCGTAAGACAGCGCGCTCGTATACGCCGCTTTGTCTTGGAAGTGAAAACAATGATGTAAAATGTGCCTGTCAAAAGCAATAAAAGTCAAACTAAAAAGTTAGCAAGAACCCCGATGTGACAAAACCGGGCTTTTTAATGCTTGGAAAAGAGATTCATTTCAACTGCTTTCTTTTCTTCTATTTTTTGTAAAAGAGACCTTGATCCTTGGGGCCCCAAACACAATCCCATGGAAGTCCTCCATAAACTCTTCCTACATATCAGGTTTGGTAACAGTATGTCAACCATAACTAAAGTTATTTAGTACCAACCGGTAATCTATTTTTAGTAACAGTGACCTTGCTCCTAGGGAGCTGAAAGCCAATCCAATGGACGGTCTCCATAAACTTGTCCTATATACCAAGTTTGTCAACCATTACATAAGATATTCAGTACTAACCATTTTCCATTTTTAGCAACAGTGACCTTGACCATAACTCTTGGGGCCCAAAACATTATGTCATGAAAGTTCTCTGGAAAAATCTTCATATATATACTATTTGGTGGCAGTATGTCGACCCTTACCTAAGTTATTCAATAGTATCAATAATAACCATTTTTCTATAAATAGTAACTTTAACCTCGACCTTGATTCTAGGGGCCTCAAACGCAATCCCATGAAAGGTATCCATAAAATATTCCGATATACCGAGTCTGGTCACTATATGTCAAACCCAGCTCAAATTATTCGATACATAAGGTGACTGACGCTGCTCTCCCGAACAATGACGCAAGTCATTCTAATTAATAGTTTTCCCTTTGTGAAATCCTGGTTAAGAACATAAAAATGTACCTTTCAAAAGAAAAAAAATAAATGAAAAAAGTCAATCAAACCCCATAAATTGTTTTAGGGTTAAAATGGAGTTATGTAACCTTGTTGTAAGATGGTCGTCAATAATTCTGCTAAGTATTAAGACGATTGAATGAAGTGTATCGAAGTTTTTATTAAAAAATCCCAACTTGCCCCAAAACTTTAACCTGCCCTTAAACTTTAACCTTAGTTCCTTGGTCAATCAGGGGCCATAAATTATATAAAGGATAATATGGAGTTACGTAACCTCATTGTGTGATGGTCACGAAAAACTGTGTGAAGTATTAAATCTTTTGAATGAAGGAAAAATAAGTTAAATAAATATGCCAACCTGCCCTAAAACCTAGACCTAAGTTACATAGTCAATCAGGGACCATAATATGAATGAATGATAATATGTAGTGATGGCTCTGAACAACTGTGTGAAGTATTAGGTGAATTGAATGATGAGTATTGGATTTATAAATGAAACTCCCAACTTGCCCTAAAACTTTAACCAGACGACGACACTGGGGCTCATAGTAGTATAGCCCTCCTTATTCTTCGAATAGTCGAGCTAAAAACTACAAAGCCGTGTTGATTGAGTAGTTTTGATCATAAAACTAATAAAACGCAGGTTTTCAAACATTTTAATTCCTTGCCGTCCTCACCCATTTGCGCACTTAATGAATATATATAGAATCTTACACGAGTTGTCATTCAAATATTTAAGAAATATTGAACTAGTTTAAGAAAAGATATTCAGCAACTATTTTGCTCGATTGTTACCTTTCCATTACGGGTTTCACCCAATGCTATATCATATTGGATATTTTATCACATGGCACATTCGTTGCCTAAAATAAAGTCCTTTAATTATTTCTCGGTTAAACGTTTGGCAGTCTATTAGTGATGTGAGTATCTAGTCACATAACAGTGTAATATAGATAAAAAATGCAGAAATGTCAGTTACACTGGAAACACGTAAATACATATATAAGTATTCCTTTTGCCTCCTGATCAGTACAAGTGCACAATGTATGAACGTAAGGTAAATAGCAAGACACATTATTTATCCTTTTAAGTGGTAATTAAAAGGAAATAACTTAAAAATATGAACTGTAAGTAGGGTAAAAAGGGGACTCTCGCGGCCATCTTTGGCGGTTTCCCGCGTTAGCGGCCATCTTTGGCGATTTCCCGCGTTAACGGCCAGGGGACTCTCGCGGCCATATTTGGCGATTTCCCGCTCTTAGCGGTTATGTTTAACCATTGTTTAAAATCCAAGACAAAGGGTCATTGTTTAACTGGGTCTCCATTGATTAACAGTATTCATGTCAATAGAAGGGATATAAACAATAGCATTGTCACACTAACCACATCAGTGTATTGTATGTCAAAGGACAACTCATCCAACGTCTCTAACATAGGGTCATCGACCTAGGATCTATTTAATGGTATTATTTTCCCTCATCAGACGATGGACTTATCATAACCTCCACCATCTTTATATGTGATCAAACGGATTCTTTTATATGTAAGATCACAGGTCATTGACAAACAAAAGTTCATCAGAACCCAGCCATCTCGTGATCGAAAGTGATTTCAAGAAATTGAATGACTAAAGCCTGACCGTTTAGTGTCAATTCGTACAACAACACCATATCTAATAGCCACCCAATTACTCTCCAACGTACCCATTGTAATGACTTAAAAGTGAAGACAGTTAAATGAGCTGCTGATGGCTCAAAAGACGAGATTGTCGTTATCATATATCTAGTTTATCATTCAGGGTGACTAAAGCTCTTCCACTGTGGTGAGCTATCACAATAAATCACTTATTAAACCATTGTCAAATGCCAGCGCTCGATTCACTGGACTCTGTTTATCATTATGGACACCTCCGTTGAACCTTACAATGACATGAAAGTTTTTCAAACAACATACTAAATAATCTTTTATTTTGACCACCAAAAGTAGGTTTTGAAGATATAACAGTTTTGTCCTCTCTTGGCTTCTTTTGAGTTTCACTATTTTTATTAAATCGGTAAAGGATTCACACAATTTCTTTATCAAATAACCTCATACCTTAAAGGTATGTTGTATCGTTTACATTTCATTAAATCAACCCTACAGAAATGTCAAGATGTGTTCGATCTTATTGTAATGAAAACGTGAATGTTTTTTATTATTTATTTTTGTGTATAACTATTTCATTCCATTAATACAATATTTTAACATTTAACAAGACCAAATTGAGATTTATAAGTTGAGGACATGTCTGACGAGCTATTTTATACAATTCCGGTATGTTGTATCAATAAATAAAATATCATACAAGATTTTAATATTTATTTTCTGATAAGTACAATACAATGCAAATACAAATAAAGTTGATTATAATTGAATTCAAACAATTTGTTTAACAAAGATCATACATTTTTATTTATTTTTTTATTCATTTTAGGTTACATTTCAACAGTAGAGCAGTAGATAACATCACATGAAATTACATGAAATTAGATGTAATTTGGTATAAAACATAGAAATTATATGTCTTGTATCTTATAATGTCCATAAGCATATGATTTAATTCCATCTTCTAATAAAACTCTTTTGTCATCAAAACTAGATAATCCTACTTTGCTGATTGTTTCCAGATAAATTTTGTGGTTATGACTTCTAAATGAATGCATTGTTGAGTGCATTTGAGAATTATTAAATAATACATGTTTATAATCATTAAGAGTCAATGATTTTTTAACAACCGCTTTTGATATCCCTTTTGCTCTTTTCTCGTCTATATCATCACACTTAAATGCATACATTTTCGATCGCAAACCGCAATATTCACTAATACATTTCTCATTTGTTTCACTTTTCATTTTTCCCATTACTTTTTTGTTGAAGTCACTATATAAAAAATGATCTTTTGGGAAATCTGAAGTGTCAAACAAATGTGAATAGGCCAACATATCTTGGAAAATGTCCGGTGTTGTACATGATACTAAAAATGAATCTGTGTCCGTTAATTCTAGCTCAACGTTGCTACCATACACATTTTTCAAATGATTATAATAAAAATCGTACATGGTATATTTTGACAAATCAAGGATACTCATTCCAACAAAAATTGGTTTATTTAATTTAATTTTTATGCGACTTAATTCAACACCAACAAGGTCTTCAGAAAAAATCCGGTGCATCTTATAAGTGGGTTTGGATGACACCTTCTGTAGTCGTTTTTCTGTATGAACCAGTTCTACGGACCGATGCTTCCGAAGATTTTCCATGGTTTTTCCTGAAAGTAACAAAATTTTTGGTAAGTAACTTTTCATCATGTTAATCTTTACTCTGAACGGCTCAATATATGTTTTTATGATGGTATCCGTCGTTATCTTAGATACCTGTGTTTTGGATGAGGGATATGAAAATGGGACCGAAAAATGCACTTTTTACTTGCCGGTAGTTAGTTTTGGTCAGTTTTAGTAAGCGTCTGATTGAAGATGAATGAAATACCAAAAAGTGAAACTACGCCTGACAATTATTGAACAGTTGTTTTTGTAGATAAGTATTAGTGGTATGGAAGTGACAATAAATTTATTGTATAAATTACATACGGGCAGATCATACAAAAATGATAACAATGCAATAATTAACACGAACCCCCAAAAACAAACAAAAACAACAACAAAAAACAACAACCTTACCGAAGACCGAGTTGTTCATAAGTTTGAAGAAGTTCTTCTCGAAAGCAGTCTTGGCTTGTTGTCGCATTTTGGTGTTGAACTCAACGTAGGGTTTCATGAAAGCCTCTTGTTGGAACTCTAATACTTTATGTATTTTTTTCAATTTTAGACCGAGTTGGAGATACAGTTGCAGGTTGCGATAGTGAAGTACATAATTCTGTTTGTTTTCTAAAGTGGTGAGTAATTTTTCCACCTTTGCTCTGGGTGGAAGTTCCTCACTGTTGTGTAAATGTTTCAACACATGTTGAGCATAAGGAGATAATTTTTCATTGGGTGTGAATTTACGTTCCGGAGCTAATGGGTAGTCGTTATGACTGTCATGTAAATGTTTTGGATATTCTAGATCTACTTCTAGAATATACCCCTTAGATCCATCCTCTGGTATTTTTTCAGGTTCAAAAGTATCAATTTCTTCCTTCTCTAAAAACTTAAAGAAGCCTGTTGGTAGTTGTTGTGACATACTGTAACCATAAAGATTATTGACATCATAATAAGCTAGAAATGAGGTTTCTTTTGTAGGATCATAATCATTCAAATACTCATTGTTTGCTTTTTTGTATCTATTTGATATTTGACTAATACCACCTCGAATACCTTTTTCGATAAATAAAATTTGATCAATGTCTGTCATGAGCTCAAGGGTGACTTCAGTCATTTTCAACATTGCCTGCCAGCTCAATCCCGGACTGGTGTAAAAGTGACAAGGGTCTAAACCATAACACTTCAGTGACATATCACGAAAATTTTCAAAAACATCAGCTAATAACAATATGTCTGTTTTTAAATAGAGATCATGGTATTCTCCAAGACTTTTTAGTTTAAATGTTTGATATACTTTCTTTGCATGTTCATAGTCTTCTTTTGATATATTTCCTCAGTCAATGAAGAGTAAAAATTCTCTATTGCTGGAAGATCAGCATCTTCAAATTTATCCCAGTCAGTCATGAACTCATAAGGATAAACACCATTTCTTAGCAGGAGGTTTCCATGATCTTTGATTTCTGAATGAAAGTGATGGAAAGACTGTGGGCCATTTTGAGCTACGTTATCTACAAGAGTCCCAAGAGATGAAGGGAGAAAACCCAAAGAGTCAATAAACCTAAGATTTCCAACACTAAAACTGATATACTTTTCAACTGACTGTGGAATGCAATTGATTTATAATTTTTAAATGTACCAATGCTTTGACAAAGCAAATGACCATCAAAATTTTTAAGATTGTGGAAGATGACTGGGATGAAACTGGGTTGTTTACCGGTAGTACATTGTAAATTACAATTCATATGTGCAGCTCCTATGTATTTCCCACTTGTGTGATCATGATGTCTTGCTTTCTTTTCCTTGTTACCAAATACTTTTGACATAAACAACATGTGTTTGCTTGTTCGAACTGTTTTTCTTCACTTTCCTTTAAAACTAGGGGTTTGATATTTTGCATATGTTGCTGTATTTCATGACTTTCTCGTAAAAGACATTCTAACAATTTTTTGGGTGCATCTGGACCTCTGTAGATAACAGTATCTTTGGTTAATTTTGAATCAGTTGAAATAACTTTATATCCAAAGGAACAGGGTTCTAACAATTGATTTTTTGATGTTGAAGCTGTTTGGTTGTTAGTCTCTATTGGTTTATTTAATGTTTCAAAATCAGCCACAATAACATAAGGGACACGCAGTGTTTTTTCATAATCTTTAAATTCAAGAAAGCAGTCTGCTCCTGATGGAAGTTCAATTTTTGAGCATCATGGACTTGACAGTATGAAAGGTGATCATCTAATAAACTTTGTTTACTAAATCCATGGAGGCAATATCGACAATAGTAATATGCACGATGTCCTTTTTACCATGACTAAGAAACCTGTTTATGTTTTTATAAGCACATAATGTGAACTGTTTTCTGATTGCAAAAGCAATAAGTCAATATGATGGAGTCTGTTTTGGCAATTTGTAATGCGTAGTGGAAGAACATCATTGTCTTCAAAGTAAACACATTTACAGACAAAAATGGGTTTTGCTTCTCAAATTGATTTATTTGATTCAATGACATTGGAAACAGCAGACCTTTTGTGTTTAATTCATTTCCAAATTGTTCATAATCACTCACCAGAGGGGAATCCAAGGGATGAAGGGATGCTAAACAACACCATAGAAAGCACTTTTGGTCAAGATTTCTTATGTTTAGTAAACTTTGATAGTTAATAAGAGGCTTTGGTAGCTCTACAAAACTAGATCCGGACACTGGAGAATATTTCACAGTGTGCACAGTTATACTTAATACTTGTTTGAGAACCCATCCAGAGCTTTCTCTTATGTACTTTTCAAAACTTTCAAACATTTTTTGAAATGCTTCATTTAAGTTGTTTTCATCAAATGTTATCAAATTTAAACTTCTATAACTCTTAGATCTAAAATGTTGAGTTGATGTATTGTCTCCATCTTTTGTGTGTTTCACTAGCTCAACCTGCACTGATAAATACCATTTAATAGGATACAATTGAAGTCTTTTTTCTAAAATATTTTGAATGTTTTTATTGGCATTGGCAAAAAATGCCAGCAGATCATATTGTTCATGTTGATTTGGTTGTATGGTGAAATCTTGAATGTTTTCATTAATAGCATGTTCATAACTGTGGTCCATTGTTGTAGATGATGGTGTTCTTGCAGTGGAAGTTGGTGTTGATGATGGTGTTGATAATGGTGTTCTTGCAGTCGAAGATGGTGTATATAATTGACTGTAGTTGTGTTCATTTTGAAGGTGCGGACTTGGAGAGAGCGGTGTTCTTGCAGTAGAAGATGGTGTAGATAGCTGACTGTAGCTGTGCTCGTTCTGAAGTTGTGAAGTGGTGAGAAGTCCTGTTGTATGATCTACATTGCTTGTTGAAGAGGAGCTTTGGGTGTCGCTGCTTGGAGGTATTTGATTATATGGAGTTATTTTTCCACCAGTTTGTTGATGTTTTCTAGACAAGTGTTTTTGAAGATAATCTTTCTTTTAAATTTGTCTCCACAAACTTCACAATTGTAAAAACTTTGTGTGTGAGCGCATGAGATATCAAAGTAGTCTTGTTCTTAAAGTGTTTTCCACAAGTATCACACTCAAATATTTTTGAATCCAATTTTATCCTTTTTTGTCTCTGATATTCCTCATATTCATGCGCATATTTTGAAGTAAGGTAATCACTAAAACTTTGATCATCCATGTTTGAAGGTTAATGTTAAACTGATCCCACTTCAAGTCAGAAATGCTTTAAATATTCTACCTTTTCCCGCTTATACATTGTAAACGATCCACTTTTCTTGGGTTGGTTTTTTCCTAACAATAGCTTTTGTCGTTTTAAGCTCAATTTTCATTTTTTTCTTTGGTGATTGTTCTGTCTTTGTAGTTGTTCTTTTACGACCTTTTGTTTCTAATAAATCTTTTGTAGTAGGCCATGCTTTTTCAAAAACAATATTTGATCGTTTTATAAACTTTTTTTTCTTTGGATTTAAAAGTTGTCCTCCTTTTTGATGTGAAGTATCCTTAATATCTCTTGTATCATCGTTCAATTTATTATGTATTGATGATTGTTCCAATTTCTTATGATGAAACTGGTTATTGTTATCACTTTTTGTAAATTCCTTCCTCATATGTTCATATTTTGATTTTGAAATCAATACTAGTTCTTGAGCCATGACTCACAAGGTTGTATTAATAAAATAAATTGCTTAAAAATTTTTAGGAGGAGAGCTCTTCTCTTTTTTTGTGATAGCCCTTTTACCACAAACTTACGAATGACATTCCTATATCTTTTCAATGACTTTTTGATATTGTCGGAAATTTTTAGATTTCCAATGAGAATATTGTAAACCACTTCCACAATCACACTCATTTGTGATTTTGTTAATGCTTTTATCAGCATTTTTTGTTGATTTTCACTTGTGTTTAAGAGAAATTTTAAAAAATACTTTTCCTTTTCCATTTTTTCACTCATATTTTTCTTTTTCAGGTCGAAAGACAATCAACGTCTGAGAGGGAAATATGTTGGTGCGCAATTTATACAACTTGTTTGAATGTGGGCTTACATCAACGAGTAAGTAAGAGTATTTGTTTTGTGTTGCTTTTTTATAGGCATCCATAAAATATTTCAAATCACCTGGAAACATTTGACGAGCAAGTGTTTGAATCTGAAGTTGGTCTCTCTGGTTATTAAACAATACAAAGTAATGACTATTCAGACTAATAGTTCGGAAATACTTTCCTCCAGAAAACAGATTTTGTACCACAAAAAACACTGAAAATTTTTTGTGGTGACTATAAATCGTAAATAAGTTCACAATGTCAATACTTTCTGAAGCCTTTTGCACTAAATCATCAATGACTAAAATCTTAAATCCAGAGTCGTATGCCCAAAGATCCATATCTTCTTTAGATGGTAAACTTTCAAAGAATTCTATGTTTTGCACATGTGTTTTCATGCTGTCATATAATGGTTGATAAGTTGAATAACAGTATATAATTTTTCTTGAAGCATCATTAAACATGGAATTTGCACTCTTAAAAAGTTCAAAAAGAAAGGTAGATTTTCCGCTTCCACTCGCTCCAGCTATAATGCAAGTAGCTGGACTTTCAAATTTCACAACAGTGTTTGTCATGATGTTAATACGAAGACTTCAGCAATATAAATGATCTTAAGATTGAAAAACAACAACACTTTTAATGTAGTTATACATTTTTTATTAATGCTCTACATGATTGGTTAAAAACACATTGATTTTGTACACAGTCATTAAACATGCTACTGACATAATTGTATACACATAAATCATTACTATGAACATCATTGGAAAACATATTTACAATATCATAAAACAATACACCATTCAATCTATGAATCAAGAAAAATAAACAGTACATTCCACACACATCACTATACAAACTTTGTAATTGCTTTGAATTTGTTATAAGTGATGAAAAATCTGATGTGTATTGAGGGAAATAGTCATTAAAGTAGTTGACAGGCATTCCATAACTATCAAAATATTCTATGGTGGTAGAGTTTGGAAAGTAAAAGGCACACCAATGCCTTCCTGTCTTTGTATGATCATCTGTATTTGCTATAAATCCACATGGAATATTCATTTCTGTAGGAAGTTCATTTGCTGCATAAACACCAAGTACAGACTTTCTTAGCAAAGGGAAACAATCTAAACAACACTGAATTTGGGATGTATTCATTCTGTAATTATGTCTCTTTGTGAATTGATTTGAAAAAAAGCAGGAGAGCTACTATGTACAATACAACTTGTTGTATCTGTCAATGATGTCTTAAACTGAACCTCTAAACGCACATTGCCTGTTTTAACAAGAGAAAGAAATGTGTTGTCATCTAAAAAGTTTGGTTCTAACTGAAACGAAAAAAGTGTTGATGATTTGGCAAAGTCCTCTCTATTTATATCCAGTCCTGAGTTTTTGCCCCACTGTCCATTTGTTAGAAACATGTTTGTGTAGTCTCTCATAAAAGATTGCCCTTCAGATGCATCAAAATTTAATTTTAATGGGCTACCCCACACTGGAACACCATCCATATATAAACATATGCTTTGAATGTTACAGTTTAAGAAATGAAATGGATTGGATTTATAATCACCAGATAAAGCCTTTGATTTTACAAATGCCACAACTACTTTGTTTGGTTTTTGTCCTTGAAACAAATTATCCCATGTAAACATTGTACTTCCAGCAGCAAGACTTTGCGATCGACACTCTACTCTGTCAAATGGATATTTAGCTGTGCTGTTTTTCAACAACTCTGCATGAGCTACAATAAGAGCTGGATTGACTCTTACCTTCTTTGCTAGTAAGTAAATGTCTATAATCTTTATTTTATAGTTGGGAGATGCATCCCCTGCTGATAAACAAAATGCTGGAGAGCTTCGGTATAATTTCAATTTGACATCAACTTGATTTAGTAAATAGCGTTTAATAGTAAATAAACTGTGATATATTGGTCCTTGAAGCTCCAGAATCTTGGAGCCTTTAATGTATTCTGATCTTAAAAAGAGACCATTATTACCAGCGCTGGCATCCGTAATAACTGCTCCAGTACTGTCATTATCATCTTTAATATATAATTGAGATAATAATTGCGAATGGCTAGCATCATGACCGCTGTGTAACAAAGTCTGAATCATTGCATTATATGGATTGTAATTTGAAGAAATTACAGCTTTGTTTTGTAATGAGACTTCAGTGGCTGAAAATAATGCTTGTAAGAATAAATTTACAGGTCCCACTTTAACACTTGTAATATCACTACCATCTGGATTAGTAACTTTTAATTTCACACATAATTGTGTTCCTCGAAGATCGAGATAGTCCATTGAATTTTGTCCACTTATTTGGAACTCGATAGGAGTATCATCTGACACTTGTGATAAAGGTCGAATTTCTTGGTAATGCACATCACTGACAGCAACTTGTGTAGGTGGTAAATCAAATAATAATAATAGTTCATTTGGAACACCCTCAGAAAATCCATCTTGTAAAAAGTATGACATTTTTAATAAGTGAATATGTCCTGGACTGGTCTTGAAGTTTTTCTGTTCACTTTTGTAGCACCGTTTTTAAAGTTTTTTTCTGTAGTTTTTGATGTCTTTTTCACGGATTTTGATGCTTTTTTCAATCCTTTTTTAACGTTTATTTTGGTGGTATTTTGATCTATTTTCGCTGTCTTTCCGTGTTGTTTTACCTTTTTGATTGAACCCTTAACGTTTGACTGATTGGATGATGTATGCGAATAAGATGATACTTCAGGTGTTTCTATACCTTCTCGTTTCAGTTCGCTTTTCGCTTGATTTACAATTTGCTGTGTGGGGGAAGTCACGTTCAATGTCAAGTCACTGCTCTCAGCGGAAGCCTTATGAGGTATGGCAAATCCTTTCCCAACCTGTGATTTATTTTGTTTAAAGTAATTAATCCATTTTTCTGGGTTTGGTACATACAACTTAGAGCGATTCATAATTAGGGTAAAATGAGTAACGTTTGAAGTGAAGTGTGAGGTAGACCGGTGAATCAACAAATGTTGCAAAATTGTTGTCTACTGTCTTTATATCAAATTCCATTTCCCGAAACTCTGTTTTATTTAATGGTAAATAAAATGGAGTATCAAACACATAACTCCATTTTTTATCGTAATTTTTTCCCACTCTTCTCAGTAATGCGTGTTCACTGCCATTTACAATGCTTTCTTTAGATATATTCGAATAAATAAATATGGTGTCAGTTAAATCATTCTTTTTAACTTTATAGTCTGTTTGTAAACAGATTTCTTTTAAAGCTACTTTCCAATATCCATCAAAATGAAGTGGTAACTTCAACTGCACTTTAAAGCTATACGGTTTATTATCAATAAAAATATCATTGCTCTCATTGTCTCTCACAAACACATAACGTTCCATTTTTATTGTTCTTGAACTTGATCTGCATTAATCCAGCTATCAAATGATTTTGGAAATCCTTCCCATCGAACAAAATACTCTAATTTCCCTTTGACTTTTCTCTTTTTTAAAACTTTATCAACATACCAAAGACTGTCTGCATCTTTATCAACAGGAATTATTTCATTTTGATTCACATAACCTGATATTGGTTCTTTATTCAAGTCTATGATCTTATACAATGGAAAACCTTGTTCGAAAATCTTGCTCTTTATTTTAAAAACTTCTGTAGTATATTGTTGTTGATAAGCTCTTCTAAAGGGATGTTTCGTGTAACTTAATCTAACCAAATCACCAATTTTATATTTAAAGCGAGGAGGCGTTTTGGGGAATTTTTTAGGTTTTAGATACATTTTACTCCAATGTTGTGTCTCGTTTTTCTTTGTAACATCACTTGGTGCTAATCCATCCAAACTCCGATGAGGGGAATTATTGTAACTATTTACAATATCTTGAAGGTGATCTATATATCTATAATTTCGCTGATATCTTAACATTCTAAATATCATACCACGAAGGGTACGAATGACTCGCTCTGCATAGTTTGCTTTAGCGGTGCTTTGTGTATTAAACAAGTAAACTCTCTTCTTTTGCATAAACGCTTTTAATTCACGATTGATAAATTCAGAACCTCGGTCCGTTCTTAACTTTTTAAACTTATGAACACTAAGAATATCCTTGATTGCTAACAATACCGTGTTAGATTTTTTATTAACTAAGGGTCGAACGGATAGAAAACGTGAAAATATATCTATAACAATGAGTAGGTATTTAACTCCATCATTGTATTTAGCAATGTTATCAACTTCCATTAAATCCATATCACCCTGATCGTTCATACCCGCCACTTCAACACGTGGTCTTTTATATGTATGTCTCGCCTGACGTTGAATGGCATACGAATCTTGATTGTTGAGCCATTTCTGTATGAAATAAGTAGTAAATACTCTTGGATAGTTTTGGTTTAATATCCTGTGTAACTTTTTTGCACCCAAAAAGCTGCCTGCGTTTTTAGAATCGAAATAATATTGTGATAGGATATGTTCCTTCTGCGTTTTATCCATGATTAAACATGATCATCGTTGTAAGTAGTTTATATTATGGGACACATGGGTTGTTAATTAAACTAAAGCAAGAAAATGAAAACATGTATAGATATAAATACATTTATTTGAAACTAAACATGTATAAAATAAGTCAGCATATGATCATACAAGCATATACATACAATGACATACATGTACATAAAGTGAATTAAATATTTATTTGAAACATGCAAAAAGGAAATTCGTGAAGTAATAAATATAACAAATCATTTTACGCCACACAATGCCAGAGTTCTTAATTTCTCATGAATTCTTTTTTTGAAGAAAAATGCAGTAAAACGCATACAACATTGCATAATATGTCCATTTTGATGTGTTGTAAATATTCTTTTGCTCAACGTGATGGACGAAACAGTCGATCTTCAATGCGATTGATTGTCAACACCATTCTTTTCATTTTTTCACACCACCGCTCGGTTTTCATTATCTGCAAATAGTCATTGTTCTCTAGCAAATGTTTGTGTAAATCAATCATTTCAGAGGAAATGTTTGAAATGCGCACAATTTCTTCCCAACTTTGTAGTATATTTTTTTCATTAACTGCGTTTAGCATGTCACTAAAGTAACGTTCTATTTTATACTCATCATCATCAGGGTCTGTATCCATGATACAATCGTGATCTTTTTGTGATGGGAGATCCATCTGGCAACCATAGCAAAGTTGTCTAGTCACCATACCCATAACCTCACACAGTGCCTTCGCATATACAAAGTCAAAGTACGAATTCATTAGCGCGACACTTGTAGAAACTGGAGTATAAATCTCTGTAGTGTCCATAACATTCGTTTTGGAGTCACAATGTTCATTTTCATAAATATCTTGAGATAGTTCACTGCAATCCATGTTAAGTTTTTCTGCTGCGATATGATCACATCAAATGTCGATGAAACACTGAATGTTTGTGCTGTGTTGTATGTCTTTTATAGTTACATATGGTAACGGAAAAATTCAAATTTGAATTTTCAGATCATCCGGGGATATCGCCATATTGAAAACCCGCCAGAGGTTTGGTCCACGTCCATGGTGCTCGGGATGAGTCATTGGAGGACGAAGATCGGGTGTCCTTATGCTGCCATGAAATGTCGTTTTTATGATGTCCAATTATGTTCAAAAATAAACAACTTGGAGAATGTGTTTTATGTTCTAACAACGACTCGTCTCCTTTCTGCCACTGATGTAATCGCAAACCGCAAGAAAAACACTCTACTGTGTCATTTCTGCCAGTATAATAAAATCCTGCTGAAGATAATTGGAACTTGTTTGGTTCTATTTGAGGTGGCCACATGTCGAACGTTTTAAGTCTGTCTTGATAGAATAGCATGCTTGGAGAACTATATTCAAACTCTAATAGTTTTGATGTTGTCATTTCGACTGTCCGTGTAAGAATGAAGCCAATAACTGAACACTTTCCTTCATATCACAGAGAGTTTCAAAAATATCAAATGGTAATTGAAGACTTTGGAGACCCTTTTTAAATATTATTTTAATGCGTTGCTGTCTCTCTTTCACAACTATGACAAATTTATCACCAAGAGTGCATGTAATTTCCCTTCTTATTGGTGACCAAGAGACATTTTCAAAACCAAAACCTCTCAAATATGTCTGCAACTGGTTAGAAAAACGTATCTGAGCTTGAGCAATTTTTTGTATTTTTTAAACACTTTAGACAACTGTTTAAGCACAGACTTACAATATCCAATTTGTTCGGTTTGTTATATACCACTATTGACAATCCAAAAAAAATGTCTTGGACGTTGATTATTCTCGTACTATGGGCTCGTCTTTAAGTCCTGTATATGCGGTTAAAAAGGGAATGAATTTACATCTATTCGGATATTCTTCAATCTCTTGATGGCTATTGTACTGATCAACTATGGTTTGAAAATTGTTAGTTTGTCTTAAAAGTGTTACCATTTTCTGATGACTCTCCTTAACCCACAAATATATACAACGAGCTTCACTATCTCTTGTCCAGGGTAACATATTACCATTCTCATCCCAAAAGGAATCAAACATTCTCCTGTTTGAGTCATATGGTGTCAGATTATAACTCATATTAGCCGGTAAAACAATGGCTGCCAACTTCGATCGCAAAAAGATTAATACTGTTAATCAATGGAGACCCAGTTAAACAATGACCCTTTGTCTTGGATTTTAAACAATGGTTAAACATAACCGCTAAGAGCGGGAAATCGCCAAATATGGCCGCGAGAGTCCCCATGGCCGTTAACGCGGGAAATCGTCAAACATGGCCGCGAGAGTCCCCTGGCCGTTAACGCGGGAAATCGCCAAAGATGGCCGCTAACGCGGGAAACCGCCAAAGATGGCCGCGAGAGTCCCCTTTTTACCCTACTACTGTATCTACTTTTTTCTATCTGTTTCGCTCTTTCAGATTTTGAAGACAGAATGTAACATTTTTTGAGTTGCTTTTAGAAAGACAGACATTTTAAAATTTGGCTAAACTTAGAAGCGGTAGCATAAAACAAAGCGTTTTCTGAAAAAAAAATGATTTTGCCTAATGTATCTAAAATGTCTGAGCCGCTTTGTGCAAACCAGCACTGCATGTCTCACACTTGTGAGGTTTCTCTTCTGTGTGTATTTCCATTTGGTTCTTTAAATCTCTGTTTGGTGGCAAAAAAGCAGCATTACATATCTCACACGTGTAAAGCTTCTCTCTGGTATGAATTAGCACGTGTGTTTGTAAATTACAGCTCTGAGAAAAAGCAGCACCACATGTCTTACACTTGTATGGCTTCTCGCCTGTGTGAATTCTCATGTGTATTTTTAAATGACCGTTTTGAGAAAAAACAGCGCTACATATATCACACTTGAAAGGTTTCTCTCCTGTGTGAGTTCTCATGTGTTTCTGTAAATTCGACTTTTGTGAAAATACAGCACTGCAAGTCTCGCATTTGTAAGGTTTCTCTCCGGTGTGAATTTTCATGTGTTTCCGTAAATAATAGCTCTCAGAAAACACAGCACTACATATCTCACATTTATAAGGCCTCTCCCCGGTGTGTTTTCTAATGTGTACCAGTAGAGAATTCTTTCTAGCAAATTCAGAAGCACAGGTACCACACTTGTAAGGCATCTTTCTGGTGTGTTTTCTTATGTGTACCAGTAGAGAATTCTTTCTAGCAAATTCAGAAGCACAGGTACCACACTTGTAAGGCATCTTTCTGGTGTGTTTTCTTATGTGTACCAGTAGAGAATTCTCTTTAGCAAATTCCGAACCACAGGTTACACACTTGTAAGGCATCTTTCTGGTGTGAATTTTCATGAGTGACTGTAACTTACAGCCTTGATCGAAAGCAGCTCAACATGTCTCACACTTGTAAGGTTTTTCTCCTGACTGCATTCTTACGTGGACATTTATTTAACAGCTTATAGCAAAGTCAGCACTACATTTACAACACTGCGACTTATACGGCGTTTATTCAGTGTGTGTGCTCATGTGTTTTTTTTGTAATTAAAAGCTTTGCGCAAAAGCAGCACCACATGCATCACATGTGTAAGGCTTTCTCTTGTTCGTAATTCCAAGTGTTTATGTAGGTGAAATTTATGTGAGCAAAAGCAGCACTTCATGTATCACAGGTGTAAGGTAAGGATTTTTGCCAGATAGAGGTCTCCCGTGAACCTGTAAACGATATCTTTCAGCACTAGCAGCAACACATGTTTTACAGTTGTTAGCCTTCTCTTCAATGTGTACCCGCCTGTGTCCTTTGGGCTAAGGCATCATCTTAAGTTGTAGGTATGTATTTCTTTACTCCAGTGTGTATTATTTTGTGTATAAGTGCAAAAACCGCATCACGTGTTTCCAGTTGTTTAGTGTCAATTCACTCCAGTGTTCCCTCTAGATGTCCATCTCTATCATTGTGTTATTTGCGCCTTTTCCCGCGTCACCTGTAATACACAAATCATAAACGAATCATTTAATAAGTAACTGATCTCTTCCAAGTTTGCAATGGAATTATACTTAAAAGAAAAAAGATTAAAATTAAGTTAAAACCTTTAAAGCTGCACTCTTATAGATTTAAGGTTTTGACATCTCTTAATTTTATTTGAAACCTTGTTGTAATGGCAGTTTTAAAAATACCAATGAAACGGCCAAACAAGGACACACCTTAGATTTGATAAAGCTATGAAGGATGCAAGCAAAACTACATAATTATAGTGTACGGAAGAGATTACGGCATACTGCAATGCTTCGCATAAAATTATCCCTGAGGCAGAAATGAGACTCGGGAGCCCTTACAGCCATCAGAGGTAGCGACAATTGTGTCAAATATGAAGACACAATCAGGAACATACAGAAAAGGTAGCGAACAATTGGCATTCATGATATATTAACCACTATTTAGCCTAATTTTTATAATTATAGGAGCTACTATTTATCCACATTTACAAAATGCCGCTTATGTGTAAATTCGATCTTGTCATTGTTAAGTTTAATTTAGTCCCTTCCAGACATCCAGTATTTGACTTCAAAAAGACAACCCTTCCCTTTCCCATTTCCTTATTATAATAATTTTCATTAATTTTTGTGTGTTGATAATTTGCACCTATTATGTGTTATTATCTGCCTTGTGTGAATGTATTACTTTCATAAGTTAAATTATGAAAAATTAATAGGCATAAACATATAACGCCGACCATACTTTATTATAATTTCAATTAAGTATTCAAATGAAATAACAAGAGCTGTCACAGAGACAGCGCGCTCGACTATTCCGCCGCTTTTCAATGTAAGGATTGAAACGTTTTGGCGAAACATGCATGGATCACTGTTAGATTAGATATCAATGCAATACATGGTGTGCTGAGCATAAGAAAGGGGCAAAAATTATATATTATAAAAGATAGGGTTATCTTACTTGATTAAATAAGAAGGTTAAATAGATGGGAGCCTGTGTGTAAAGTTTCAATGCAATACATGATGTATTCGCTGAGATATTGACTTAAAGTGGTTACATGCAAAACCGTAACCAGAATTTCTATGTCGAATAAAAAAGGGGCCATTATTTTAATTTAATGCAAACAGTTATCTTACTTGGTTATTTAAGTAGATTGGATGATTGAGTACCATTGTATAAAGTCTCAATGCAATCCATCCATTAATTGCTGAGATATTAACCTATGTGTGCTTACATGCAAAACCTCAACCAGAATGTCTAAGTCAAATAATAGGCCCATAATTTGCATTAGATTAAAAAAGTGTTATTTGGGAATACATATCTAATGTTTCAAAGCAATACATGATATATTTGCTGAGATATTGACTTAAATGTAGTTACATGCAAAATCTTAACCAGAATTTCTAAGTCTAATAATAAAGGTCAATTATTTTGCATTAAACGCAAACTAGAGTTATCTAACTTGATTAATTAAGTAGATTAGATGGTTTACTATCATTGTATAAAGTCCCAGTGCTATACCTCAAGTAGTTGCTGAGATATTACCCTATGTGTGCTTACACGCAAAACCTTAACCAGAATTTCTAAGTCAAATAATAAAGGGCAATTATTTGCATTAAATGCAAACTAAAGTTATCTTACTTGGTTAATTTAGTAGGTTGGATGGTTGAGTACCATTGTATCAAGTATCAATGCAATACCTCAAGTAGTTGCTGAGATATTAACCTATGTGTGCTTACACGCAAAACCTTAACCAGAATTTCTAAGTTGAATAATAAAGGCCTATTATTTGCATTATATTCAAATAATTGTTATCTAACTTCATTGATTTAGTATCTAAGATAGTTGGGAATACATATCCAAAGTTTCAATGCAATAACTGATGTATTTACTGAGGTAATGACTTAAAGGTGCTTACATGCAAAACCTTGACCAAGGTGTGACGCCAACGCTGACGCCGACGCCACCGCCGACGCCAGGGTGAGTAGTATAGCTCTCCTTATTCTTCGAATAGTCGAGCTAAAAAATCATTATCTCTTCTCGGATTATATTAAACACAAGGCAAATACATTTTATGCCAACCCTGCCTTTTTATAAATTCTATTTATTTTTCAAATGAAATTAAAAAATCATTATCTCTTCTCGGATTATATTACACACAAGGCAAATACATTTAATGCCAACCCTGCCTTCATATCAATTTTATTCATTTTTCAAATGAGTAAAAATCTTTATCTCTTCTTGGTTTATATTAAACACACTTGGCAAAAACATTTAATGCCAACCCTGCCTTCATATCAATTTTATTCATTTTTCAAATGAGTAAAAATCTTTATCTCTTCTCGGATTATATCAAACACACTTCACTAATACATTTAATGCCAACCCTGCCTTCGTATCAATTTTATTCATTTTTCAAATGAGTACAAATCTTTATCTCTTCCCAGATTATATTTAAACACACTTGGCAAATACATTTAAAGCCAACCCTACTTTTTATAAATACTATTTATTTTCAAAATGAGAAAAAAATCATTATCTCTTCTCAGATTATATTAAACACAAGGCAAAAACATTTAATGCCAACCCCCCTTTCTTATATTTTCTGTTAAGTTTTTAAATGAGAAAAACAAGTTTCTACTTCTCGGAGTCTATATATCGCTTTTGGGTGACCCCGCATGCGCCTCTCGACCTATGCGATTGGCGTCCACATGTGAGGAATGTTATTTTGTATCCTAAGATGCATGTACTGTCGTAACTTGAAACAGGCGGAAAATCATATGTTTATTTTTGCAAGTTGATAAGTTTTCCGCAAAATGTGGCCTCAGATTAGGATTCGAAGCGTTTAGCTTTATAAGACTTTCGGAATGCTTAATATCATGGCATGTGAATTGTTAAACAAATTAACCCCTTACATCTCAATAAGGTTTATGCGTGCTCAGCATGAATTCTTCCACAAAAAATGGATTTTGTCCAGACTCAATAAAATCAAAACCATTGAGTCACCTTCAGTTGTCATTAAATATGTGGAATACCAAACTAATTACATAAGCATGAAGTAATAATCTGGTATCATAAACAATACATTGTCATGGGCAAATCGTGTAGACGTTTTTTTTGTTAAACCTTCACTACACTTCTCACAAACATGAGTCGTATTTAACTTATTATGCCCGTTCAGCCAAAGTATCAAAGACGATGCAGTGTACATGTTAATAAAACATCTCGTTCTACAATGACATGTTCCTCGCGTAACATTATTCTGGATTGAATCACCCACGTACTATTTAGTCCCAATGCATAATGATGTATCTATATATTGACCTCAAGGTATATGTGAAAAACTAAAGAAACAAGCCCAGTCGTCATAAGTTTAAACATAAACCCCATTTAATGGCACAGGGTAAACGCCAAAGACATGGAACACAAAAACCAATCAAGAGGGCCATGATGGCCCTTAAACGCTCACCTAAGCAAAGGGCCGAAACTCTGTGATAAAGCGTTGATAAAAATGCAATTTAAACATATCTTTACTGATGACGATGCCTAGTTTTACATTTGTAAAGGGTCATGCAATGAAGCTACCTGTACAGTTTCATTGAATTTGGCCTGGTAGTTTCAGAGATTTTTTGAAAGCAAAAAAGTACGTCGGCTTGTTGTTGTTCTTGTTGATCAATCTCAATGCCTCGTTGTATTTTTGTACAGGGACATGCAATGACGCTTCCTGTAAAGTTTCAGTAAATTTGGCCGTGTAGTTTCAGGTGAGATGGGGTTTTTTAAAGCAAAACAGGAAGTTGGCCAGATTGTTGTTGTTGTTGATCAATCGCGACCCTTTGTTGCATTTTTGTTGAAGGTTACCCAAGAAAGCTTCCTGTAAAGTTTCATTGGATTTGGACTGGTAGTTTTAGAGATGTTTTTAAACTAAACAGGAAGTTGGCCATTTTGTTGTTGCTGTTTTTGTTGATCAATCGTGACCCCTTGTATTTTGTAGAGGGTCACCCAAGGAAGCTTCCTGTAAAGTTTCATTGAATTTGGACTGGTAGTTTTAGAGGAGATGGAGATGTTTTTTTAAAGCAAAACAGATAGTTGGCCACTTTGTTGATATTGTTGTTGTGTTTTCACAATCGTGACCCTTGTTGTATTTTTGTAAAGGGTCACCCAAGGATGCTTCCTGTAAAGTTTCATTGGATTTAGACTGGCAGTTTCAGAAAAGATGCATTTTAAAGCAAAACAGGAAGTCGGCCATTTTGTTGTTGTTGTAATTAATCAATCGTTATCCCGTGTTGTTTTTTGTAGATGGACACCCAAGGAAGCGAAATTTCAATGAATTTGGCCAGGTATTTTCAGAGGAATTGTTTTTTAAGCAATTGTTGACGGATGGACGTACAGACGAACTGACCGACTGGAGGACGACGGACAAAGACCGAACACAATAGCTCACCTTGAGCACTTCGTGCTCTGGTGAGCTAAAACTCACTAACAAGGAACATGAAACAACATCACAAAACTCCACAAACAGCATAGTGCCAATAAAATATATAAACAAGAGGGCCCTGAATGCCCTGAATCGCTCACCTGATCCAATAAAGATCATCAACAATAACATTCTGATCAGGTTCCATGAACATCTGGTCATAAATGTGGCCTCTAGAGTGTTAAAATATTTTTCCTATTATTTGACCTGGTGACCTAGTTTTTGGCCGCACATGATCCAGATTCAAACTTGGCCTAGAGCTAATCAATATAAAAATTCTGACTTAGTTTCATGGACATACAGTCATAAATGTGACCTCTAGAGTGCTAACAAGCTTTTCCTATGATTTGACCTTATGACCTAGTTTTTGACCACAATTGACCTAGATTTGAACTTGACTTAGAGATTAATAATATAAACATTCTGAACAACTTTCATGAAGAAACCTTTATAAATGTGACCTCTAGAGTGTTAACAAGCTTTTCCTTTAATTTGACCTGGTGACCTAGTTTTTCAACGCACATGACACAGATTCGAACTTGGTCTAGAGGTAATTAATTTAAACATTCTGACTAAGTTTCATGAACATACAGTCATAAATGTGACCTCTAGAGTGCTAACAAGCTTTTTCTATGGTTTGACCTGGTGACCTAGTTTTTGACCGCACATGACCCAGAATCGGACTTGACTTAGAGAGTATTAATATTAACATCTGACCGAGTTTCCTGAAGATACAGTCATAAATGACCTCTATAGTGTTAACAAGCTTTTCCTTTAATTTGACCTGGTGACCTAGTTTTTAACCCCAGATGACCCAATATCGAACTCATCCAAGATTTTATTCAGGGTAACCTTCTGACCTCTAGAGACCTTAACAGTCAAATTGTTGACGAAGGACGACGGACACAGGGCGATCACAATAGCTCACCTTAAGGACTTCATGCTCAGGTGAGCTAAAAAACTAGGTTTGCTTATCAAGTCAGGTACTGTCTTCTAACGTTCAATACTGGAAGGGCTTTGATTTAAATGGTTACTAAAATACTTATACATTGGCGTAGCAACATATCGGCCTTGTAGGCCTGGGCCTGCAACTTTTTTGAAAAAAAAGACAAAAATTAAATAACCCAAAACGCAATTGAAACTAATAGCTATTCAAACAATTTGAAAAACTCAAAAGTTGAAAATAATGTTATTTATAACCAAAGCAAGTCTGGTGTTATTTTAAACTATGTGTAGGGTGTATTCCTTTATTTTATTGAAATCATTGCATATATATTTATGTTTTAAACTTTGTGCAAAGTTAATAAAACTAGAAATGTGTCCATAGGACACGGATGCCCCCACTTCGGTTTTTTGTCACAGAAAATAAGCCATAATGATTTTTAAAGTCTTTTTTTGCAAATAAAGGGCCGTAACTCCTAAATGACAAAAGCGATTTCCATGGCTATCGAACTTGATCAAGATATTATGGTCACAATCATGTATGTAAAGTTTGGTGAGGATTGGACACATACTTTTCAAGAATTAGATTGGAAACATATATTTTTGAAGTATTTTTGGCAAAAAAGGGCCGTAACTCCTAAATGACTAAAGCGATTTCCATGACTATCGAACTTGATCAAGATATTATGGTCACAAACATGTGTTTAAAGTTTGGTGAGGATTGGACAAACGGTTTTCAAGAATTAGATCGGAAACAATCTTCGGGACGGACGTACGTACGTACGTACGTACGGACAGACAGACAGACGTACGTACGGACAAGGGCAACCCTATATGCCGCCACTTTGTGGGGGCATAAAAATTAAATGGATATAATTGTTTCGTCTGTTTTGCTCCTGGATTGCTTTCAAATTGCGCCATTTTGCTTATAATTTAAAAAGAAATATGGGGGAGGGGATATCACCAAACTCATAACAACCATCGGGCCTACAAGTTTGTTTAGGCCTTGCTAGGCCCTAGTTATTAATCATTATAAATAAATCTATCTTTTTTAGTTTGAAACATTTTTAACATAAACATTTCAATTGATAATAAAAACATTCAATGAAGGTTTTTCACACTGGACAGGTTTTCCTTAGATTCTAAACTGGCTTTATGTAAAACAAAGATAATTTAGAAATACTGTTATTGCAAAGATGCATGATTGTAAAAAAAAAGAAAACTCGTTTTAACACTAGAATTCCACGAATTGGATATGTCGTCGTCGTCGAGAAAGCTCAGCATTGTCGAATCAAATTTGGCAGTATTAATTTGTGTGGCAAAGCCAATTCAGATATAGTCACATACATTTAAAATTATGTTAGAGCCATGACTTAAAATTGTAAAATATCACTTCATACCAATGACTGCATCTATTCATCGCATTGAAAACTACATTTGGAATGAGGTTGGTGTATGGTTGCTAGACATTCGCACGAGACAACCATTGTTAATAAATGGATAACTCGACAATAGTAAAATCTAGGGTTATATTCCTTGCTATATGATTTAATGAATCTCACACCGTTTTGGCGGTTTGGTCTGTTAAAATTTATGCGGGTCACCGAAAATGGGAGATATGGAATCGTAGAATTAGTTTTTCGAAATTGAATCGTAATAATTCCCACTAAATGCTGAATGACAATGTCAGAACTTAACAACTTTTCACCGTGCGACTTGAACTACAGAAGAAATAATACAAAAAAACGGAAGAATACAAACAAGTATGCAAAGCATGTATAGCGAAGGCTTAACTCTTGAGTTTTCCAGTGGAACATAACGCCACCATTGTAAAAGGCACACAATATATATAGGTTGATGATTTTTTTTTTAAATTTAATGCATTTTCCTGCATAACTCATTTGACTGAAATGATTCAAGCAAATAAGCACATGATTTATGAACATATTAAAACATAATAACATAATATAAATTTATTCTTTAAGGTAGCACATCACTAATGGGCACCATTTGAAACTATGATCAGCTTGGTAATTACTTAATATGTAGTATTTCCGTGATTCAAAAACAGAATTTAAAAGAAATTTACCGCCATATAACATTTTTATTTAAATTTGAATTACCCTACCCCCAAATAAGAATTGTCGATACAAACGACATCACCCAAGAGACAAGAACAATCATTTATTTCATTTATTTTTCAACATTTGGGTAATTATTTGGTATCAGAGTAATAAGAAATATATCTGTTTCAGATACATTATTGATCACATCATCAACAAATAAAATCATAATGTACTGAAACTGTATGTTAAAATAGCCATATGGTATTTCAATTTTAACATACTGTTTTGACCACGTAAAATTGGAACATCGATGTTTAAAAGCAAAAATAACAAGTTTTAGAAACAGTCGTGGCCAGTTCTTTATTAATAATTATTATTAATCCTTTGGGAACAGTATGACAAACAAGAGGCCAAAAGGGGCCTATGCTCTACTAGCATGGCTCTTGTGGTCATTTTCAATCCGTAGCATGTACGTTTGAGTAATAGGCAACAAATATATAGTTCACTTTTAGTGTTTGTGTTAGCTGAAAACGCTGCACGTTCAACATCTGAGGACAGGAAGTGTTGTAAGCAGATTAGTTGCATAACCTATTTTAATATGTGCCAAGTAAAGGTAATCTGAGGGTAAAAAAATATTTGCTTTCAAAACTGTACTTATCGTCAAAATTTCATTTCTGTAGCTTTAAAAATAAAAAAATCGGTCCAGGGCTCGACGTTAACTTTTAAATCCACTGGTCCATTCGGACTAGTAGATATATTTTCTACTGGTCCTGACCTAATATCCACTGGTCCTGACCAAATTGATACTTTTTGATGATATGATTTTAATTATTTGCCTGTGAAGGTTTATTATATACACACATGATGAAAAAATAGTGAGCTTTTAATTTTAATATAAAACTTTAACTGGTTAACATTACAACAATGAAACAATAGTATGAGGATTGACTAGAATATACGTTGGATTATCAGGCAGCAATAAAAGATATATAGTACATATCTGACTTGAATGTACATTAAAATTTGTCAATCACATTAGCAAATGGCTTTAATTTACTATGCATACGATAAATACTTAAAAACCAAATTCAATGCTATAAATATGGACGAAATGATTTGCTAAAATAAGTTATTGGAATTTTACATCGTAATAAAGATTGACCTAATTCCGATGATTTCACAGCTATCGTAAACTGTTCTGTGCTGTTTACTTCCGGTCGCAGATGTAACGCATGCGCAAGGGAATGTAAATAAAAACAACGAACGCTGCTTGCACTGCATTTATTTGTTGGATTATACATATTGTCAGATTTAGTCAGGGATCGTGCTTAACATTTCTGATTAAATTATTTCTTCTTGGAAATTTCACTGGTCCAGTCGGACTAGCCAGAACTGGTTTCTACTGGTCCGGACCATGAATCTGGTGGTCCCGGACCATCGGACCACCGTTAATGTCGAGCCCTGCGGTCAAAGGTTAAAGTCAAGGACATCCGAGGACAACATTAATGCTTGTTTGCAAAACTGTTCATATGGTCAAAATTTCATTACTGTAGCTTTAAAAATTAATGAGTAAGTCAAAAGGGGTGGGCCAGCTTTGGCCCAAGGGGCATTATTTCAAATGTTTTATTTTGCATCATATGATGCTCCACAACAAATACCAAAGGTATGGGCCTTGTGGTTTGAAACAAGAAGATTTTGAAAATATTTCTTAAATAAGTCTCCAGAAAAATTGTGACACCCAGGGCAGTGCCAGTTTTGACTCAAGGGGCATAATTTGAATAACCATGGTAGTGGACCTTTAAATAAAGCCTTGTTCAAAATAGCAAGGATTTGCAAAGTGGTTTCAGAGGGGGGGGGGGGGGAGTCTGTCCCTTACAAAGAAAAAAGAACTCTACCCTGGGTCTCCGCCAAAGTCGCCGAGGTCGTTTGCATTTGCAGAACTGGTCCCTTCCGGGACAATCTCCGTGGGGGTGGTGGGGGGGGAAAGTAATGACCCAGGGCCATAATTTGAACAAACCTTCACAAGCAATTGTGACTTTACATGTAAACTTGGCTAAAAATAGACTTCGCTCATGTTGACTTGGCTAAAAAAAGAATTAGCTTAAAATAGCATTTTTTATACTTTCAAGACCCATAAGCCAGGCATGCATGGGCAAATCTGGCTGGTTTTCAAAAGGAACTGAGTTCTAATGGATATCTAAATACTGTACAAGTTTCATCCAGAAACAATCAAAACTGAAGACTGTATCATGTTCACAAGCAATTGTTTATAGACAAACTGATTTTTTAATACTTTCAAGGCCCATAATTTAGGCATGCATGGTCGGATCTGGCTGGTTTTCGAAAGGAACCGTGCTCTAATGGATGTCTAAATACTGTACTACAAGTTTCATCGAGATACAATCAAAACTGAAGACTGTATCGTGGTTACAAGCTAATGTTTACACAATAGCATTTTTTATACTATCAAGGGCCATAATCTAGGCATGCATTGGCGGATCTGGCTGGTTTTCGAAAGGAACCGAGCTCTAATGGATATCAAGATACTGTACAAGTTTCATCGATATACAATCAAATATGGAGACTGTATCGTGTTCACAATCAATTCTTTACACAATAGCATATTTTTATACTATCAAGGGCCATAATCTAGGCATGCATGGGCGGATCTGGCTGGTTTTCGAAAGGAACCGAGCTCTAATGGATATCTAGATAATGTACAAGTTTCATCGGGATACAATCAAAACTGAAGACTGTATCGTGGTTACAAGCTAATGTTTACACAATAGCATTTTTTATACTATCAAGGGCCATAATCTACGCATGCAAGGGCGGATCTGGCTGGTTTTCGAAAGGAACCGAGCTCTAATGGATATCAAGATACTGTACAAGTTTCATCGGGATACAATCAAATATGAAGACTGTTTCGTGTTCACAACCAATTGTTTACACAATAGAATATTTTTATACTATCAAGGGCCATAATCTACGCATGCATGGGCGGATCTGGCTGGTTTTCGAAAGGAACCGAGCTCTAATGGATATCTAGATACTGTACAAGTTTCATCGGGATACAATCAAAACTGAAGACTGTATCGTGGTTACAAGCTAATGTTTACACAATAGCATTTTTTTATACTATCAAGGGCCAATATATAGGCATGCATTGGTGGATCTGGTTGGTTTTCGAAAGGAACCGAGCTCTAATGGATATCAAGATACTGTACAAGTTTCATCGGGATACAATGAAATATGAAGACTGTATCGTGTTCACAACCAATTGTTTACACAATATAATATTTTTATACTATCAAGGGCCATAATCTAGGCATGCATGGGCGGATCTGGCTGGTTTTCGAAAGGAACCGAGCTCTAATGGATATCTAGATACTGTACAAGTTTCATCGGGATACAATCAAAACTGAAGACTGTATCGTGGTTACAAGCTAATGTTTACACAATAGCATATTTTTATACTATCAAGGGCCATAATCTACGCATGCAAGGGCGGATCTGGCTGGTTTTCGAAAGGAATCGAGCTCTAATGGATATCTAGATACTGTACAAGTTTCATCGGGATACAATCAAAACTGAAGACTGTATCGTGGTTACAAGCTAATGTTAACACAATAGCATTTTTATACTATCAAGGGCCATAATCTAGGCATGCATTGGCGGATCTGGCTGGTTTTCGAAAGGAACCGAGCTCTAATGGATATCAAGATACTGTACAAGTTTCATCGAGATACAATCAAATATGAAGACTGTATCTTGTTCACAACCAATTGTTTACACAATAGCATATTTTTATACTTTCAAGGGCCATAATCTAGGCATGCATGGGCGGATCTGGCTGGTTTTCGAAAGGAACCGAGCTCTAATGGATATCTAGATACTGTACAAGTTTCATCGGGATACAATCAAAAATGAAGACTGTTTCGTGGTTACAAGCTAATGTTTACACAATAGCATTTTTTTATACTATCAAGGGCCAATATCTAGGCATGCATTGGCGGATCTGGCTGGTTTTCGAAAGGAACCGAGCTCTAATGGATATCTAGATACTGTACAAGTTTCATCGGGATACAATCAAATATGAAGACTGTGTCGTGGTTACAAGCTAATGTTTACAAAATAGCATTTTTTTATACTATCAAGGGCCAATATCTAGGCATGCAAGGGCGGATCTGGCTGGTTTTCGAAAGGAACCGAGCTCTAATGGATATCAAGATACTGTACAAGTTTCATCGGGATACAATCAAAACTGAAGACTGTATCGTGGTTACAAGCTAATGTTTACACAATGGCATTTTTTTTATACTATCAAGGGCCATAATCTAGGCATGCATTGGCGGATCTGGCTGGTTTTCTAAAGGAACCGAGCTCTAATGGATATCAAGATACTGTACAAGTTTCATCGAGATACAATCAAATATGGAGACTGTATCGTGTTCACAACCAATTGTTTACACAATAGCATATTTTTATACTATCAAGGGCCATAATCTAGGCATGCATGGGCGGATCTGGCTGGTTTTCGAAAGGAACCGAGCTCTAATGGATATCTAGATACTGTACAAGTTTCATCGGGATACAATCAAAACTGAAGACTGTATCGTGGTTACAAGCTAATGTTTACACAATAGCATTTTTTATACTATCAAGGGCCATAATCTAAGCATGCATTGGCGGATCTGGCTGGTTTTCGAAAGGAACCTAGCTCTAATGGATATCAAGATACTGTACAAGTTTCATCGATATACAATCAAATATGGAGACTGTATCGTGTTCATAATCAATTCTTTACACAATAGCATATTTTTATACTTTCAAGGGCCATAATCTAGGCATGCATGGGCTGATCTGGCTGGTTTTCGAAAGGAACCGAGCTCTAATGGATATCTAGATACTGTACAAGTTTCATCGATATACAATCAAATATGGAGACTGTATCGTGTTCACAATCAATTCTTTACACAATAGCATATTTTATACTATCAAGGGCCATAATCTAGGCATGCATGGGCTGATCTGGCTGGTTTTCGAAAGGAACCGAGCTCAAATGGATATCAAGATACTGTAAAAGTTTCATCGGGATACAATCAAAACTGAAGACTGTATCGTGGTTACAAGCTAATGTTTACACAATAGCATTTTTTTATACTATCAAGGGCCATAATCTACGCATGCAAGGGCGGATCTGGCTGATTTTCGAAAGAAACCGAGCTCAAATGGATATCAAGATACTGTACAAGTTTCATCGGGATACAATCAAAACTGAAGACTGTATCGTGGTTACAAGCTAATGTTTACATAATAGCATTTTTTTATACTATCAAGGGCCATAATCTACGCATGCAAGGGCGGATCTGGCTGGTTTTCGAAAGGAACCGAGCTCTAATGGATATCAAGATACTGTACAAGTTTCATCGAAATACAATCAAATATGAAGACTGTTTCGTGTTCACAACCAATTGTTTACACAATAGAATATTTTTTATACTATCAAGGGCCATAATCTAGGCATGCATGGGCGGATCTGGCTGGTTTTCGAAAGGAACCGAGCTCTAATGGATATCAAGATACTGTACAAGTTTCATCGGGATACAATCAAAACTGAAGACTGTATCGTGGTTACAAGCTAATGTTTACACAATAGCATTTTTTATACTATCAAGGGCCATAATCTAAGCATGCATTGGCGGATCTGGCTGGTTTTCGAAAGAAACCGAGCTCAAATGGATATCAAGATACTGTACAAGTTTCATCGAAATACAATCAAATATGAAGACTGTTTCGTGTTCACAACCAATTGTTTACACAATAGAATATTTTTTATACTATCAAGGGCCATAATCTACGCATGCAAGGGCGGATCTGGCTGGTTTTCGAAAGAAACCGAGCTCAAATGGATATCAAGATACTGTACAAGTTTCATCGGGATACAATCAAAACTGAAGACTGTATCGTGGTTACAAGCTAATGTTTACACAAAAGATTTTTTTATACTATCAAGGGCCATAATCTACGCATGCAAGGGCGGATCTGGCTGGTTTTCGAAAGGAACCGAGCTCTAATGGATATCTAGATACAGTACAAGTTTCATCGGGATACAATCAAAACTGAAGACTGTATCGTGGTTACAAGCTAAGGTTTACACAATAGCATTTTTTATACTATCAAGGGCCATAATCTACGCATGCAAGGGCGGATCTGGCTGGTTTTCGAAAGAAACCGAGCTCAAATGGATATCAAGATACTGTACAAGTTTCATCGGGATACAATCAAAACTGAAGACTGTATCGTGGTTACAAGCTAATGTTTACACAAAAGCATTTTTTTATACTATCAAGGGCCATAATCTACGCATGCAAGGGCGGATCTGGCTGGTTTTCGAAAGGAACCGAGCTCTAATGGATATCAAGATACTGTACAAGTTTCATCGGGATACAATCAAAACTGAAGACTGTATCGTGGTTACAAGCTAATGTTTACACAATAGCATTTTTTTATACTATCAAGGGCCATAATCTACGAATGCAAGGGCGGATCTGGCTGGTTTTCGAAAGGAACCGAGCTCTAATGGATATCAAGATACTGTACAAGTTTCATCGGGATACAATCAAAACTAAAGACTGTGTCGTGGTTACAAGCTAATGTTTACAAAATAGCATTTTTTTATACTATCAAGGGCCATAATCTAGGCATGCAAGGGCGGATCTGGCTGGTTTTCGAAAGGAACCGAGCTCTAATGGATATCTAGATACTGTACAAGTTTCATCGGGATACAATCAAAACTGAAGACTGTGTCGTGGTTACAAGCTAATGTTTACAAAATAGCATTTTTTATACTATCAAGGGCCAATATCTAGGCATGCAAGGGCGGATCTGGCTGGTTTTCGAAAGGAACCGAGCTCTAATGGATATCAAGATACTGTACAAGTTTCATCGGGATACAATCAAAACTGAAGACTGTATCGTGTTCACAACCAATTGTTTACACAATAGCATATTTTTATACTATCAAGGGCCATAATCTAGGCATGCATTGGCGGATCTGGCTGGTTTTCGAAAGGAACCGAGCTCTAATGGATATCAAGATACTGTACAAGTTTCATCGGGATACAATCAAAACTGAAGACTGTGTCGTGGTTACAAGCTAATGTTTACAAAATAGCATTTTTTTATACTATCAAGGGCCATAATCTACGCATGCAAGGGCGGATCTGGCTGGTTTTCGAAAGGAACCGAGCTCTAATGGATATCTAGATACTGTACAAGTTTCATCGGGATACAATCAAAACTGAAGACTGTGTCGTGGTTACAAGCTAATGTTTACAAAATAGCATTTTTTTATACTATCAAGGGCCATAATCTAGGCATGCATTTGGCGGATCTGGCTGGTTTTCGAAAGGAACCGAGCTCTAATGGATATCAAGATACTGTACAAGTTTCATCGAGATACAATCAAATATGAAGACTGTATCGTGTTCACAACCAATTGTTTACACAATAGCATATTTTTATACTATCAAGGGCCATAATCTAGGCATGCATTGGCGGATCTGGCTGGTTTTCGAAAGGAACCGAGCTCTAATGGATATCAAGATACTGTACAAGTTTCATCAAAATACAAGCAAAACTGAAGACTGTATCGTGTTCACAAACAATTTTTTACAGACACACGGACGCAAATACTACGTTCACATTACCATCGCATAAGCTCTTCTGGCCTTTGGCCAGTAGAGCTAAAAATCAAAATGTTTTGCCGTCTCATTTAAAAATAAAAATTGTAATTCCAAAACACTATTTCAGCCGTGTCTGCAAGTTAAAAATTTTTACAGAAGCTAATAATATTCATCTGTAAAAATGTATTTAATTACTCTTGTAATTTTTAAAAACAAAAAAAATGTGACAGTCAAAAGCAATAAAACAGCAAAAAGGGTTAATATGGAGTTATGTTACCGAATTGTAAGATGGTGTGAATAAATGTTTGAAGTATTAAGTCAACTGTATGAAGGGTATAAAAGATATTAATAAAAACCACAACTTGCCCTTAAACTTTAACCTGACACAACTTGCCCTTAAACTTTAACCTGACACAACTTGCCCTTAAACTTTAACCTGACACAAAATGCCCTTAAACTTTTACCTAGGTTCCTACGTCAATCAGAGGCTTTTATTTGTAACTGGATGCCAACGTCCTCGCCAACACTGAGGTGAATTGAAAAACTCCTTATTCTTTGAACTATCAAGCTAAAAAAGCACCAAAATATAGCTATTCTTTATCTGTACCTAAATGATATGCAGGGTTTTTTTTAAGATCATTAGGCCACACCAAATTAACATTCGTTCCTAGGATTTTTGCCCCCAATTTTTTTTACCAAGCGAGCGAAAAAAAATTACAATTGTGTCAGATTTCATAAAATCCGAAGTGAGCGAAGAGCGAAAAATATTTTTTTTGTAGTCAATATAAACAAGAAAGTTGTTCTACAAAATTGCCGTTAAAACCCATTTGAATGCAATCTTGGACTGTTAAATTGATTCAGGTAGATTAATATAAGCCATTTCAAACATTTTCCTAAAAGCAGCATTATTTTTTACTATAAATGATTATCATAGTTAAAAAATTGTTTTAATTATGTTAAAAATTTGGTTTATCCATATAATTTGTGTACTAAAATGGATGAATAAATATTATGCATTCAGGCATTTTCCCCATTGTCCTTTATAGAGGCGGAGTTTTCAAAAAATAGGAGCTGTAAATCCACAGAACGAAACATCAATTTGGTGTGGCCTTAAGTCAAATGAGTATAACATGATAATGCATTAAAAAATAATCAACCTATTTTGTAAGCCTTTAAAGGGGTTGACACCAGGCCCCAATATCATGAATATTCTCAAGTCAAATCTCAATCTCAGTCTCAACTCAATCAAATTACTGCATCATATGATTCAAAATTGTAAATGCTTTACCCTTTTTAAAATGGCATTCTCTCATTCATTATGGTGATAAAAAAAAAATTGGTCAATATTTTATAGAAAAAAATTGAGGGCAAAAATTATACTGGAGTCCATTTAATTATTTTTGAGTTTTACTCAAGCACATTTGCATATAAATTATGCATATTGTCTTTAATTCCATTCAAAATAGATCTTATCTTGACTGCAGACGAAGTAAATTGAGAGCCGATGATTTTGATTGTACTTTGTTACAACCAAGAACCAATCAAACCAGTTGTAATAAAACTGATGAATCGTATTTACTCGTTTATCTCGGGAATTCGCATCATCATTGCATAGTGGAATTCCGAAATGGCCGGCTTAAGGCGTTGTTATGCGACGTCAATATCAGTATGGGATCAACTAACTACCGAAAGGGCAAATAATTAGCGAAAGATTTTATAGACCTCTCGCTTTCAAATACCCTTTCGCTATTTAGTAGTCTCAAAATATGTCGGTCATCCGGACCCATATAAAATTTGCCGGACATGTCCGGCGGACCGGCACATTTCGGGAAGACTGTCTTTTTTGAAGAGACCCCTTGGTTTTTTACCGTGCTGGTTGTAAAGCACAGGGTACAACATTCCTGGGTTAAACCAGTACTGAGTACACCACGTTTCCAAGCACAACCCTTTAAATGTCGAGCGCCAGGCAAGGCAGCTACTTGTACCAACTTTTAAAGTCTTTCGGTATGACGCAGCCAGGGATCGAACCCGCGACCTCCCGCTCCGTAGGCGGAGCTTAACCACTAGGCCACGGAGAAGTGCTGGGGTTATCCCCTTAAAAAAGGTCAGTGCAAAAACATTTTATTGGAAAAAACCTTCATTATCTATTTCAAACATAAAAAAGTTTCCCCAATTACTATTTCAATATTGTTCAAAAACCACATTTTTGCACAAACATGTTAAGACGTTATAGATTGGAAGAATCCTGTATGACACGTCTATCATTTTAGACAATTTCTTTGGCAAACAATATCATGATTGCAAATCGGAAATTGCCTAGTTTGAGTTACAAAGTTTTTCCATATATTGCGCATTTAGGTACCTTCCTGCTATTTAGTCATCTAAAAATATGCCGGTCATCATGAAAGACTGGACAGACTTGTACAAAATTCAACAATCATGGCCATTAGCTACAAGAATGAGCGATCAGGGAACCTTTTATTATTTTAAACTTTCTTATAAATCCCTGTCTCAATCCGCCATACAAAAAAAAATTGTCATATGACTCATTTAAGTGTACAAACATGACCATCTGACCATCACATTTCGGAGAGACTGTCTTCTCATTGTATTTCTTATTTTTTAAGTATCAAAGGTTACCATACTCAGCAGATGTCATAGGCATACCACATACATTTGTGTATTTATATTACAGTAAGCAAAGTGATGGTGATTTGGTCAGCATCATGTATTGAGGTGTCTGTGGCCAGTTTGGTCCGCTGTGAAAATTCATGAGAAAAAAACTTTGAACAACGTTATGAATTTACCTAATCCGGCATAACTTCTCAAAATGAGCCATATAAGAGTAAAGATGGATGCAATAGAAATGATTCAATAACCACAAATGCAAATAAACTATATTGGTCGATAAAATTTAGAAAAAATGGTCAATTTATGATAAAGGGAAGTAACAGTTAAATGAGCGATTATTCGGAGCTCCTCGGCCATGTTGTTTTCGATAATAATGGCAAAGGAGCTCCGAATGATATGACAGTTGTCACTATTCGACAGTGTCCGGTAACCAAATCTAAGAGGCAGTTATTTCTCATTATGTGTCTATCATTAAATAAGAATTTGTTCTATTTGTAGTATTTAATCATCACAATGAACAACGTCTGAAATACAAAATAAAGAAAATCAGTCATTAAACACATTGAAAGCCTTAAATTGTTTACATTGCAGAATTGACTAGATCGGATAATGCATAGAATACACATAATATCAATATCTAAAGATGTAGCGAGAAGTACAATTCTAGGCCCTTACATATACCTATGATTTAATGTTTGAAGCCCCGTTTAATTTAGCTGCTTGCTTGTACAATGATTCGTTACAAATGGCATATTTAATTCAAGGGGCACTAACTCTCACTTGAGGTTGGATATCTTCCGTGCCAACTGTTCCGTACGATGTAGTCTCATTATCGTATAATCATTAATCAATTCAATAAAAAAACATTCTGACATTTTATCCATTTATTGCAACAAACTAACCAAGCTCCCCACTTTTTAATAATATGAATTTTACTATAATTTTCGTGATACATTTTACACTACCTGTATGTATTCTCTAAACGTTCTTTTATAATAAGCATAAAAGACATGTATAATTATAAAACCTTTTGCTGAAAAGTAATTGTTTTTGTGTAGATTGCTTTTATAGCAAAACCATTAAATTTTATAAATTATTAGGTTTTGAACACTTTGTGACTGTTATAAGCATTTTTAAATAAATAGTGCACGGTGTTTTAGCCTAGTATTTACAAAGGATGTGAAAACAGTTTAAAACCAACCAAGTTAACATACGTACTATGAACGTACTTCCGCCTATAACGGAATGTTATATAATGAACGCACATCCGCCGCCTACAGCGGACCGTTAAATTTCTTTCCCCTCCGAGAAGACTCGGTCTGGGAAACTTAAGGGTAAGGCAACTCCGTTCCGGCAGTTGTCAATATCCCACCGCTGCCACCATTTGTAACGTTTAACGTTAAACAAACACCAACATATCCCTTCATAGAAAAGCATGCTCGACCTGAAGGGGTTCGCTGGTCTTTATAAACAGTTAATTCTGAATCCATACAGAACACAGGCTTTGCTAATTTGCACATTACCAACCAAGTTAACATACGTACTATGATCGTACTTCCGTCTATAACGGAATGTTATACTATGAACGTACGCACATCCGCCGCATACAGCGGACCGTTACACAATATTGGAAGTATTTACAAAAGCCGTTTTTTTAATATGTTTACGAATAAAATAAAATAAATAGTCAGATGGGCACATTCTTTATAATATTGTAAGCACCTGAACACTATCTAACGGATATCAACTATCAACTTCCGGTTTTTCGATTGTAATTGACCATTTGACCCTGAAATGTCTTGACAAAGCTCAATAAAATGTAATTCTCAAAACTAAGACCAGATCGAGTATTTTAGCTTTAATTTTGCAGGAGATTATTAAAGATGCACTCTTACTCCCAAATGAAATTTACCACAATTAATACAGATGTTTTGATACACCAAAAAGGATTAATAAATGTTGATACAAAAAGGTTGTTATGAATGATACCGAGTTTAATTTTAAAGAAAGGTGCAGAAATCATGGTATATCTACCTTATGAGACTATAGTAGATCACAGTAAATCTTTTAGCATTCACCAATCATTTAATATTTTTGCTATTAAATACACGTTACAATCTTGTTATCGGTATTTAATATTTTCCATTGATGCATTATTTGAAAGTATAGTTAAAGGTTTATCACTCAAAATTATTTTTGGTATACATGTATATGTATTGATTTTGAATAAGAGTGTCTCTTTAAAAAATAAAGGCAAGGAGGAGGAAATAAAAACAATGATGAATACTAATACGAATGCATATTTTGTAATGAAAAGCCAACAGCCAAAACTACAGAAATGTACTACACTTACGATATAATTATAATTAGCTAATGACATGTGATATTGTTAAAGCGATTGAAATAGAATCATTATATTTAAAAAGAATAAAAAGGGATACAAGGTTCTGAAGGATAAAAAGATACATAAACGGATTTTACTTCGATTCTTTTTTTTACTTTTTTTTATATCATGCGGACGTAACAAAGCGGGATCGTATAGTCAGTTAAAAGGCTGTACTAATGTTGAGAGATAAAGTTTCAAAAGCAGAACTTAAGATACTAAAATATACTGAAAGTATTGAAAAGAACAGTTCTACTGCTTATTAAAATCAAGTATTAAAAATATACTTGAAGTTGTTCAAATGCAAGCAGTAAATGTGCATATATTATCAACCCATGGAAAGAAAAAGAAAATTATTCTAATCCATGATTTGCAATCTAAAAATTCGTTAAAACATATGTCGACATACAGTTAATTGGACTAGCCTCTGCAATAGCTGGACAGGATTACATAGTATTTGTATAGATGGCGTGTCTTTGAACCGGCGAATGGGCACTTTGGTTATAAAAAAGATTCCATTCTAAAACAGCGCATTACAAAGAGCATTCTGTTCATATCATGTCTCGGTAATGACGCCGGGTGCGCCCGTTCTAAAACCAACTAGTACATATTTTGATTTCATATTTAGTCTTCGTGGTTTTTATCTTCATGTTAAACAACACTTTTTCTTTGCCTCTTCATTTCAGTGGATCTTACATTTTATTTAAAAAAATCCCATCTCCTTTTTAAAGTTTCGCATTTCTTTATTTGTGCAGTTTTATGCCTAACCTTTAGATGTTCTTTTGTTTACAGATAAGGACTGTATTGAGCATCATTAATTGTCATTTTTTTAGATCTTGCGTCTTGTTCTCAAAATGAATAATACATTGTTTACATTAATTCCAATATTTACAGGAACTATTGTTAAATGCTGCATTTCACATGTATGCATTTCCCTACATGATCATCATGCACACCATTTGCTTGTTTGTAACGCCAATAATATCGTAAATTAGTCACGACGCTCAATTCATTCTCAATTTTGAAGATTAACGAATAAGAATTGGGTTTTATTATATAGAAATACTATGTCAAAGAGTGCCCAATATGATGTACACATAGTAAAATACACTGTTCATCCTGTACTTTGGAACAACAGTGCAATTCTTTCTCATCTCTATGACAGTAAACGTGGTCCAAATAAGTTTCACAAAGATCTTTCCATGGGAAAAGTTAATTGGGTATGGACCATAAAATGTTTTGGACAGAAGGCAAGCCTCGAAAAATTTCTTACCCCTTTTGTGACCATTCTCATTTATCTGAGGTTTGATAATGTTCAATCCATGTGGTGTGCATAGTATCCGTGCTTTGGATTAATACACAATACTTTCTGTGAAAGGAAAATAAAATCAATCTTCATAACATCCTTGACTTTACAAGTCACATGCCTTGGTTGAAAACGTACGACATTCCCAACAGAATATATCATCTTTCTTATCCTTCGCGCTGCTATTGAGTTTAAATCAGTAAAAAAGCAAAAGTAAATACATATGTAGACAGGTCAACTTTACCCAAGCAGTCCGTTTTGTTTTGTTATTCGTTAAGTCCATTTTACCCTTTTGTACGCAAAAATGTTCTGTGTGGAGTGATGTCTTCACCAGGTTTTATTTATTTAATCAACAATTTCATCGGTCGATATGTATATCTTCGCCACACCACACTAACTTTCTATTTCCCACTAGCCATTCATTACCTGTGTGTCAAAATGCAAAGTTTGGCGGCGTTTTTATCATCAATATAAGTAACAATCGATTTATCATATAACTGTTTTAAATTTTAAGTTTATTATGTCATCTCATATCTTGGAGAGTTGTTAGTCGTTTATATTAAATAATATTTAGATAAATAAACGCAATTGTATTTCTTTATTTTTTGTTCCATAACACGGGATGGGTTCACCCAATGCCATTTAACCGGGTTTATGTTTAAGCTTTTTACTACTGAGCTTGTTTCTGTAGTGTTTCCCGCTTTGATGAATGTTTGACTTTTGAAACAGCAAATAAAATGTCAACACAATGATTTTATATCGAAACATAGGAACCTGGTCAAATAGCCCCCAAGTTAAATAGCCCCCTAGTCAAATAGCCCCCATTTTGGTCAAATAGCCCCCACACTTTTGGTCAAATAGCCCCCACAAGGAAAAAAAAAGGTCAAAACGCCCCCAATTTGGTCAAAATGCCCCCATTTTGGTCAAAAAGCCCCCACTCCTTTTTTAATTTGAAATTATATTTGAAGGGAAGTTGTAATATTTTTAAGATATTTGAATGTAAGTTGTAATATTTTTATGATATTTGAATGTATATATATTTGAATGTAAGTTGTAATATTTTTATGATATTTGAATGTATATACATTTGAATGTAAGTTATGATATTTTTAAGATATTTGTATTTATATTTGAAGGTAAGTTATAATATTTTTAAGATATATTGCATTTAAATAATTGCTAATCAAACAATAGCATTTGTTGATAATTAAAATGTTTTAAAATATAAAAAAAAAATTGCACATATTAAAGACTTATTAATTAGAGATAGGGCATCTTAATTATCACTTTGTGCAATAATAATTTGAAGAAAGATTAAAGTGGGTTCACACTTAGCTTAATAACTGACTTCAAATAATTAAGTTTGCACAATATTAAAGTCGGTTCACACTTAGCTTAATAACTGGCTTCAAATAATGCGGTTTCGGGTTGCAAAATGGACCGTTCCTCCGGGGTGAGAATCCTTTATATGTAAATAATGTATATAACATTTTAAATTATTATATAATATTTTAACAGCGGCCCTGAAAAGGATCGTTTTCTTTCTTATAGTGAGTAAAGTCTTTGTTTATGCCAGTATTAAACTACCATCCGGAAACGGTTCTAATATTAATCTTAAGCTGGGAATTATATATAACTATATATTGTTATATATATATATATATATATATATATATATATATAACAATATATGGTGGAACTTGTAGAACTTGTGGTTGCAAATTTGTAGCTCATTTTAGTTAAAAATCATCAGTGTGTATCTTGTAAGTTATTTAGTGTTTCTTTTTACTTAATTTCTGGTGATATTTAATGCTCTGATTATATTGACATTTTATAAAGGTAAACTTAGATGAGTTTAATCAGCACATACATGTACATTTACATACAATTTATTGACACAATATGAAGTGTTTTACTAAAAGTTTGTTTTATTTCCAATTTCATGGTGAGAGGAACTGTGTATGCTGAAACATGTGGTGATCCATGTCAATGGCCAGAGCAAAATGAAGTTACATGGTGATGGTGAATTGTTATATTCTCCATCCTGGTTTGCCTGGTTACACAGCGACAAAAGAGGAAGAACAACAACAGTTGGGCACTTATATATACATGTATAACACACTTTTCTTTATCTTATTTTATTTTTTTATTGAATATCGCTGTTTATTATAAAAAAAGAAAAAAAAAAAGAATTCACTCAAAGGAAAAAAAATATAATAAAAAAAATCCAGGCAAACGCACTGAGGCATAGTCCTCAGTGCAAACCAGCATATACCGCCCCCATCCCTGATGGGGGTGTGGTTTAGGAAACTAACTTGTGAGAAATTTGTCATTTAGAAAAGATAAAATACAATTTCTTACTAGCTAGTTGTTATAATGTCAAGGATACGTTGTATATATAAACACTTACTATTGTAAAGAATTTTAAAAATTAGACTTCTTTTTAAAATGTAGGCTGAGCTTAAAATGTTTGTATAGGAAAAATTATACCACAATTTCTGTGATGTATTTGAAGTGTTTGATTTTAATGCGTATGTGATAGATTCTTAAGACATTATTCAAATATTGAATTTTTAAGAGATTTGTGCATACTGTGTAGGAATCCAAAGGAAGTAAAAAGTTTATAATGAATTGATAAAAAATAAGGATACTCCAATTAACCTGCTAGGCTAAATGGAACATTGTTTTCCAGGATGTAAATTGGAAAAAGATATATGGATTGGTATTTAGTGTTACAAGAAATACATACTGGGTGAGTACCTAAATCGGAACAGTACCTAATTATGAAACACCCATTATGAAAGTGTGTTTTTTTTCTTCCAATACTGCTATCATTTAAAGTTTTTCATGTTCAAAACATGGCATGTGCGAGAAAGACTTCATGCTTGCAACAATTACAGCATACTTAGTACAGCCTGAAATAATCAAATTTTACTCACAAAAAGGATAAAAAACAATTAAACAAACAAACTGGAAATAACATAAATTATTGATTTACTTTTAAATGAACATGGTGCAATAATTTTAAAAGAATACATAAAAACGAATTAAAACTGTTCCATATATGTGCGGTTAACAAAGTACTTTTCATGCAGAAAGGTAGTATCTTGAAAAATGCCATTTATATATCAACCAATTGGTTTAAAAATGTTTGGGAATAAAGTAAGTATGCATACATACATATAAAAAAATACAAAAGTGGGGGCGTTTTTTGGGGGCTATCTGACCAATTTTAAAATGTGTGTGGGGGCTATTTGACCAAAATGGGGGCTATTTGACTTGGGGCGTATTTGACTAGCAAGCGAAACATACATTATTTGCTTTCAACCTTGTTATGGATAATGGCAGTGACCAAAATATTATTTTTAAAAGATTTTAATGATACTGGACGTGTGACACGGCTTTTTCCGAGTATGTCCGATATTGGATATCGCGTTTGGGATCGCCGTTTTAAACGAACGCGGAAAAGTTGCGTCCCTTTGTTGAAACTTTTCCACTGATTTATAAATTCCCTTGTAAAAGGACTGTTTATATATTTTAATAATTTAAGCAGTCTGATCGCTACATTTGCAGAGTACTTTGGTGAGTTGTAGTACAGACTCTTGACATAATAAAAATCGTTCTTTTTTTAAATGATTGTCGTTTTGACTAGATTATGATAAACGGGTACCGGCCCTTTCGGTATATCCCAAGTTCGGTAAACTGTAGCTAAAGAACTTCAGCGAACACGTTATATATTACCTTTTTGGATGTGTTCGCTGAAGAGAACGCCGTATCCAAACCCTACCAGAATTCGTGACATTTTTATGTCACGCTGTGACATTTTTATGTCACGCTGTTATTTCACTTGTATGCATTGTACAGACATAGCTGTATCTTTACTGGTTGGGAAGCAGTTTCTGACGGAAAGCAGTTTCCGACAAATCGCTTTTTCGCGTACTTTCTTTAGACCTTCATAAAGAAGGTACTGTAATTCAATTATGTGGTAACTAGGCATTCAAAAGTTGAAATTCTTACCGAGACACGTAAGAAACTTTTATTATTATTTAATGTTTAATGTTTATTTTTCATTTTGTACACAAACTTGCACGTGGGGGATCGGCACGTGCAGCGTATTGCACATGCGTGTGAACCTAATTTGCATATCTATGAATAGCTACAAGGTTTTCCTAAATTGACTTATACAAACGATGATCATTGTGTACATATTTGTGAACACTGGTGTCATGCTTGTTTCGCACCCACATTCACTTTAATGTAAACAAACACAAGTTTCTTTCAGAAATGAATCAAAATATCATTGATATTTAGTGTCTGCCTGATTTTGAGTATGAATTGACTGTCGAAAATTTTAAGGTTTAAATTTTTCGTAAATGCTGAAAAATAAAATGATATTTCTCTTATTAAAGTCTTATATTTGGTATATTAAATAAACGGATAATAAAAACACATAAAAGGCACCAAAATCTGCCCCGCATTCGATTTGTCGGAAACTGCTTCTCATCACAAGCTAATCAGAACAGTATAATTACCCTCATTGCGCCCCTATTAGATACACTATATGTGACGTCACGCATGTGAAAAATATATCTACAATAGCAGCTTGAGCTGTAGTTATCTAAAATGTGAACAATTTTAGTAGGTATTTAAACACCTATAAATAATTCAATAAAAACGTATAAAAACTGTCGGAAACTGCTTCTCAACCAGTAGGTTAATGAAGTAAAATGTAGTTCACAAACTCATTTTCAAAACAAAAAAACACTTAAAGATAGTTGAATTAGCATTTTAATAAATCCTATTACAAACATTCCTTATCTAGGTCATAGTTTAGTCTAAAATAATAGACGTGTTATACGGGATTCTTCCAATCCTAGTCTAAAATAATAGACGTGTTATACGGGATTCTTCCAATCCCTAACGTCTAAACGGGAATGTGCAAAAAACGGGGGTGTTTTAAAAATATTGAAATTGTTTTAAGTGAAGTATTTTATGGTTGAAATTGATCATAAAGAGTTATATTCATATTTTACCATGTAAGTGAAATGTTATTTTGCACTAAACAAGCATTTAATGCATTAAAACAAGTTGTTTACCTTTCCAAAAAAACGAAAGTTGACTGACACAGAAAACAATTATGCGAAGGGGAACAACTCGATACAATCGTAATAACTCGGTCTCCTCCGACAAAGCTTCGAGATAGACCTCGTTATACAATCGTAACAACTCGGACATGGCTGAAATGTTCTGAGCGATTTAAAACTGTGCCCTGAAGCCTTGCAGGTGCCCTTCATGTATATATCGTTATGTTTTGACAGAATGAAATGAAAAAAAGCCATCAAACTCATAATTATAAGTTGGATATTTATTTTTTGTGTACGGAACTAATATAAAATAACATTATCTGGTAATATTTCTTGTTTTTATGATATTTTATAGACTCTATATGCTTTAACCCGGAATCCTGATCGGAACAACTACCCACTTGATTGCATTGCATCATCACACTCAATTGATTCTGGTTGACTTTACTATGGGGGTTACGCCATAACTTTAATGTGTTGTAAACATCAAAAAAATAAATATCAACATTAAAGTTATGGAAGCCAGAACTAGGTAAACTGATTATATATCGTTTGGTTCATCCAGTTGTTTCGGTAAAAAGGATTATTATATATATATATTTAACAATGACATCGGCATAATAATAGGATATTATGGCAAAGTCTGAACAAACAAGGTAATTACATTTATTCATTATTTTGTTCTAGATTTTGACATAGTGACCTAGTTTTTATATAAATGCTGATACAGTTTAATAAGGGATTCCGAATCAGGGGTAGTTCCGCATCAGTCGTTTATATTTACCTGAAAATATCTGAGAATGACCTGCATATGAACATTTTTCTTACATATGTATTGTGTTTGATGCTTTGTTATTGCTGACAACATTTTTAGGAGTGTACACATCAAAACTGCCTTTGTGTACAAAAACTACATGTTTACAAATATCACACATGGAACAATTTTACTGACGCACCGGTAATGGAAATGCGCTTTGGATGAAACAACATCAAATAAATATGTAAATGAGTGGTAAATACTTGTTATTTTGGGTTTTAACATATAAGATGGATATTTACTTTAACAGATGCTAGCACCCCACAAAAATATATTGAGATTAAATATTGATTTTACATTGAAAATGAAAGTGGGTTATTGCGGGAATTGTGGGTCACATGTTGGGGGCTGTCTCATAGTTTAGTGCATTTATATTGTACAGTAAATAAAGTTCTGGTCACTGGCACCGGATTTTCAAACTCAATCATTTTTTTAAAAAATCCAAAAATATCTTATAATTCCTTACTAGAAATTATAATACCGAATACGTAAAAAAATACTGATTTTTTTTTTTTTTTTTAAATATGCACTTTGTACTGTATAATATAAGAACATGGTATTGAACATTTCTCTACCCGGGTCGCGTAATCATCTTATTACTCACTTCTAAAGAACTTCTGTAGATTGACAGTCATCGCAATCTAAGGACATGATATCCATCTTCAAAATACTCAACCTTAACTCGCGTCAAGAAATTCGCTGGTCATACGATTTTTTTGACTTTATTCCCATTTTTCTGTTTTCCTGGATTTTCTACCACCCTTGACTTCCGGTTTGTTGTTGTTTTTCGCTCAGTTTGTAACATGTGATTTGATTGGTCGAATGAAAAGGCGGCGTATTTAAAATCTCAAATCGTTAACAAATTGAAACTCTAACATTTTGGCCATTCTTCTCAGTTATCAAGCAAATTATGAATGAAAGTCCACATGAAATATGAATTTGCAATGATTCAATGCAATGGTTATACAGATTAAGGCATATTTATAACAAAAAACAACGGTCACTCTGCACTCAACAGAACAATACATTTCTTATTTACCAGTTCACTGTATTGCTAAATTCTTACTGTTCGAAACGAAGTAAAATCGATAAATATAATTAAGAAACTTTTTTATTCTTGGTATTTGAGTTACTATCCACTAACAGCTATAGGGGAACGCACCTGGCGCGCGCACACACACACACACACACACCCGCCCAAAAAAAAAAATAAAAGAAAAAAAATAATATTTTTTTTAAAAACTATAATAAATAAAATTAAAATAAATACATATTCCTATAATTGGATAAAAAAAAATCTAGAGATTCATCTTCTGATAACGTTTCCAATGTATTAGTTAAGAAGGGTGAGAGACTGGTTTGGTGGAATAAGTTGTCTGCCTCCAATCCAAGAGTTATTTGGTTATATCCAACCTAGTGACAAATGGAACATTGTGATGAGGCTCTTGAACGTACACATTACTGATTTCCAGGGGCGTAGCTAGCTCTCTATTCATGTGGATTCATGATTGTGCTGGGGGGAGGGAAGAACATTTTGAAAACAATGGAGCAAATCTGGTGTATTCTGGGCATTCTTAGGTCCTTTAGTTGTCCATGTGTCTGTTACATCATGTACTCAAACAAACATAGTGATTCTGTAGCTTTGGCTAAACTGTTTTATTTTTTGTCAGAATCATGTGGATTCAGCCATGTATTTCGCTTATAGGCAGCTACGCGCCTGGTTTCTACCTACCAAACAGACTTGGCTGTTTAATTATCAACTTTCATCACAATCAAGCAATTTATTCTATATATATGTTTTATTACACAAATAATTATATTGCAATATAAGTTTAAGCAATATTATAACACAACTACATTAACAAACAACAAACATGAAATGGTTATAGTGACTTCTGACTTGGTCACAATTTATAGAGAGAGCAAAATAATTAATTTCCTTATTGATAAAAACTAGTAAAAAAAAGTAACAAATCACTTAAAGTTCCAATATAGCTAATTTAAAAGTCAATACATCACTATTGGTTCCAATAGAGCTCTATAAATGGAGTTTATTCATTAAAGAAGTTTAAAAAATGCTTTATTTTGCTGAAAAGCATTGGTAACACTTGCTACTTTAAAGGGCGCCTCTTTTAAAGCATGGATCTTCAAATGATTTTGCTTTTGCTCTGTAGTAATTTAAAGCTGCACTCTTACAGAGTGAATGTCTGGTAAACAGTGATATAAGACTGCTAACAAAAGATTAAAATGTAGTATTTCATGTTTTTGTCAGAAAATTGATGTTTTATGGTAATATTTGAATGTAGTTTTTAGCTCTACTGGCCAAAGGCCAGAAGAGCTTATGCGATGGTAATGTGTACGTAGTATGTGCATCCGTGCGGTCGTGCGTTCGTGCGTCTGTAAACAATTGCTTGTGAACACGATACAGTCTTCAGTTTTGATTGTATCTTGATGAAACTTGTACAGTATCTAGATATCCATTAGAGCTGGGTTCCTTTCGAAAACCAGCCAGATCCGCCCATGCATGCCTAGATTATGGCAGTCTTCAGTTTTGATTGTATCTCGATGAAACTTGTACAGTATCTAGATATAGATTAGAGCTCGGTTCCTTTCGAAAACCAGCCAGATCCGCCCATGAATGCCTAGATTATGGGCCATGAAAGTTTCAAAGAAATGCTTTCTATTTTTAGCCAGGTCTGCATGAGCGAATTCTATTTTTAGCCAAGTTTACATGTACATGTAAATTCAAGTCTAGAGTTAAGGGAGACAATTTGCAAGTCTAGGATTTTGAGAGACAATTTGCTTTTTGCTTCTGCAGCTGATTTTGTGAATTACTCTGCCTTGTTCTTGTTGAAAGCCCAAAGGCCATTTTTTAGCTTTAAGTTCTGTAGTTTGCGTGTTCATCTTAACAAAATTGGCTGTGAATGTTTAAGTTATGCACCTGGTGTCATTACTGGCCACACCCAGGGTTAACAGGTTTGGTAAACATAAATCTGGAAAGGTTTGAAAATCTTTTTGTGTGTTCGTGCATCCATCTCAGCACAATTGATTGTGAATGTTTGTTCAAATTGATCAATGTTGTCCTAGGATGCCCTTGACTTTGACCAACTTTTTTAACTTTTAAAACTACAGAATTTTTTACTATGAGTACAGTTTTGAAAGCATTTTTTTGTCAGATGACTTTTACTTGGCACATATTAAAATAGTTCATGCAACTAATCTGCTTACAATACTTTCTGGGCTCAGATGTTGAACGAGCTACGTTTTTAGGTAACTCAAACACAAAACATAAACTATATGTCTGTTGCCTTTTACCCATACATACATGCTCTGGATTGATATGACCACAAAAGCCATGCCAGTAGAGTATAGGCCCTTTGGGCCTCTTGTTCATATTTATGTTAGAAAATTGATGTTTTATAGTAACAAGGATTATTAACGGTTTTTTTTTTTTTTAGATTTTGGCATTCTTTCTTACAATTGAGATTTGTTCTATTGTAAGTTATCTTTATATTGATAACTGAATTGAAGGCTTTAATGCCAACATGAGCGTATTCTACGACAACCCCCCCCCCCCCCCCCCCAACATTTCATATCAGTGTCAAACTGCGAGAGTGCAGCTCTAAAGCCAAACTGGTAATACAAATTGAAAGCATTTAACTGTAAAAACAATAGCATTATGTGCTCCCTACTAAAATGTTACAAAATGGTCTGAGAAACTAAACATTTACTATCCCTATATTGAGCTGAGGTGAAATACATACATGTATATACTGTAAGTATCTTTTACTGAGAAAGTAGACAAAGCTGGACAAAATCCCAACTCTTGCAAAGATAAAGACAGCAGATTGTCATTATATAAGTCATTGTTTCCAGGTTGTAGCGATATCATGTTAAAACTGTTAACAGCACAATGTAACATCTCCACTGAGTCCAGATCTAGGTGGTGGGATAGGAGATAGTGCCGGTGTGTCTCACTCTGTGGAACTGCAGCCCACAAGCCTACACTTCAATACATATGACCGTCACGGATACCGGTGTTGCCATCCATCAATGCCCTGCAAAGATATAAAAAAATGATTTTAAAGGTTTATTTTAACCTAGCTACAACTGTACATTCATTTTAAATCTATTAATTAATGCACAATGTGCACATGGACTAGCATCTGCATTATAATAAATGTTTTGAAAATATTTATTGATATTCAACTTTTCAGCAAAAGCTGGGGTATGTGCCTGTTTAGTTGAGTGGTTTATCCATTTTCCTAATAATTTATTGGTTTCCACAAGAAGACCCGAATCAAATTTGGGATCAGTCTCTTTTGTTACTTATTTTCTATTTTTTCTACAATTATGATATCAAACATTGAAATATATATACATGTGATTGTGATACAGGTAAATGTAAGCATAATAATATTAATCATTTTCAGTTTCAGGAAATATTTTTTTTTTACCACAAAACATGACCAAGTCCCTTTAAGAGCATTTTGGCAAATGCAAAGGAATTTGAGATGACACTCATTTCTGTACGCATGCATAAAAAACAAAGCATTAAGTTTTTTTTTTAACTACAAAATGAATTAATCAAAGGTGTTCGTCACATTGCCTGCTTGGATACAGTAATACATTTCTTTTTTCTTTTTTTATTATCAATATTTTTTTTATTTTTTTTTGTCAAAATAGTGATTATATGTCATTTAAAAATATATTCCACAATTTTCCATGAAAGAAATTAGTATAATATATAAATTAATATAATGTTACTTAATAAATATACATGTGTAAATGAACCAAACGCATGTAAACACACAAAATATGTGTGCATGTTTCTACAATTATATAGATTATTATTTAACACGGCGTATTGGTAAACAGCTCTTTTTTATAAATAAAACATTTTGCACTTCTTACCTGTGAAATGTTTTTGGGATCAGATCGCTGTCAAGGAAACAAGTCAATCCTGTGGTACTTATTAAGCCACTCTCCGTTGTCTCATGAATGCAATTTCATATTCGGCTTTGATGATATGTGTAATTCCAGAACCAGTCTGACCCGAAATAAGCACACTCAAAGCGGAATTTAATGTCAAAGACTTCTCTGTGATTAACACTTCCGGTCCAAATATTACAGTTGTTGACACTTATACGCGAAATGTCTCGCGGAGTTCATGGACCAATGAAATGAGCCGTTATAAAACCTTACTCTGAAACCGGAAGTCAAGGGTGGTAGAAAATCCAGGAAAACAGAAAAATGGGAATAAAGTCAAAACAATCGTATGACCGGCGAATTTCTTCGCGGGTTAAGGTTGAGTATTTTGAAGATGGATATCATGTCCTTAGATTGCGATGACTGTCAATCTGCAGAAGTTCTTTAGAAGTGAGTAATAAGATGATTACGCGACCCGGGTAGAGAAACGTTCAATACCATGTTAGTATATTATACAGTACAAAGTGCATATTTAAAAAAAATAATATATTTTTCAATATTTTTTTACGTGTTCGGTATTATAATTTTTAGTAAGGAATTATAAGATTTTTTTTGATTTTTTAAAAAAATGATTGAGTTTGAAAATCCGGTGCCGTTATAGACGGAAGTACGTTCATAGTTTGTTGATGTACTTACATGTTTGGTAATATACAATTTAGTAAAGCCCGGGCTTCGTGTGGATTGAGAATTTACTGTATATAAAGACCAGTCGACCCTTTGAGGGTTGAGCATGCTTTCTCTGAAGAGGTCTAATGCGTCTATGATCTCACAAGTTACATTACTATATATGTTGTTAAAACTTCTGATTTTTAACTTAAATGAAAAACTCTAAATTTAAGACTTTATAGCAATTGTTTTGAAATATATTCGATTTTTTACTTTAACAAATCTGAATGATGATTTTAAAGCAAATCCATATGCAAATATTAGAATTGTGTGGCAATCCATAACACAAGTGTGGACATTTTCTATCTCTTTTTATTGACATGTTCGCGGGAAAGCTTGCTTATGAACACTTAGTTCCCGCTTGCATCCGTCTATTATCGTATACAATCATATTTACTCATTAATCAACGGATAATGTATTTAGTCAAACCACGAAGTCTGTAGTCTTTGATTATTTCCGGCTTGCTTCCGGAAAATGATCTGCCAATTTCAGAAACCATAATCTCATTTTGAATAAGTTAAATCAATTGACCGGATCAATCGTGCCAATTTGGATGAAAAGAGTTTCAATTTTCTCATTTTTTTTTCATTAAACGTCCCTTGTTGCATTAATTACGTAGTCTTCCTTACTTGTGTGTTTTTTTTACTCATTCATTTTTAAATTATTGCGTTTTCTATAGTTTTAATTGCGCATTTACGCAAATATTCATCTTATCTGTATCTTTGTAAATTGAAAACACATTGAACACGTATATGAAAAGTTATAATTGTATACAAGTGTATCCAGTAGGTAATTTTGAATAAGCCATAACAGACGTTCGTATTAGGTAACATTGACACATTGCCTTTTGTCTAAACTATTGAAATGCCTTACAGCCCGCGTTTTAATGACCTGGTAAATATACCCTCCGAATCTCACATTTCCCTCACTTGAGATTCCACAAAAATAAATTATGTTGGACCCCCTGATAACTGACTATGTTTTTCCATGGATAAAGCTGGACTGGGGGTCGGCTACTCAAGTTTTCATCTCTTTAGGTTTATATCTTCGAGCTTGTTTGTTTCTCCTCATGTCATATCTTTCCTTATGATTACACTTTTTTGTTTCTATTTTTCCAGATGACAAAGAGCATATCCATGTATGAGAGGTGATGATGCTATGATGTTAAAGCAAAGAAAAAACACACACAAGTATTTCCTTGTGAATGTTGAAAATACAAAAATAATAATATGGATAACGATGCGAAGCTATTCAAGTTCGGATTTCGTCATCATCCAACGAGCCATATGAAAATGCATTCGAAAAAGAAATAACTTGTGGGACTCATGGTGCTGCTTTTTTCACAGAGATATTATTTGCTTAAAGAATCATGCAAATAAACGACGGAAAAAAGAAATACAAGTGTGCGACTTGTGGGTCTGTGTTTGCTCAAAAGTTTTCTTTACAAAGACACCTTACAATTCATACTGGTAAGAAGCCTTTCAAGTGTGTTTCATGTGGTGCTGCTTTTTCTAGGAGCGATTATCTAAATAATCACATGAAACATCATGCAGGAACGCAGGAAAATTATTTACTTAATTTATCTCAAATGCCAAGCTGTATGAATTCACACATTGGAGGGAAGGATCATTGTTGTGAGACATGCGAGGCTTCTTTTCCTACTAAATCTGATTTACATAAACACACGAGAATGCAAACTGATGGCAAACAATACAAGTGTGATATGTGTGGCACTTCTTTTATTCATTACCACCATTTACAGAACCATATTTATAAACACATAATAGAGAAGCCATACAAGTGTGCGACTTGTGGGTCTGCGTTTGCTTTAAAAGTTACTTTACAAAGGCACGTTAAAATTCATACTGGCGAGAAGCCCTTCAAGTGTGTTGCATGTGGTGCTGCTTTTTCTAGGAGAGATAAGCTAAAAAGTCACATGAAACATCACTCAGGAACGCAGGAAAATTCTTTTCCTAAATTATCTCCACCGCGATATACACAAATACACACCGAAAGGAAGCCACACAAGTGCGAGACATGTGCTGCTACTTTTACCTTGAAGTCTAGTTTACGTAAACATATGAAGATACACTCTGGTGAAAAGCCTTACATGTGTGATATATGTGCCGTTTGTTTTACTCGATACAACCAGTTACAAAACCATATTAATGCACACATAGGATTGAAGCCATACAAGTGTGATGCATGTGGAATAGCGTTTACTCAAAGTGGAACTTTACAGAAGCATTTAAGAGTACATACTGGAGAGAAGCCCTTTATTTGTGAGGCATGTGGTGCTGCTTTTGCATGGAAACATAAGTTACAAATCCACATGAGAATACACACGGGAGAAAAGCCATTCAAGTGTGCAAAGTGTGATGCTGCATTTTCTAGGAAAGATAAGCTTCAAACACACATGATAAGACATAAAGAAAAGAACGCAAAGGCCTTACCTCATTCATCGCATTTGCCAAACAATATGATTGATAACACAAGAGGGAAGAAACATAAGTGTGAGACATGTGCTGCGTCCTTCTTTTATGCTTATAGCTTACGTACACACATGAGAATACACACCGGAGAAAAGCCATACATATGTGTTCTCTGTGACGCTTCTTTTAATCAAAGCGGCCAATTAAAAGTCCACATGAATACTCACACTGGAGAGAAGCCATTCAAGTGTGCGACATGTGGGGTTTCATTTGCTCAAAAGGGTGCTTTACAGATGCACATAACAATACACACTGGGGAGAAGCCCTTTAAGTGCGAGGTTTGTGATGCTGGTTTTATAACCAGAGCAAAGGTTCGAATTCACATGAGACGACATACCGGAGAGAGGCCCTACCTCTGCGAAATATGTGGTGCGGTTTATTCTGGCAATGATAAGCTTCGAATTCACATGAAGCGACATGCCGAACAGAAGCCATTCAAGAGCTAAGCATGTGATGCGGTGTTTTGTAGTAAAAGCTGCAAAAACTCAGGGGACGACACAGAATGCAAATGGATTTGTGGCACCTAAAGATGACATTTCTAGACCCATGAGAATACATACTTATGAGAAACCCTTGATGTTTAAGGCATATGGTGTTGTTGTTTCCTAAGCCAGATAAGCTCCGATTTTCCCCGAGACATGTAATGGACGAAAACCTTTCAAGTGTTAGGAATGTGGTGCTGTTTTTGTTTTGGATAGATAAGCTCTGAATTCACCTGAGACTATATAATAGAGGGAAGCCCTTCAGGTGTTAGGAATATGACGCTGTTTTTGTGTTTGACAGATAAGCTCCGAATTTCCCTGAAACATTTAATGGAGAGAAGCCCTTCAGGTGTTAGGGATATGGTGCTGTTTTTGTGTTGCAGAGATAAGCTTCACATGAGACGAAGTACGTTGGAAAGCAAATGGATATGCGACACATGGAAAAGGGCACTCTCACAGATATACCATTTTTTTTTAAATCGTAAATATCTGCAAACCAATGAGATGAAATTGCTGACAAAATATTAGATCGTAGATTTTCATATTTCCACTCGAAAATTTATATTTTATGGATTAAACCGTTATTTATGGTTTAAAAATGTATAAAACATCAATTTTTAAACTTAAATGTAAAAATCTGCGATCTAATTTTTTGTTGGCTGTCTTATATAACTGTTGTCTATTGATTTTCGCAAAAAAATGAATCGTTCCAAGACAAAAGAAATGGTAAAACGTTCAATCTGTGAGAGTGCAGCTTTAATGCATACATATGAGACGCCAGACAAGTGTGATACATGTGGTGCTTCTTTCTCTCAAAGCCACTTTCTACAGGCCCATGAAACTCCACACAGAAGAAATATTATTGCGTTTTTTGAAGACTTGTTACATACATATAGTAAATGGAAAGCTATAAAACTGAGAAACAGGTGGGAAAATGAATGTTTCAATTATATGTAGGCCATATTATTACATACATTACTGGTGTTATGACTTCAAAGACATTTGTTTTCATAGAAAATGTTATTTTAATGACACTCTTTTTTGTTAAATAACGTCATTCTAACAACGTTCAATGATACTTGTAATGATTTGACGACTGCTGATTGTATTACGGCCGTATTGTACTATAGTGGCATACGGACTTCCGTCTAAATTTGAGTAATAATTTGCGTGTTGATTATTGATTGGTATACAATAAAATGTTTTCAGCTACATTCCCAGAATTTTATTTGGTGCCAAAACATGAGCGAGTCCCATGAATACTCTGAATAATGATGGTTAAATTAAGTATTGATTTAATTTTTTTTTGTAATTTGAAATGTTCGATATGTTTATTGCACTCTCACATAAAACTTGTTTTGCCAAGCCATTTTGTTGACATGTTCATTGCCATTGCGAGTCGATGTGTTTGGTATGTTTATGACTAATACGATTCGATATGTTTAGCGTGAATATTACTATTACGATTCGATGTGTTTGGAATGTTTACTGCTATGAAGATTTGATGTGTTTGACAAGTTTATTGCTATTTCGATTGGATGTGTTTGACATGATTATTGCTATTTCGATTCGATGTGTTGGACATGTTTATTGCTATTTCGATTCGATGTGTTGGACATGTTTATTGCTATAACGATTCGATGTGTTTGGCCTGTTTATTACAGTTTGCATTCCAAACTTCCATCTTCATTGCATTAACCATGGCCCTGTGTTTGAAATCTTTTTTGCAATGTCCATGAGATGTGATTGACATGTTTTTTGCTCTTATGATTGCGCCCGCACCTCCATTTTCATCGCCAAGCATATTTTTTCAGGTAATAATTTATTTAAAGGCTAAAATAATCAAGTATAATTTTTCTTCACTAGTTTTCGTGTTTTTGTAAAGGGAAGTTACCGATGCGTAGTGCTTTATACTGTATATCGATCGGTTTAGCATGGGTTCAATAAATTCAATCAAAATGGCGGCTTCCGGTATAAATAATGTGGCTCGGAGTTTGGAAATTAAATCTTATTTTTGACAATAAATATGTTTTGAGCATGCTTGAAGTCATTGTTGCACTAAAGGATCATTATCTAAAGAAATTATTACACAATAAAGCATGTGTATCTGAGACTGGTAGCGATTATATTAGATGTTCAGTTGAAGATGGCATTAAAATGGGTTTAAGGGCAATCTGTACAATTTTTCTTACTTATATTGAATTAACGAAAAATATATGTTTCGCTCTTCGCTCGCCTCGGTTTTTATGAAAACTGACATTTTTTTTTCGCTCGCTCGCTCCAATTTGTTTTGGCAAAAATCCGAGGAACTAAACATTAATTTGGTGTGGCCTATGATTCAAATATGCTGATGTTATCTTCTGAGATCATTACTTTCAATGAAGAACATCACTACAATTGGTTGGGCTGCTAGATTGGTAGCAACGTGATGGACAGCTAGTGCCTGTTGAAACACTATTGTTGGTTGGGCATCTATTGCTTACTGGACCACATTATTGGATGGACGTGTTGGTTGAACAATGGTTTGACCGGAAGTGTGGGTTGGACCACCAGTGTTGTTTGGACTGCTTGTTGGACAGAATGTGTGATGAACAACTAGTGTTATTTGAATCACTGTTGGATAGACAGCTATCAGCCGCCACCATGGGCGATGACGATATTAGAAGAAATTCAGTGTCTTAAACAAGCGTTGCCAAAAATCGACAACATCGACAAGACAGTAACTAGGATAAACGCAAAGGTCATAGTTCTTGAACAAAAAGTGTCGGACCTGGATAAGCGGGTAGACATAATAGAAGCGTCATGCCAAACCATGAGCGACATAGTAGAACAAAATAAAACTATTTTTACAGAGGCAAAAACTGAAATAAAAGAAACAAAAAAGAACATTAGCCATATAGAAAATGGTCTTAAATCTATGCAAGAACAAATGGACGACTACGCAAATAAATCGCTTGAAAACGAGGCACGAGCAATGAGGGACAGCTTAATGTTGTATGGGTTTGAAGAGGACCCAGGGTTGGCAAAGAAAGACGAAGGTCTCAACTGCGAGCACTTAGTTAAAGATTTTCTTAATAAATATATGGAAGAAGAAAGGGTCCGGGAGATTGTAGTTGGCAATGCATATAGGGTAGGAAAGGATTCACCACGAAAACCACGGCCAATAGTAGTAAAATTCCATTATTATAGGCAGAGAGAGGACGTTAGAAAAATGGCTTACGAGAAAAGGGACGACATTAAAAAAGCCGGTTACGGAGTGGGGATACAACAGCCCAAGGAAATCCGGGACGCCAGAAAAGCATTGTATCATATACAAAAGGAGGAAGAGCGGAAGGGAAAACGGACATATTTCGTTGGTAAAAAGTTATTCGTAAACGGGGAGGCGTACAACGGACCGGTGCCACGAGCCACTGACGCGCGCGCCGGGGGACAGCATACGAGAGGGAGAGCCCAGACGACTACACACTAGGGGCGTCGTAGGAAAGATATTAACATTATATCATGGAATATAAATGGACTTGGTAGAAAACTTGGTGATACTGACTTTTTGGACATTATTTGTGAATATGATATAGTTATTTTAACAGAGACATGGTTATCAGAAAAGCACACTATAAATCTAGACATAGGAAATTTTTATCATGAGCATTTATTTGGTACTAAATCTAAAAATACAAGAAAAGGTCGTTATAGTGGGTGTATCTCCATTTATTTTAAGGAAAGTTCCCTGATCTAATTGAACAGGGAATCGAAAAATATAGCACTGATGGAATAGTTGCACTAAATGGCGATTTTAAAAGCCGCACTGCGAATGAAATTGACTTCTTAAATTTTGACTATTACATAGACAATGAGGAATTTGAACAAATGTTGACAAAAGTTCTAAATAGAATAAGTAAGGATAAATGTTTGGACAATCACGGCAAAATGTTACTAGACTTATGTAAGGCATCAAACCCTCATATAGTAAATGGTCGATTACATAAGGATAGTTAAGTAGGCGACTTTACTTTCCATAATACTAACGGAAATAGCCTGGTAGACTATTTTATCATAAATTATCGATATTTCTCTCATTTGAGCGATTTTGAAATACTCCTCCCTACATAATTTTCTGACCACTCGGCAATTAAAGTATGTTTACAGGGTATTTGTTTTCAAACGGAAAATAAATCACGTGATCTATCGGATATCCCCAGTATACACATCGCGTGGGAGGACGATAAGCGTGATTCATTCATAAATTTACTACAGTCGCACAGTAACGGATTAGTCTCATTGTGTGACAATATCGACAATACAAACATTGATGACACAGTTAATTCATTTACTGAAATACTGCTAAATTGTGCAAAAAACACTATGGGTAAAAACCGAAATACGGTTAATGATTGTAAAAATACTACTACTACTACTAATAATAATAAGAAGAATATAGCAAACAAAAAGAAATGGTTGAACTCAGAGTGTTACAATGCTAGAAAAGCATTTAAGGAGGCTCGAAATAGATTCGTAAAAAATAAACATAATATCCAGTTACGTCAGGAATACCTTAATGTTAAAAAAACATATAATAGGATTAAACGAAAAGAAAAGAAACTCTTCCTTAAAAATGAGGGTGTTAGAATTGCTAAGCTGGCAAAAACAAAACCAAAACAGTTTTGGAAAAATATCAAACACCAGTACAAGAAAAATATACCCAGCTCTGAAGGTTTATCTATTGATGATTTGTATGATCATTTTAATAACCTTTTTGGTGCTACAAATAATGAACAAGATTTTAATGTGCCCTTTTTGGCGGATGAATCGCTAGATGGGATTATCTCGGAATCGGAACTCAAGAATGCTATATTTTCTCAAAAAAGCGGGAAAAGTCCCGGCAATGATATGTTAATTGCGGAAATTTTTAAGAATTCATTTGAAATTACTTCCCCATATTTGCTCAAATTGTATAACAGAATGTTTAATAGCGCAGAATACCCGCAGTCATGGGGAGAAGGTATAATAACACCAATATTTAAAGGTGGTAACGCTAGTGAATCTAAAAATAAGCATTATATTAAGTAAGGTGTATTCTCAGATATTATTAAATAGGCTGACTAAATGGGCAATTAACAATGAAAAAATAAGCGATTCACAATTTGGTTTCCAGAAAGGAAAATCGACTATTGATTGTATATTCGTGTTATTCTCTATCATTGCTAAAACCCTTAATGGTGGTAAAAAACTTTATTGCATTTTTGTTGATTATGAAAAGGCATATGACAAAACTCATACAAGAACATGTAAGCTCTAAAATAGTACTTTCACTTAAGGCGATGTATTCTGCGGTCAAATGTTGTGTTAGATACAAACAGTCAAGATCAGACTGGTTCGAATCTGGCACTGGCCTGAAACAAGGCGGCCCGAGTTCAAGTTTATTATTTTTATTCTTCGTGAATGACGTCACGTCTTATATTAACAGTAATCAGGAAGGAATATTTACTATAAACGACATAAAGGTATTTCTCCTAATGTTTGCGGATGACGCAGCTTTATTTTCACCTAACCCAAACTCTCTACAATGCATGTTAAATGATCTCCAAGATTATTGTAACACCTGGGGGTTAAAAATTAATGCTAAAAAAACGAAAGCTATGGTTTTTGAAAAGGGCCGTCACACAGCCTACCAATTTTATCTCTACGACGCCGAGATAGAAATGGTTACTTCCTTTAAATATCTTGGGACGCATTTATATAAGAACAATAACTGGAACAGACCACAAAAGCGATTAGCACAGCACGCCTCATATTATATGCATAATTTGTTTATTGTATTCAGCCAACTGCACCTACCTATAAAAGAAAAAAATAAATTATTTGATAGTCTAGTGACACCAGTTCTTAACTATTCGGCAGAAGTATGAGGTTTTCACGATGCCATGATACATACTAAATTTTGCAGAAAATTATTATGTGTTAAACGATCAACAAACTTATAATGTTTGTATGGTGAATAAGGAAGGGTCCCAATGAAAATTAATAGAACGATTATAATGATCAGATACTGGATAAAAATTCTTAACTCCCCGAATAATAGCCTGATCAAAATAGTATATAATATGCTACGTGATGACATTAGCAATGATACTACGTATAACGGTAATAATTGGGCTTATCATATACAAATCTTATTGAATCGCCTTGAGATGGCTAACATTTGGCTTAATCAAGATACGTTATCTATTGATATAATACCTATAAGGATAAGAATAATCGACAATTATAAACAGACATGGTATGGACAAATAAACAACCTACCTAAACTTTGCTCATATTCATTAATTAAACACGAGTTTGATCAGGAAACGTACCTTAGTGATATCACTGAAAATAAATTTAGAATTGTTTTAACCAAACTAAGAACTTCATCTCACGATCTACAAATAGAAATAGGCAGATATACTAATACTCGTCGGCACGAAAGATTATGTAATAATTGTAACATTTGAGAATTATTGAGGATGAATACCATTTCCTTCTAGTTTGCCCTAAACACAGAGAACTGCGAAAAAAGTATTTAAGCAATTTTACTGCAGATGGCCAACATTAACAAAATTCGAAAATCTTATGACAACTAAATCGCCAAAATTACTTCTAAAGTTATCAAAGTTTGTTTATTTTTCATTTTGCAACAGAGGTGGAAATTAAATGTTCACTCTTCTTCTGTGTAAAAGTTTGTGTTCTTGTGTACTTGTACCACTGTATTTCATTGTATGTTATTTTTTGTATGGCTATGATGTTGCCACAACATTAATGCTAATAAAACTTATGTTATGTTATGTTATGTTATGTTATGTTATGTTTATCAGACAACTATAATCAGTTGATTTACAAGTTTTGGTTGAACAACTTTTAATCGTTTTACCACAAGTGTTGGTTGGATTGTATTTAATTTATGGATGGATATCTAGTTGAGCATGATTAGACCGCAATGAAGTGATGATTGAACCGCTATTGTAGGTTGTCAGGTCTTATTGGTTGGATTCCCATAGCTAGTACTTGTTGGATCTCTTTTGTTTGTTCGACTGTTGGTCTTTTAATGTTATTATTGATATTCATACATTCACGATTAAATGACTCAACCTACTTTTTAGTGTATTATTGTGTCTAAGTATACAATGATATATAATGTATTCATATGTGTTGTTTGAAACAGTTTGCACACTGTGAAATGTTATGTAAAATCTCCTGCCAACTGACCTTTAGGGACCTGCACCTTTAAAACTGCAACCTCACAGATTAACTGATTTTGGTATTATTGCCTTCAATTCAGTCAATCATATAAGATGATTCACAATAGAACAGATCTCAGTTGTTTGAAACAGTGTCAAAAGACTCCATTTTCTTAAAGTATTAGTAACGCTTCGAACTATAAATATCAATTTTCAAACAAAGATATGTAAAAATGTGCAGCTTTAAACTTAAGCTCTGAATTTACAAAGATGAACAATCTTGGTTATGAAAATTTAAATACATAGCACCAAGTGTATTGAATCATTTAAGTCTTGAAATATTATGTATGGTCTTGCTGGACATGAGCCTTTTGTTTCTGGAAATTTGCATGTGTACCATGTTTCATTTAAATATCAATGCTGTTTGAATTTGGGCCAAGAAAATATTCGGCCTACAGTACGCTAACGACACCTGGCTATTTGACTATAGCAATACTAAATTAAAATGATAGGGAAAAGCTCGAACCAAGGGCTGCTGCCGATATACTAGCAAGGCGCTTCTACAAACTAACTCAACCGGGTGGTTAGTTATTGCCCACAAACGTTAACTCGATTTTATGTCTTTTTAATATTAACCATAGGAGTTAAACAGTCATTGGAATAAAAAGATCATAGACAATCATATCAATAACAACGGTATTTTTTTACAATTTAATAATAACATTAAACATTATATAATTCAATAACAATAAATTGTCCTTGGTATGCAATAATCCCTTTCATTTGCCAAGGGTTAAATAACCCATCTTGCTTCTTTTTGAAAAATCTTGTTCGAATGTTATCGGCTATGAAGTGTTGTTTCACATCCTGTGTCATAATTTTAAGTTCTAAACGTCTACTTTTTGTACCAAACATTTAAATCTATGTCACTTGTGTGCATTTCTTTAGTCCTTGCAGTCAAGGAAAGTTTGCATTCATATTGACACACTTCATTTATTTTATCTCTGTTCTTGAACCGATTCCGTCTCTTGTGTTTTGCACAAAAATATCTTGTAAAACCACTGATATAGCAGGTGCTATCCGATCAATGGTATCACCTGCCTACTCCTGTTGAGCATCAACTTGACAGACACAAACATCCAGAATGGACATCTCTGAAATTAAATAAATAGTTGTATCATCTTCCAAGTTAGCCAGAAAAATAAAAATATAAAAGACTTAAAAGAGGCTGTTAAAGCTGCACTTTCACAGATTTACTGTTTTGACAACTTGTTTTTATTTGTTGTCTTGGAATGAGGCAATTTCTGTGTAAATATTTGCAAAACAGTAATATAAGCCTGCTAGCAAAATAATCAGATCACAGATTTTCATATCTCCATTTGAAAATTATTATTTTATGGCTAATTTTAAAAGCGTCACTAAGAAAAATGCATTAAAAATATTTTTCTCCTTAAATATGAAAATTCTGCGATCCGATGTTTTGTCAGCAGTCTTATATCACTGGTTTTCTTGCATGTTTGCATAATTTGGCTCGTTCGAAGACAAAAAATAAAACCGTTGTCAAAATGTTTAATCTGTGAAAGTGCAGCTTTAATATCAGTCAGATATTTAAATAGCTACAATTTACTAGTACATTATTTATAAGCTGCTATTCTATGACCTGCATATTTGTTTACATACAGCCCAGAAGTCAGTTTTTGAATGTCTGTCTTAAACACATTATGCTTTAAGCTTCATTTACTTGACTGCTTTCAAGTTGCACACTAGAGTATGCTTGATCCTTATGTTGCTCAATACCATCAGACGATCATAATTAGTGCTTATTTCTCTCAAAGATGTTATTTGAAACGCCACAAGCACACTCACAAAGAGGTAAAGGAACACAAATATGAGACATGCGGTGCTATTATTAGACGGATATAATTACCTTACAATGGCACGTGGCGATACATACTAGTCAAAAGTGTTAGGTCTAATGGTGCTACATTTAATTGTCTTAGTATATTGACGAATTACATGCGAATACACACAAGAGAGATGGCTTTCAATGGTGAAACATTGGATGCTGCTTTCAGTGATAAATTTATTTGAGAGATAACTGAAAAAGCACACAGAAAAGCCATACAGATTTTGAATGTGTGGAAAACCTTTTACTCAAAGTAGTCAAGTCATATCGTGACGAAATTTCAAAGAGTTGATCACTTAGGGTTAAAATTATGAAACTTTGTCTCATGATATATACTTCTGGACTCATCTCAATTTCGTCCAAGATGGCAGACAAAATCCATGATGGCCGCCATGACCAACCACTTTATAAATAAGAACTGCCACTTTGCATATATTCTTGTTTGACCTGAATACATTATTAATCTCAGTTGTATTTACTTTTTTGACCAACTAAAAATACCTATAAATTTCAAAAAAAGCGTATGACTTGAAGAGACACATGCGAGTACACATTGAAGAGAAGCAATGATATAAAAGGAATGTTTCTGTTAGAGAAAGGAGAAGACTGGTTTTATCCTGTAACTCACATGTGTTAAACATGGTTTATATAGGTTTTTTGTTGAAGTTTTCTTCTCTTTTTTTCAAATCAAATAAAAATAGTGTTCCATTCCGTTCTGCAAAAATATAACGGATTGAAACTTGAATGGTAATTTATGAAACCGTTTTAATAGTAGCTAAATGATATTTGTTTTAGAAAAAAACGAATAATACCTAGTTTACATTAATTCCAATATTTACCGAAACTATTGATAAATGCTGTATTTTCACATTTATGCATTTCCGGACATGATTATTATGCACACCATTTGCTTGTTTGTAACGCCAATGATATCGCTAATAAGTCACTACGCTCAATTCATTCTCAATTTGGAGTCTTTACGAATAAGAATTGGTTATTATAGAGAAAGAAGTTGTAAAAGAATGCCATAAAAAATGTACTCATAGTTTAATATACTGTACACCCTGTACTTTGGAACAGTGCACTTCTGTCTAATCTCTAAGACAGTAGACGTGGCCCAAATAAGTTTCAGAAAGATCTTTCCATAGGAAAAGTTGATAGGATGTGGACCATAAAGTGTTTTGGACAGAAGGCAAGCCTCGAGAAATTCCATACCACCTTTTGTGAACATTCTCATTCCTCTGAGGTTTTATAATGTACAATTTATTTGGTACGCATGGTATCAGCGCTTTGGATTAATACAGGAATGTCTGTAAAAGGCAAATTAAATCAATCTTAATAACTTCCTTGGCTTTACAAATCACATGCCTTGGTTGAAAATATATTACATTTCCAACAGAAAATATCATCTTTCTCATGCTTTGCGGTGAACGATTGAGTTTAATCAGTAAAATAGCAAAAGTAAATACATATGTAGACAGGTCACCTTCACCCTAGAATTCCGTTTTGTTTTGTCATTTGTTTAGTCCATTTTTACTTTATGTACTTAAAATGTTCTGTATGGAGTGATGTCTTTAACAGGTTTTATATATTTACTCAACAATTTTATTGGTCGATATGTATATGTTCGCCACACCACACTAACTTTCTATTTTCCTCAAGCCATTCATTACCTGAACGTCAAAATGCAAAATTTGACGTCATTTTTATTATCAATATATAGGGGATATTATGATAGGACGCCTTTCTGGTGACCTGTATCACGTCGAGTTCGGTGTGTAAACACGTATCCGTAGAGACCGCAGGTATATTTGTAATACTCCATGTAACTCTCCATCGAGCAATTTCCGACTTGAATGTCTCGTATGTTTGAGGGAGGTCGGGGGCAAAGGCGGCATATATTGTCGGCACCGAGTTTCCATTTCCTGAATGGTCCAGGATAACATTTTACAAAGTGACCCTGTAGTAATCGGACACCTTTTAGACATCAGGGCTAACTCTGATCTGCTGTCGACCAGCTTCTCTCGGCATTGATGGTTGATTATCAGCGCTAACATCTACGGTCTTGTCGTAAAGCGCATCCCATACATACTTATCACCCCGTTCATCATTGCACAGCTTAATAACGACACGTATTTCACTCACAGCATGCAGCAAGTCGTTGTCCTGCTTTTGTAGATTTGTCGGGGAACGGTTCTACTCAAAAAGTGTTCCGCCACAAGGAGCTCAATTCTTAATATGCAACGCAATATTACGGCCAGATATTGCCCTACCTTTTCGACTTTCTGCCTTTAATGTCTTCAGTGCGTGAACCACTACAGGGAACGCATTCTTGAAAGTTTAAAGAGCGTCTGTCCGACTGGACCAACGTGTTTTACACAGAGTTCGGAGCTTAGTGCGCTGTTCATTTCCTCTTGGGTAGCAACATCGTGTGACCGTTCGTTCTGTAATCCATTTAGCAGAATAATCAAAAAGGGAGTCTTTGTCCTGTACAGACGACATCAGGGTTCTGACACAAGGAATGTTTGAACTATGTACCAAAGACAGGTTCAAACAATGCAATTTACAATGCACGTAATTTGCATGTAATGAACGTTCACTGATAAGAGCTTGAAGTCCCGGAAATTTCGCAGACATGTTTGACGCACCGTTATAGCACTGAGCTCTGATCGAGATTTGCTTCTTGCAACTCCACAATGTTTGCGCAGAGTGTGACCCCTTGATCGATTCGCACACGACTAATGAAAGAAATTCCTCTCGGACTACGCAACTATTATGGACGAAACGCACGCAAAAGACAATTGTTCTTTTGTCGATTTGTCTGTTGCTTCATTAACAATGATGGTATAAATATTGGCACGACCAACAGTCTTCCAACAGTTGTTTCTTCACCTGACTTGCGCAAATGCCAATTAATTATTTTTGGATACACTGTTATAGTGTGAGTTGTCTAGATGATTGATTTGCTTGAATTTGGACATTTTGTGCTAAGGTCTTCATTATGGCCAAGAAATTATTGTTATATATTCGGTGTGTCCTCGTAACGGTATATTTTGTTTTGCACAAAGCACATTTTTTTTTAATAATTCTGGACAATATGTATCAATTTTTGTTTACCGATTCTTTGGATATGGTTTTGTTTATCGAATCATATTTTCTGTGCAAGATATCCATATAGCTTTCGGCACGAATAGATGCATCACGATTGGACTTTTCAACTGAATGCCGTTTAATTAGCATGAATATATGTTTCCAATCACATGTGCCGGCCGTAAAGGTTTTCTCTCGCCCGTCTCTACCTCCGAACAAACAGTAGTTCACACAAAAGACAGAATCCTTTGTCATGGAGTACCTCAACCATGGTGTTTCCATTAACCATTTTTTGCTGAGTTTTCGCAGCTTACTACTTGTTCCAAATGTAATGGGAAAAACTACAAAAATAAATAATTGTATTTAAAATTGTTACAAGACAAAGAATCGAATCCGATATGCGAGAATATCACTGATACTCAACGCTATTATCTCAATACAACATTTAATATCAAAAGCAGGATGAAAGCGTGTTTTAAAGTCGCAAATGACAGACTTCTTCGCGTGTAATATAGGCACAAAACAGGGGTGTTTGAACTCGCCGATAATTTTTGCATTGTTTATGAACGATTTAGTTCATTTTTTACGAACAAATACTAACAATGGCATCTTTATCTGTGATAAAGTTGATAAAATGTATGCTTTTATGTACGCTGACGACGTCTCAAGCTTCGCAGAAACGGCTGTAAATTTGCAACGCATTATCAATAATATAGCGGACTTCAGCGATAAGGTTGGCATGAAGGTTAATACAAAAAATCACAAGTTATGGTTTTTTGAAATGGCAGACCACTGCGATATTAAGAGCGGTGGACATATAAAGGGGCGCAACTAGAAGTGGTACCATATTACAAATATCTTGGCGTTTTTTTCACACCCAAACTATCTTGGACAATGACGAAAGAAACATTGGCTAAGCAGGCTCAAAAGGCAGTTTATAGCATATTCAACTACTGTAAACACTTCGGTTTCTTTGGACCAGATGAAGCATTTAAACTATTCGACGCGATGGTTGTACCTATTTTATGCTATTCGTCAGAAGTATGGGGTTATGAACTGTCAGACTGTACGGAAAGAATACATATTAACTTTTGCAAATATGTGTGTGGATTAAACAAAAATGTAGCAAACTTCTTTGCTTTAAGTGAATGTGGGCGATTGCCAATATCGGTGACCTATAAGACACGTTGTGTTACGTATTGGCTTCGACTTACGGATATGCCAGAACATCGGTATCCCAAACAGTTTTATAACTTGCTCAGAAACCATGACAATTCTAGTAGATCCAACGGGGCCACAAATGTAAAACGCATGTTATATAAGTATGGATTTGGACTTGCTTGGCTAGCAGATGGTGTTGGAGACTCAGTGATATTTCTAGCACAGTTTAAGAACAGGCTAAAGGATTGTGCATTTCAAGACATACATTCGAAAATAAACAGTTCACCCAAAGCATTGCATTACAAGGAATTTAAGACTATGCTTGACACTGAAAGATATTTAACATTGGAGTTGCCTTTCTTACTGAAAAGATCACTGTCAAACTTTAGATGTTCAGGGCATAACTTGATGATTGAAAGTAGCAGACATTTAAATGTTGACAGAGAATTTCGATTTCGTGCATTTTGTTTAACACGTAACGTTTATATCATTGAAGATGATTTTCATATATCCACTGTATGAATCGATAAGGCTAGAATGCTTTGAAACTGTATGGTTTGATAGAAATCGAACTCTTGCATTATTAACTGTATGATGTCTGATGTTAGAGAGAGACAAATATTTTCATTAACAAAGTTTCTACATAAAGCAAACATGTTGAGGCAATCTTTTATTGAGGGTAATAGACGTGGCTAGTCTTGTCTGTACCTCTTGTATTTTAAACATTATTTAATATAATTATGTTACAACGAAATGGAAATTGAATATGTTAAGACAATATATATTTAAAAGCAATAACATCTCTATATATGCATGTTGTATATTGAAGTTTGTAAAGATAAGTATACATATCATTGACAATATGTTGTTGATTAATCGCTTCTGATCTATATTTAAAATGCATATATATATATGGAACCTGTGTATTTTGGGCCGGTGGCCTTAAATTGCAAATAAACCCGTATTGTATTGTATTGTATTGTATTGTATTGTATAGTATTGTATTGTATTTAAATGAATTATATAATTTAATCCAATAAATTAAACACTGTCATTTGGAAACAATACGATTGCAAAAAATAACTGGTTTACATAGTAAATATATCTTTAATAATTGGTTTACATTTTAGTTTCTGACTGACAGGCCAAATCCACTATAACAATATACTGGGCTGTGAGTTATTGTACCTAGCACACAATTCAATATAATTTATTAAGACTTGTTAGTAAAGAAAAAGACTGACCGTGTTGGAAATGGGAACTGAAGACATGATGACCAGGTTTCATTTAATAACTTTGGTGTCTTCGTCTACAGAGGATAAGGTACGACATCCGATATCCGGATACTTAATGGGAACGTTTTCGGCCATGATGGCCTCTGCCAGGCTCTTGTTCTGTTAACATTTCAAAGAAAAAGCGCCCACCTAGCACAATCGGAACTCATCGGCTAGTATCAAGATATGGCCTCGGATATAATACGGGTCGTAAGAAAATAGTCCATCATGGCCGACCAAGGAGATGTTCAAACAACCAAGAGATATGTTAGTCCAAAGACAGAATGAGGAGCGAACTTTTACCACTTATTTGTGTGTAAGTGTTTTTTTTATACTTATTGTATTTTAATAAAATATAAAAATAGTTTTAAAAGAGCCCTAATGAGAAACTAATTGGAAATGTCATTAATTCTAAGTGGGTGGGGTAAAGTATCCTTTCATTTGACAGATTCTAATACAGTAAATAACAATTTTGAAGCTCCAGTGATCAATGGCAAAAATTAAGAAAGCAAATACTCTATTTGATTTTTTTTAATAACAAATAAGTCTGAATCTGACTTTACTTAGATCGATAATAGGTTAGACTTTCTTTCTCAGTGTATTTATCTCATACATTTCATATCATTAACTTTATTTTTTTATAATTAAAATTTACATTCTTTTAACCAAGGATGTATGGTTTATATGTCCGTTAGTGTTGGTATCGAACAATTTAATGTAATGGCACAATTGAATGCCTCGGCCCTGTTCACTAATATAGTTCTCTAAATAAATTAGATCTTCATTCTATTGGTGTAACAAAATGAGTTTGAACGCATAAACCAGCACACATTTCTTTCAAGACTAAATTCTACAATCGGAACTCCTCGGCTAATATCAAGATATGGCCTCGGATATAATACAGGTCGTAAGAAAATAGTCCATCATGGCCGACCAAGAAGATGTTCAAACAACCAAGAGATATGTTAGTCCAAAGACAGAATGAGGAGCGAACTTTTACCACTTATTTGTGTGTAAGTGTTATTTTTATACTTATTGTATTTTAATAAAATATAAAAATAGTTTTAAAAGAGCCCTAATGAGAAACTAATTGGAAATGTCATTAATTCTTAGTGGGTGGGGTAAAGTCTTCTTTCATTTGACAGATTCTAATATAGTAAATAACAATTTTGAAGCTCCAGTGATCAGTGGCAAAAATTAAGAAAGCAAATACTCTATTTGATTTTTTTAATAACAAATAAGTCTGAATCAGACTTTATTTAGATCGATAATAGGTTAGACTTTCTTTCTCAGTGTATTTATCTCATACATTTCATATCATTAACTTTAATTTTTTATAATTAAAATTTACATTCTTTTAACCAAGGATGTATGGTTTATATGTCCGTGAGTGTTGGTAGCAAACAACTTAATGTAATGGCACAATTGAATGCCTCGGCCTGCTCACTAATATAGTTCTCTAAATAAATTAGATCTTCATTCTATTGGTTTAACAAAATGAGTTTGAACGCATAAACCAGCACACATTTCTTTCAAGACTAAATTCTATGATAATCCACCAGTGGTGGTGATGCAGAAACATTAAAAAATGCTGACATTTTTACTGTGCCAATGAAATGCAGACATTTAAATTTCAATTTTATTGTCATTTTCAGAGAAGAGTATGGTACCAGGGGTGCAGCTGACTCTGATTCCCGGCTTGTTCTAATGAAAAAAGGCAGATGAGGTAATGGTTGTGCTATTTTCGAAATTCGGACAATAATTTAACAGTTAAGTACATTTATCCTATTGGTTTAAGTCCAAAAGTACCTGCATGTTTGTACAATTAACCAACAAGGATTGACAGTATTAAAATATCAACATTGCAGATGAATTTAAGCATGATAACAATTTCATTTCATATTTTTTAATTAACCAGCAGTCCAGAGCTAAAAGCTGCTCTCACACAGATTGACAGTTCTTCTTGGTCATTTTTCAAAAGCCAAAAGGAGTAATTAAATTAAAATTACACATATAATTAATTATATGGCTTAAAGCAATAGCAAAAAATATTTTCCAAACAATTGAAATCTGTTCTATTAAAATATCAACATTGTAGATGAATTTAAACATGATAACAGTTTCATTTCAGGTGGCCCTGCAGTGCTGGGTGAATGCGGTGGTTTTATCTTCGCTTAAAATATAGAGGGGAATGGACCTTACCTAGAGTCCCTGGGGTGTGGGGGCATTTGGCAGGGATTTTGCCATTGGATCATCCGCGCAGGGTGGGGATTTTAGCCGGGGTTGGCTGTACTGAAAGTCCCCACTATTCCCCAGACCTGGGGGGGGCGTGGTTACAATTGTCTGGTGCATATCCACATGAACGTTGTACTGGTACTCTAACAATTGAGTTTACTGCGTGGATAGTCACCGCCCCACCCCAACCCCACAGAACTGTTTAAAAAAAAATCTGCAGCCCAAACCCAACAATGCTGAAGTAAAGGCATGCATAGATTTCAGCTGGTAAAGCTGACTGGGTGCCAAGCTCACACCCATCCTACCACAACCCACAAGACTCTGCACAAGGCAATCAATGATTTTACAGAATAGTAATGTTGTTTTAATGGCAAGGCATGGTGTGAAAAATAACACGGCAAAGTATGACTTAAAACTTACATTTCATAGGGGATTCCTATAACTGTTGAGGAAATGTTGACATTTAGTCCATGCATGCATTTAATCCGATGTAATGATTCATGCATGCCATGAACCGTATGATCAGTTCAATGACAACTGTCAAGTACATTTTCTGTGTGCTCACGATTTTTCTAGAGGAAATAGAGTGCTTCAACTATAAGGAAACATCTAAATATTCATAAAACGAACATTCTTTGAGGTGACAATAAATATTGTTTCTTAAACAAGCACATTTAATTTAACACAATCCATTTCCTTGTTGTTACAATGGGCCTTCTTTACGCGGATTGAAAACGGTGTTAATCGCCGGCAGCCGCATCGCACTTTCGTATATCCTTACTACTATTTACGAGGTCTATCTCGAAGCTTGCCGGAGATGGCCGAGTTGTTACGATTGCACCTAGCAGTGTTTGAAAAGTTTAGAAGACGGAACTTTACAATGCGCGACCGGTCCCATCTTAACAATATGTGGGCTACAGTAGTTCGAACTCTTCCTTGGGGTCTATAGACTATAAATCATTTCATACGTGTAGATTCCGACAAATAAAGCAGAGTCTCGGCAAATTTTGTTTCTGGTGTTCCATTTACCCCTACCCCCATACCACTCCGATTTTTATTGCATTTTTGGCATTTTATTTTTTCGACTCTGGGAGAATGAGTAGGCCGCGGCCTACACGGCCTTTAGGAAGCAATCCCCTGGTCACTGCAGACAATCTAGATTTTTTCCCGGGGGAGGAACGCCGGACCCCCGACGATATCATTTTGCGTACACATCACAAAACCCTGAATTTAACGCCTTCTCGATCACGCCCGATAGCTACTGTACAAACTTTAAAACATTGACTGGATGAGACCGGGACCGGGAAATAGTACCGATGTAAAATAGAATGCTTCAGAATTCTAACTTTAAGTGACACTCGTATTCGTAATCGATACTTGTAAACACAATTATAACAAACATAAATTTTGAGTTATAAAACTTTTTACTAAATAATGCATTTATGCAAAATATAAATAACTGATAACAATATTGTAACCGTGTATTCAAAAGCTGATTACGTAAAAATAAATGACTGGTGAATGCTAAAAATAATACAGTGATCAACTATCGTCACATGAGGTAGATTATTTTTCATCTCTTTCAAATTCAACACGGTATCCTATATCAGATATTTATTCATCATGTTTGGCAAGTTAAAAAACAACAACATTAATTGTGGTATAGATCATTTTGGAGTAATAGTGCATCTTTAACTATTGATTTTGTTGCACTGCCACGACCAGTTGTCTAATGTATTTCTGTCAACTGATTTGTGTTAGTTGTATTTGAATATTGTTCTTAAGTAATTTTATGTTTCACCTAAAATGTCAAAGTAATAACTGCTATCACTATCTCTGTTATAACTGAGGGTGACTGTTGTTTCAAGGTCATTCATGTCGGAAAATAGCTCATTGAGCTAATATTTCTTGTCAAAATGTACCCGACTTTAGATAACGATTCATGTTTCTTGTAAGATATATTTTATTTGTAAAGTAGCCTCCGAATATTTCAGTAGGTAATTAATTATTATACTTAATGAATTTCTCAAGGATCTCTTCATAACAGGTTTATGACAATACACAATAATGTCATATCATAAAAGGTGTCAATGCATTATACAACGCGTGTCATGGACTATTTGGCCCTGTCATGGACTATTTGAGGCGAATCGACAACAAATTAAATACTGTAAACAAACGTTTAGATGCCCTGGATACCCTTGAAAAAAAGGTCAGTAATTTTGAAATCGAGATGAAAAAAATGTGGACTTATGTGCATGACCAAAATAAAAGGGTGGACTCTAAAGTTATTGCCGTTGAGGACCGTGTAAACGCGCTGGAATATAACCTAGCAACAACACAAAGTGAACTTGATCAAGTTCGTAATGATGAGATAAAAACCAGAGACGAACTCATTTATGTAAAATCGCAATCGATGCGTAACAACTTGGTGTTTGGCAACATTCCGGAAGTACGGGCTGAATATTGGGCCGAGAGTGAAACCAAACTGCGCGATTTCATAGTAAACAAACTGAAAATTGCACAGAACATTGTTGATGATATACAATTTGAGCGCGTGCACAGAATGGGCGATTTCTACCCGGACAGCAGGTACCCCCGGAAGTTGGTGGTCAAGTTCTTCAGCTTTAAGGACCGCGAGATCGTGCGACGTCAACGCGAAAATCTGCATGACACTGAATATTTCTTGCATGAGCAATTCCCCCCTGAGATTTCCGCTCGTCGTCGTGCGCACATGCCAGCACTGAAGGCCGCCAAACGCCAGGGTAAACGTACATGGCTTTCCTACGATAGACTTTATATTGATGGCAAGCCAGTTTACACCGACCAGCAGCGTGGTGGGTCAGAGGTCGCCGGCACCGGAAGTAGGACTGGTAACGCTAGAACTACTGCAACTTAGACGACGGCCCACGAGACGGACGGACGGAGGGCCTCCCCGGCAACGGACGGTGCGACAGGCGGGTTGGCGTAGCGGCATGAAGAGGCTGGGCTATGCATTATTTCATGGAACGTTAATGGTCTTAGCAACAAATTGTGCGTCCAAGATTTTGTTGATATGATTTGCAAAAATGATATAATTTTCTTATATGAAACTTGGGGTAATAGGCAATCAAAATTTGATATTAATGGGTATAAATGCTACAATTTATTCCGTAAATTTCAGAACCGTCGGGCAAAAAGGAATAGTGGGGGTGCTGTTGTCTATATTCGAAATAACATTTATAAAGGTTATATGGTTAAAATTAAAGAGACAGTATTTTGGCCTCGATAATGACATTTATTTAGCGTGAGTGTATATTTGGGTTGAAAATTTGCCAGCTTATAATTTAATTAATGAAGATTGATATGACATAATACATAATGATGTGCATTACCTTCAAAGTAAAGGACATGTACTGTTATATGTGACTGGAATTCGAGGGTCGGAAATGGGAGTAAAAAGGATTATATCGAATGTGACAGAATTGTTGATAATTTAGACTGTGATGAATACTGTCCGGATTTACCTATTTTTCGTTATTCAAAAGATCATGTTTGCAACAATTTCGGAATAAAATTGCTTGATCTTTGTAAGTCGACATCATTACGTATTGCAAATGGTAGGTTGGGTAATGACTATGGATTAGGGGATTATTTGTGCACAAATGGTTCGAGTGTAATTGACTATCTTTTGATAGGTGACCAGTATTTTGACATCGCACGCAATTTTACTGTTTGTCAATTCAATGAATGGTCTGACCATGCACCTATAATGTTTTGTATACCCACACAAATGTATAATCATGTTGTTAATACTGAATATAGACAAGATTTGTGTGTTAATAAAATGGCATACAAACGTTTGATTAGAATCAAACGCCGTCGATATGAACTAAATAAAATGAGAAGTATTGAACGTCTTCGGCATCAAAAGCCAAAAGACTTTTGGAACCATTTTAGCAAAAAGAAGTCTGTTAATAATGATATTTCTGTTGAACAATTTTATGAATATTTTTCTAATTTGAATGATAATATGCGTAACGCAGATAATGTAAATGTTGAAGATTTTTGTAATAACCATAACTTTGATGACGATGATTGTTGTTTTGAAGAATTAGATTTTCCAATCACTGTACGGGAAATTGAAACTATCGTAACACAATTAAAGAAAATTAAAGCCTTTGCAAGTGACAAGCTGATTAATGAATATTTTATTGCATCGTGTGATATTTTGGCTTCCCATTTAGTTGATATTTTTAACGGTATTTTGAATACCGGTTATTTTCCCGATCAATGGATGGAAGGTATAATTATACCACTTTTTAAGAAAAATGACCCCAGTGATGTGAATAATAATCGGGGTATTACTCTTGTAAGTTGCTTTTCAAAGATTTTTACTGGTATTATAAATAAACGAGTCTCAGATTGGGCCGAAAATAATGATGTTATAAGTGACGCACAATTTGGTTTTAGGAAGGGATGGTCCACTCTGGACGCTATTTTTGTACTCAACGCTGTTGTTAATAAGCGTCTAAACGACAAGAAAAGATTATCATGTGCATTTATAGATTTTAAAAAGGCCTTTGATGGTATTTATAGAAATGGTCTATGGCTTAAATTATACACGTTAGGAACTCGTGGAAAAGTATTACGTATTGTTAAAAATATGTATGCAAAGGTCAAAGTGCGTGTTAGATGTTGTTCTTCGTATTCGGATTTTTTCGAATGCTCTGTTGGTTTAAAACAAGGCGAAGTTATGTCCCCTTTGCTGTTTTCTTTGTTTCTAGAAGATTTAGAGATGCTTTTGCAAGATGACATTATGTGTAGAATAATTTAGACTTTCATGAGTCTGATATGCATATTTTGTAAATATTATCTATCAAATGATTATCTATAAAATTTTCAAATAGTTGACAAATGCACTTTTGTGCTTATGTGAAAAAAAACATGGTTTAAAACTAAGAGCATTTTGCATATAGTGTCACTGTTAATGAGATTAACATATGTGTTAATAGTAGCTACGGTGACATTATGTGTAGAATAATTTAGACTTTCATGAGTCCGATATACATATTTTGTAAAGATGATCTATCAAATGATTATCTATAAAATTTTCAAATAGTTGACAAATGCACTTTTGTGCTTATGGGAAAAAAACAACATGGTTGAAAACTAAGAGCATTTTGCATATAATGTCACTGTTAATGAGATTAACATATGTGTTAGTCGTAGATACGGTGACATTATGTGTAGAATAATTTAGACTTTCATGAGTCCGATATACATATTTTGTAAAGATGATCTATCAAATGATTATCTATAAAATTTTCAAATAGTTGACAAATGCACTTTTGAACTTATAAATGTGAAAAAACAACATGGTTTAAAAATAAGAGAATTTTGCATATAATGTCACTGTTAATGAGATCAACATTTGTGTTAGTCGTAGCTACGGTGACATTATGTGTAGAATGATTTAGACTTTCAGGAGTCCGATTCGCATATTTCGTAAATATGATCTATCAAATTATTATCTATAAAATTTTCAAATAGTTTACAAATGCGCTTTTGTGCTTATGTGAAAAAACAACATGGTTTAAAACTAAGAGAATTTTGCATATAATGTCACTGTTAAGGAGATTAACATATGTGTTAGTCGTAGCTACGGTGACATTATGTGTAGAATAATTTAGACTTTCATGAGTCTGATATGTATATTTTGTAAATATTATCTATCAAATGATTATCTATAAATTTTTCAAATAGTTTTCAAATGCGTTTTTGTGCTTATGTGAAAAAACAACATGGTTTAAAACTAAGAGCAGTTTGCATATAATGTCACTGTTAATGAGATTAACATATTATATGTGTTAATCGTAGCTACGGTGACATTATATGTAGAATAATTTAGACTTTCATGAGTCCGATACACATATTTTGTAAATATGATCTATCAAATGATTATCTTTAAAATTTTCAAATAGTTTACAAATGCGCTTTTGTGCTTATGTGAAAAAACAACATGGTTTAAAACTAAGAGCAATGAAATCTTCAAAGACGCTAATATCAATATGTAGAAATGAATTAATTTACTGTTTAACAATATATAAGTAAATTAATTCATTTCTACATATTGATATTAGCGTCTTTGAAGATTTCATTACTTGCAGGCCTGACTGAAATAGGTGTTTGGGAATTTCAAACTTATTTTTTCATCGATATTTCTTTAACTAGTTGATTTTTCTTTTAAACTTTGATGTCCCTATTTTAATATGGTCAAATCAGTATGGCGATTTCAGTACAGTTTCATTATATTTTTTGATGTGTTCAATAGTGTATTATTTCTTACAGCTAATATGTTTCATGTTACTATGAAAACGATATTTACCAAAATGCTGAACAATTAATGAAATAAAAGATCTCGAGTGAAAAAATCTGAAATGGAAGATGTATATTTCAAGTTCAAATAAAATTGCTCTTTGACAGAAAAAAAAATCATTTAATTTTTTTTTTTGATAAATCCAGTAAAAGATACACATAAAGAAATTATCAAGCTAATCATAGTTTAAAATGATGCTGCTTTTGCCCATTAGGGTCTTACTACTTTAAGAAAGTGATCTCCCCATAACCATTTTATTAACTCGACTATTCGAAGGATAGGTGGGTTAGATACTACTCGCCCTGGCGTCGGCATCCGGTTAAAGTTTTAGGGCATGTTGGGATTTTCACTTATAAGTCCAGTACCCTTCATTCAATTGACTTAATACTTCACACAGTTGTTCAGGGCCATCACATGATGAGGTTAGATAACTCCATATTATTCTTTACACAAATTATGGCCCCTCATTGACTATGGAACTTAGTTGAAAGTTTTAGGACAGATGAGGATATTTATACCCCCGACAAACGAAGTTTGAAGGGGGTATATTGGAGTCACTCTGTGGTCGGTCGGTCGGTCGGTCCGTTGCAATTTACCTTGTCCGGAGCATAACTTAAAAACTACTGGATGGAATTGGGTTAAACTTCAGTATACAAAAACCATAACTATATTCTTGCGTATTGTTATTGCCCTTTGTTACTTTTAGGTGTCCGGATTATAACTTGAAAAGTACTGGATGAAATTCATTGGAACTTCATACAATGGTAAAGCACAATGAGAGGAAGTGCAGTGTTCAAGAACCATAACTCTACTTTAGCTAATTACTGAGTTATTGCCCTTTATTTGTTGTTTTATGCTGTCAAATATCTTTCCAGATATTAACTTGCAAACTACTGGATGGAATTTATTAAAACTTAATACAATGGTAAAGCACAATGAGAGGAAGTGCAGTGCACAAGAACCATAACTCTGTTTCAGCCAGTTACAGAGTTACTTCCCTTTGTTACTTTTTTCTTGTCCGGAGCATAACTTGAAAACTATTGGATGGAATTTAATAAAACTTCATAAAGTGATAGATCATAATGAGTGGGAGTACAGTGTACAGGAACCGCAATTCTATTTCAACCAATTACAGAGTTACTGCCCTTTGATACTTTTTCTTGTCTGGAGCATAACTAGAAAACTATTGGATTGAATTTAATAAAACTTCATACAGTGATAGATCATAATGAGAGGGAGTGCAGTGTACAGGAACCGCAATTCTATTTCAGCCAATTACAGAGTTACTGCCCTTTGTTACTTTTTCTTCTCCGGAGTATAACATAAAAACTATTGGATGGAATTTAATAAAACTTCATACAGTGATAGAGCATGATGAGAGAGATTTTAGTGTACTGGAACCACAATTCTATTTCAGCCAATTACAGAGTTACTGCCCTTTGTTACTTTTTCTTGTCCGGAGCATAATTCAAAAACTATTGGATGGAATTTAATAAAACTTCATACAGTGATAGATCATAATGAGAGGGAGTGTAGTGTACTGGAACCACAATTCTATTTCAGCTAATAAGAATATTGAGAGCTACACTACTCACCCAAGAGTCAGCATCGGCGTTGGCATCGGCGTCACACCTTGGTTAAGGTTTTGCATGCAAGCACACATATGTTTATATATCAGCAACTACTTGAGGTATTGCATTGGGACTTTACACAGTGGTTCTCAACCATCCAACCTTCTTAATTAACCAAGTTAGAAACTCTTATTTGCATTAAATGCAAATAATACGCCTTTATTATTCAACTTAGAAATTCTGGTTAAGGTTTTGCGTGCAAGCACACATAGGTTAATATCTCGGCACTTTCTTGATGTTTTGCATTGATACTTTATACAATGGTACTCAACCACCCAACCTACTTAATTGACAGATAGTAGATTTTCATATTTCCGTTCGTAAAATTTATGTTTTATGGCTGATATCGTGACTAACAGTTTTAAGAAATATGCATGAAACATCAATTTTTTTAACTTATTTATAAAAATCAGCGATCTTATTTTTTGTCAGCAGTCTTATATACCTGGTTTCCATGGATTTTCGCAAAAATTGGCTCGTTCGCAGATTTTTTTAAAAAAAAAGTTGTCAAAACGTTCAATTTGTGAGAGTGCAGCTTTAAATAAGACTGTTATGAACCTTGACAACAAAATCACTTAAAGGAAAACAAATGTTGTTTCATGCTTTTAATTTGTCCAATTCATTTCATTTTATACATACATAATTTTGTGTTTATATGCATCAATTTCATTAAATTGTCAAGAGAGACGGGTCAACTCAAAGCAGTCATACTTGCTGGGATTGGCACAAACCATGCAAGAATCATTAAAAAAATAACAATTAGAAATACTTTTCTTTTAAAGCAAATTTCATTTAATTCTTTTTATAAAAAATAGAACTTACCCTATGTGTCATGTTACAGATCAGTGTAGTCCTGAAGTAACAGTGAAAATATCGAATTGTTCGTAACAGAAGGGCCTTGATTAAATTTCTATTAATCAAATAAGTCCTGAAGTCAAACATGTTTAACATGGAATACAATGTATATTATATGGCATTGTAAGATATTTTGCTCAGGTCAGAGCTAAGAAAAGATGAGTGTGCTTACTGTGCCCATTTCATTGTACAAATTCAGTGAAAACATCATTTTGAATTCGGGTCATCTTTTTTATTGACTTGCAGAACAACCTAGTGATGATGATGATGCTGATAATCACCATGTTGATGGTAGTCCAGATTGTTCCTCTGTTTGTGAATCCAGCACTGCTACATATGGAACAACTGCCATTTCTGATGACCGCTCAGCAATGAAGTCTACAGTATAAAAAAAGACCTTTTGGTATGAAAAACTTTTTTTCTTCCTTTATGTAATGTAATTTAAATTTTTCTGGTGGCCACTTTTAAATCTAGTGTTATTCAATTCCAATATATAAGGAAAAATAAGATCCTGCCAAATATTCTCTGTAATTAAGAGTAAATTTAGGCCATATAATGAGACAATGATGATAGATGATCAGTAATCCTGTTCTCCACAACTTATTTATGCTTATTAAGCTCGAAAACTTCATATTGCTCTCTTTTCCAAATGTAGAAATATTAGAAAAGAAATATTCTTGAATACCAGATTGATTGCTGTTGATTTCTATTGAATAACACTAATAAAATTGCATTAAATTAACAGCTTTATTTTAATGGCCACTTAAGCACTTTCAAGTCCTCCAAGATTTTCCCTATTGCAAATTCTTTCCTAGGCTACTTAAATTGATAAAACTCCCAAGATTCTCCCTATTGCAAATTCTTTCCTACGCTACTTAAAATGATAAAACTCCCAAGATTCTCCCTAGTGCGAATTCTTTCCTAAGCTACTTAAATTGATAAAAATTGTGCCCAAAATAGATGATATTATTGTGATTTTGTGGCTACAAAATAGGCTGTATTTCTGTGTTTTAGGATAAAAGAACTGCTACAGTCAGAACAACTTGGAGCCGGGCTGAAAAAGAAGTGATATAAAATGGACTTAACGCTTAATACTCCACCAAAAATAAGTGAGAATGTCTTAAAAGGAGTATCCAATTCTTGCCAGGCGATCATGGGTAATGGTTAAAGAATACATTAGTATTAGCAACTAGCCTTGCAAAAGGCTTATGAAAAAGACAACAAATAAACAAAAAGATAAATAAATAATAGACTAGATTTTGATTTATTAAGCTATAAAGCTGAATACCGTCAGTGATTGCCATGTTATTTCGATATTGTTCTATTTTGTTTGTTGTTCAACAATTGAAAATTTAAATTTGAATATGATTATAACTTGTCCTCAATTGGAGGTCATTCACACTGCAGTGTATTCATTTTTTTCTTCCATGGTTTATACTGTTATGTATATAGTATTGTTTTATATTTAATGCTTCTGCCCTGTTTTTCACATAATGTGTTGTTGGATAAATTTTATGAAATGCAAATAAAATTTCATTATATATCATTGAACATGTCAACCAAAAACCTATTTACTATCTTATGTATCAAAATGTTAAGCTGTTTTATTAACCAGGTTTTAACAGTCGGGCTGGCGGGCGGCCAGGCGGTGTCAAACTCACCTATGAAACTGAATAACTTTAGTAAGGGTTGACATATCTTGACCAAACTTGGTCTATAGAAAAAGTTTATGGGTACCTTTCATGGGATTACGTTTGAGGTCCCTAGGGTCAAGGTCACTGTTACTAAAAATAGAAAAACAGTTGAAACTGAATAACTTTAGTTAGGGATGATATATCTTGACAAACTTAATCTATAGAAAGAGTTTATGGGTACCTTTCATGGGATTGCGTTTGGGGTCACTAGGTCAAGGTCACTGTTCCTAAAAATAGAAAAACAGTTAAAACTGAATTAACTTTAGTCAGGGTTGACATATCTTGACCAAACTAGGTATAAAGGAATATTATGGGTACCTTTAATGGGATTGCGTTTGGGGTCACTAGGTCAAGGTCACTGTTACTAAAAATAGAAAAACAGTTGAAACTGAACTAACTGTAGTAAGGGTTGACATATCTTGACCAAACTTGGTCTATAGGAAGAGTTTATAAATACTTTCTTGGGATTGTGTTTGGGGTCCCCAAGGTCAAGGTCACTGTTACTAAAAATAGAAAAACAGTTAAAACTGAATTAACTTTAGTCAGGGTTGACATATCTTGACCAAACTAGGTATAAAGGAAGAGTATGGATACCTTTCATGGGATTGCGTTTAGGGTCAAGGTCGAGGTCACTGTTACTGAAAATAGAAAAATAGTTGAAACTGAATTACTTTAGTCAGGGTCCACATATCTTGACCAAACTTGGTATAAAGGAAGAGTTTATGGATACCTTTCATGGGATTGCTTTTCGGGTCCCTAGATTCAAGGTCAAGGTCACTGTTACTAAAAATAGAAAAATGGTTAAAACTGTATAACAAGTTAGGGTTGACATATTCTGACCCAACTTGGTATAAAGGAAGAGTTTATGCCTTTCAATGGATTGCCTTTGAGGACCCTAGGATCAAGGTCACTGTTACTAAAAATAGAAAAAGTGTAGAAATGTATTCAATTACTTTTTAATGAAAATACAATATAAACTTCTGTAATAGAAAATGTTCGCTAATAAAAACAAAGAAGAAAACAATAAAAATATTTGTGTGCTTCTGGCTGGATTCGAACCAATACCTCGAAACCCTCAAAAGATTTGTAGTCTTGTGCTTAACAACATAGGCTAAAGTATTAAAATTGAAGAGTTTCAAGTGGAGGTTTTCATAAGAGGTGTGCTACCAATCGGAACACCGGCTAGTTTTCAATATTGTCCATCTCGAAACTCGCCATCTCAAGAAACGGTGAGAAAGATTATACCAGCTTGACCTATAAATGCACCAATGACATTTTCTCCGCTTTTCTTTAGTACCGTACAAATTGCTGGATTGATACCCGTCGCCAAATTAGGCATTTTTCATGCATCACAAATGCAAAAAGTATAGTTGGTTAATTTTCCAGTGGATAGCAACAACAAAATAATAAACGCATTGCACAAATCCGTTTGTGCACCCTTTTCATGTTCCATCAATTTGTAACCAACCAGAGCCTTCCCGCCCAAGACAGAAAAAAACATGAATATTTCGAAGTGGCAAAGAGCCTTGAGAATTTCGTTGATGAACCCGAGTACTAAGTTACATGAATGGCTCCGCATGATTGAAATGAATGGCTCCGCATGATTGAAATTAAAACACCTAATAACAGAAAGGTCCGGTTGTGAGGGGATGGTGGGGAACAAATATATCCATGTGGTCGTCTTACAATCATATCTACAAAACAAAAATAGAAATGAAGTTTACAGTAAGGACGATAACAACCGGTTTTTTTTAAAACGAACATATCAGGCGCATATGACTTAAAACGACATTGGGTCCGCGGAAGGGTTGGGCCCCGAGACATGCTCGGGAAGGGAGGCCCCCCATCGAGATTTTTTTCTATTGTAAGCATTGAAAGACTGGATTGCCAGTGAGTTCAGGTTTTAATGCAAACGAAAAATACCCCACCAATACAGCTACTATAGTCCAGTTTAAACATGTTTATATAAGTTAGAAAAATGACTAGATTTAACAGTCTTGGGCAATAAAGTATAATACATGTAAATGATTCAAAATCTTGGAATGCAGGCGAAGTCAACCATATATAAGAATATTTATGAAGTTGACATGGGTTATTCTTATGTCGTGACCCCAAGATACCCGACAAATAATGCTTCTCTTTGTGCGAATCAATTCTTAATCACACAATCTCTAGGAATCAATTTTATGATCGCTTTTGGGTCGTTCTGATGTCTTTTTTTTTAATGGTCACCACATTGTAATTACCTCCCTTGTTGAAGACTGTCGTCAGTAGCATCAAGGAAATCTTGTCTTCTGGTAATATTTGGAACGCTAATTAATTAATTCTTGCTTCTAATGTCACCATAAAACAGTTTTCACGCACCATTCAAGAAATAATGCTTCATTCTCCTTAGAACTATTTAATGTCATCCAATACCTTTTTGGGGGGTGAAAAAATAAATAACAAAATTAAGAAATTGTACCAGTTTAATACATTCCTTTGAAAAATATGTGTTCAACTAAACAGTTTAATAATCGGTTAAAGGGCTAATTTAAACGTTTTAAGATTGAAGGTTTATAACAACAAAATAGATCCATCATAGACAAATAACAAGAAAACATTGTAGGAAATTCAGTACATAACTATTTCTAAATCCACTCAGCTGAACAATATAATAATAAAGAAGTATATATAGTTATTCTACATGAATTTTTTCTTTAATGAAAAAATAGCTATTTGCCTTACAAAAACTTTAACAAAAAAGAATGCTTTCCTGGCTTTGAAAAAAGTTATTGAAACTATATAAATATATCCTTAATTTTAATGTCACACTATCCATTCAGCTGAACATTTTAATAATATACCAGTATAAACAGTTAGTAATTTGTTCATAAGGATACAGCTTTTTTACTGCTAAAACAAGTGGGTTTGTTTTTTTACCTAATTCACAAAAAATAAACATAAAATCTTGCTTTACAAGCTAATAAATTGAAACAGATAACAACGAAAAAGAACCATCGCCAACAAACTACTAGAAAACATTGTTGATACCGGGTAAGTTTAGCTTGAAATGAAAATTCTGGCTTTATGAGCTAATTAATTGAACCTGATACAACAAAATAGATCAATCACTAAAAATTATCAAGAAAGCATTGCTTGAGTATATAAGACATAACTATGTATACCGGGGTAATCTACCCTGGGCTGAACAATTCAATAATATACATGTATATACAGTTACTAATACATATTTTAACTGCAAAGATAAAATAGCTGATTTTCTAACAAAAAAAGAGTAAGTATACCTGCCTGGTATTCTATGTTTTTTTAAATAAATTTAAACAGATAAGTTTCTGAACAAGGAGTCTGAACTAAGCTACTAAATGCAAACGATTTACTGACTGCCATCTTTCTAATAAGTATATTTAACCTTGTAACAAGAGCTACATACATGGACATCAAGGATGTTCTATAGTAAATGTGAAAATATTGTGACCCTCAAATAGATAAGTTCAATGCTGCCATGAGAAAATCCATACGAATAAGAGCACTCCATACTAGACACAAAATAATACTCGTCTGTTTTTTTTTTATCTGTTAACCAATAGATGTAACTTGTCTCTGTGAACATGTGTAACATTCATTTTAGTTTTCATTTTGAACGGATGGAGTAATGGCTGCATAATATTACCAGTTGTCTATTAAGCGCAGTAGTTAGCACACTTGCTTCTCACCAAGGTGACCTGGGTTCGATTTCCGGCCTTGGGGCATGTGAGTTTGGTTAGTGGTCACCAAGCCGTACAAGTAGGCTTTCTCCGGGTACTCAGGTTCCCCCACAACACAAGACCACACTTATTACAAGACTCTCATTAGAAATATGCATATGACAAAGATAACACACGTAAAAAGACATCATTCACTTACAGGTCAAAACCATACACGATACCTGAGAGTGGTACCGGCAAATACACACGTGACAAAGAGGGTAGATTAGTCAACCCAGAGGGAAAAATAGTCTTGCCACAGAGAGTAATAGTAAAAGACGGAAAACCAGTATTCGACACCCCAATAGCTAAAGATTTCGACGAACGACCAGTACTAACAACAGCCAAAACACAAGACAAAGACCTTGACCCCTTAGATAACTTACCTGAATTGAGTTCAATCTCATTCATACCAGAAAGTGACAGATGATTAAACAACATACATGGATGGACATTGCTACATTAAATAAAAAAATAAGATATTTCGTAGGAGATTACCCAGTGTATAACCATATTTGGGACGAATTAAAATCATGTCCAGAAGACGATTTAATCCAATTTACGGACTTAGACGTAATACCGAATCCTCAGACGTCGACGGAGGTATTAGCAGTTGCATATCCCGAATATCACATAATGAACACAAGTCGAACATACCCAACTACAGGGAGAAAACGTTTAACATACGATATAGCTCTAAAGTCAAAAATAGACAAATTATCAATAAACAACCTACATTGCATCAGATATGTACTCTACCCTCCACATCAGAAATACCATATGAGCACAACAATATCAATACAAGAAGACAACTCACTCCTCCGATTAGGGAACGAAGAAATGATAATATATTGGACAGACCTAGATCATGCCCAGGACGCTGTAACCATTGCAGTATACGATGTGACAACGAACTACCTAAATCTCAATTCCGTATTAGCGACGAATATTACGACAATACAAGCAGCCCTAACAAAAGAAATCAATACACGAACACACGAACAACAAAAAATTCAAAGAGACGTTCAAGGGATACACGACGACATCGACGACTTAAGTACGAGCAGTTGGGTCAATACATTACAGAACACCCTATTCAGTTCAGCCCGTCTAGGAGTAGCCATAGCGGGATACATGGCAGATAAAGAATCAGACTTTTACAAAGAAACATACCAAATGGCAAAAGGGGTCGCAGATGTAGCAGTAGAGGGTATGACGGCAGTCAAAGAAACAGTACAATCAGTTCAAGGCATAGTAGCAACAGTACAAACAGGGTTAGACACAGTAAAACAAGTAACACAAAATATCAAAGACATACAGGACAATACACAAACAACAATAGCCAACATACGAAAAGCATTACAGAAACAAACTAAAAAAAACGCAGATCAAGATTCAGACGTCACATATTTAAAACAAGCCATACCATCAATGAATGACGCAGTATTACAGGCACAGACATTACTCACTGCAAACAAAATAAAACAAGATCAAATCAACACCCTCATCAACCAAACACGAATAAAACTGACGGAATTGAACACGACCTTGACCTCTATGCAACAACAACAAACAACTACACAAGGGGTCATCTCACAAATACAACAACAACTATTACGGCACCAAACAGAAATCGGACAGTTACAAACCGAAGAAGCAAATTTGACGGTAGAAGAATTAAACAAACCCCATACCTCAACCCCTAGGTCACATGATGGAACTACTTTATTAATACGCGGTCACATAATAAATAAATAAATTTCAGATGACTTCCCAACAAGACCGTCAGGCGGCAGAGATAGACTACAGAATAAAGTTTAAGATAAAAAAACAGAGTAGGCTACTCAGTCGTGATAACAGACAGTAATGACTTCATCAATAAAGAGACATTAAGAGCAGCCATAGCAAAAACAGCTAACGGGAAATATGTCAAGGGCAGGGATGGAGGGGTGTTCACAGAATACATAGACTACACTGACACTTGTGAAGAACTGTACAAAACTCCCGTGTATAAATACATGACCCCTAGGACTGTATATCAGGCAATGGCAGATGATGAGAAAAAGGCAATAGACGCCCTGAAAAAGTATGTAAACAAACACCCCTGTGTAATCTCATGGCATGATGGAGACATAGACACTAAATGTGAGTTCAATGGAAAACACCTCCACATTGCTGTGTTCCCTGTAACAAATGAGGGCCAAATCGGTAAAAATACGATGTTCAAGAACGCCAAAACATTGATCCATTTCATGGGGGGAACCATCAGGACCCAAACCCTCAAACAACCCCAGAATTTCCTCCAGTATATGTTAAAAAAGCCAAAAGAGTTCTTAGGTGCAAACAACAACACCTTACTGTCAACAATGGACTCTATCCATAACCTAAGACTCGAACCCATAGCAGACGCCCCACAGCAAATACCCAGACGACTCAAGTCACCAAAATCCAAGGTTTTCGAAGACCGAAAAAGCATAATAGCGGACATGACAGAGACCCTTGTCGAATATATGAGTCGCTATAATACTATCGATAAACACAAATTATTCGACAAGCTCATTAGCCAAGACGACCAAACAGAGGCAAACACCATGCTTATGATACTCCGCAACCCCCAAAGCGCCTCAATGGTAAGGGCCGCACAACAGGAAGTAGTCCTCCGCAGAAAAACTGACACACGAACTTACCTGGATAAATTCATTGAGACCGAACCCGCAGAATCCCCTGAGTATCTGACCCCCTACGAAACTCACATCCTACTGCAAAACTGGTGTAGAGAACAAAACATTGACTCCCAGACTTTCTTAGGGGCCCTATTTTTGGTACTAGGGTGTAAAATTCCAAAGAAGAATACAATTTACATGCAAGGAGCCAGCAATGCAGGCAAAACATTTTGGACGTCAGCTGTCATGCCCGACACAGACCATATCGGTATGCATATCGTGTCAAAGGAATTTGCCTTCCAAGAATGTGTGGATAAGGACATTATCCAAATATCAGAGTTAACAATCACAACGCAAGAACAGGCAGAAATCTATAAACAAGTCTTTGCAGGGGAACAACTCTATGTTAATGTAAAGGGCAAAAAGGGGGAATTACTGAAAAGAAAACCCGTGGTCTTGACCACCAACACCCCAATCTGGAAATTCATAACGAATGAAAAAAATGCCTTCCAAAACAGAATGTTTGCATTCCAAAACCTCAGGCAATCAGGAGTACTAGCAAACAAACCAATCGACAAAAAGGCAAACCCCGAGTATTTCAGAATGGTTTTCCGCCTCATAAACTATGCCGCAGAACAAAACAAAATCGAACTCAACGAACAACTCATGTGGAGAAAAGAATTTGAATATGTTTACACCGCGGAAATATGCGTAACACCAGAATTAGAAAATGACCTAACAACAGTCGACGAAACAATCTCTGTTATCTCTGAGGGCGAACAAATCGACGAACCAATGGACGACCAATTCTCAGAAACAGGTGACAATGAAATACAACAAATTAATGTCAATGCAAAAATCACCCCAGTACAGGTAGAAGAACCCATGGATACAGTCGATGTCGAAAAACCAGAATCCCCACTCCCAGACTACACAATCGTCTTCGAGCCCATAAAGGACGCCAGCACTCAGACAACCCCTCCGCCAAAGACCCCCGAAAGAAAAACGGCAGAAACACAGACAAACTCATGGGAATTAATGAAGAACGACTCCCCAGAGACCCCTCCACTACTCCGACAGTTCATAGACGAGGAATTTGACAAAATCGCCAACAACAAGACCTCCTCACCACTTCCGGCCGTCCCCTCCACACCCCGGAAACCATCAAAGCGGATGAAGATGCTTGCAGAAAACCTTCCTTCATTGAAATTGTTCTAACCATGTAAATGCAACTAACATATCATATTCTCAGTCCTCAGTATAATTGACGCATTCTTAACAATTATGTTAAATAATTCACTAGGCAGAAAGAAGATTATACTATTGTACATAATACTTGTATATATGTTATTAAAAAAAAACACCCAAACCCCTTCGAAAGAAACTCTTACAAAATGTCAAACAAGAGTTATCTCCCTTTGTCAGGTAAACATGTGAGAGGACCACGACACTCGACGGCAGGATTCGTCGAAAATATTATATCATACCACATACTTACACTAATTTCAATATTGTTTACCAACACCAACCCCCCACTCTGCGCGCATAGCGCAGCTTTACAGCCGGCGCGCAGAGTGGGGGGTTGGTGTTGGTAAACAATATTGAAATGCAACTTTGATGCATATTTCATATTGATTGGCTCAAGATTTTGATTAATAACAAAACAACATTATATTTTACAGCCCTTTCTGCCAATAAGAGATCCTTTGTTCAATAAAATTGCTATCATAATTTTTTTTTTCATATTTGTTTTAATAAGTTGAATGAAAATCTATCATATAAGATCATAATTGATTCTTGCCACTATAATTTGCCTGGTATTATTCAAACATCCCACTAGCACTAGATTTTGCAGTTAAGTAGAATAATCCACAGTTCATTTTGTCATGTGCAAAATTATAAATATATAAATTTATAATAAATATCATGAATTAATGTATTAAAGAAAATGTTCTTTCTCACAACTAGACTGTTGATTCTTTTTTTAAAGCAGACAACACTAGAATGGGTAGAAGGCATCCTCATGTGTGCCATCATGGTATTGAAATCAGCGTTATAAGCATTGGTATCTTTCATAATTATTATTTCTTTTATTTGTTTTACAATAAACCAGTATACCAGTTTGATTTCTTGCCAGGCAAATGTTAGCCCAATACAATTTGATGATACTTTAAACAAACAAGAGGGCCAAATGGCCCTGAATCGCTCACCTGTCATATATTGCACATTCTTCCATTATGTACAAATATTGAAAACCTAAGCCTATGAACACGGGGCGTGGCCAATTTTGACCCCAGGGCTAAAGTTTGAACAATCTTGATAGTGGTCCGATAAACGATGCTTCATACCAAATATATTAGGCCTTCACCTTTTGGTTTCGGAGAAGAAGATTTTTTAAGTTTTCATCATATACATATATAAGGAAACCCATGACCGCCCGGGTGGGGCCATTTTTTGACCCCAGAGCCAAAGATTGAACAATATTGGTACAAGTCAACTAGATGATATATCATGCCAAATATCTAAGCTCTTGTCACTACTTGATTTTACGTGTGTATCTATATATGTATATTTGTTATTAATTGTTGTGGCCCATATTGAAAATTGGTATGTGTACTAAATATGTCATCCAGTTTAAATTAAGACGTTACTTGTCTTTGTGAGTTCGGAGAAGATTTTTTAAGTTTTCACTATAACACATATAGAGAAAACCCATCAGCCCCGGGGTGTGGCCAATTTTGACCCCAGGGCCATAATTTGAACAAACTTTGTAGAGGTCCACTAGACGATGAATCGTGCCAAATATCTAAGCTCTAAGCAACGTAAGTTCAGAGGAGATGATTTTTGAAGTTTTCACTATAAACATATAGAGAAAACCCATGACCCCCCAAGGGGGCGGGGCCAATTTTGACTCCAAGGCCATAATTTGAACAATCTTTGTAGAGGTCCACTAGACGATGAATCATGCCAAATATCTAAGCTCTAGTCCAAGTAAGTTCAGAGGAGAAGATTTTTGAAGTTTTAACTATAAACATATAGAGAATTCCCTAACCCCCCGCGGCGGGGCCAATTTTGACCCAAAGGCCATAATTTGAACAATCTTTGTAAAGGTCCACTAGACGATGAATCATGCCAAATATCTAAGCTCTAAGCAACGTAAGTTCAGAGGAGATTTTTGATTTTTTTTTACTATCAACATATAGAGAAAACCCATGACCCCCCAGGGGCGGGGCCAATTTTGACCCCAGGGCCATAATTTGAACAATCTTTGTAAAGGTCCAGTAGACGATGAATCATGCCAAATATCTAAGCTCTAGTCCAAGTAAGTTAAGAGGAGAAGATTGTTGAAGTTTTAACAATAAACATATCAAGTATACCCATGACCCCCCGGGGCGGGGCCAATTTTGACCCCAAGGCCATAATTTGAACAATCTTTGTAGAGGTCCACTAGACGATGAATCATGCCAAATAGCTAAGCTCTAGGCCAAGTAAGTTCAGTAGAGAAGATTTTTTAAGTTTTCACTATAAACATATAGAGAAAACCCATGACCCCCCGGGGCGGGGCCAATTTTGACCCCAGGGCCATAATTTGAACAAACTTTGTAGAGGTCCACTAGACGATGAATCATGCCAAATATCTAAGCTCTAGGCCAAGTAAGTTCAGAGGAGAAGATTTTTTAAGTTTTCACTATAAACATATAGAGAAAACCCATGACCCCCCGGGGCGGGGCCAATTTTGACCCAAGGGCCATCCATAATTTGAACAATCTTAGTAGAGGACCATTTGGTGATCCTACCTACCATATATCAACGGCCTAAGCCTTGTGGCTTGGGAGAAGAAGATTTTTAAAGTTTTTTTCCTTTTGGTTGCCATGGCAACCAGAGTTCTGCATGGAATTGAATTCTTTGAACAACTTTGATAGAAGACCACCCAAGGACCATCCCTATGAAGTTTTATTAATATTGGCCCAGCGGTTAAGGAGGAGATTCTTAAGTAAATTGTTGACGGACGACGCACACCGGACGCCGGACAAAAGGCGATCACAAAAGCTCACCTTGTCACAAAGTGACAGGTGAACTAAAAAAAATACAGACATTGTAACATGAACTTTTAGTGCTAACATGTTATTAATATGCCTTTATCATGATTTGCCAAAAAATGATTGTTTACATCAAGTATTTGAAAGAGAATATATATCTATCTCACCAAAGCAATTGACTTTAATGTGGTTGCATCTGATAGCTGATATTCTGTGAAATGTGATTCATAAATGTTTATGGATTTGCTCAATGAATTGTTTTGATACTGGTACGTGTTACTGCATGAGTACCAGCCTTAAAGAAATACTTTTGGAAATATTGACAAATGCGAAAAATGATTGTGATACTTGTAATGTAGCTGGAAAAAGTGGGCGTCACACTGATGAAACTTGTATAATGCTTCTTGTTGTTTGTCAGTAAAAGATCATTTTCATTGTCATCTGATTCAATTAATCACCTTGTAACCAGAAAGACATTTATAATAAAAAAATATTTGGGTAAGAGAAATGTTTTATTATTGCAGAAATATCATGTTCCACGCACATGTAGAAGTAACTGTATTTACATGTACATTATTATTTTAATCAGCTGAACAGTTGTGTAATTGTTATGTATTACGTTGATGGATCTGCTTGGTTATATTTTTTCTTTCTTTTTTATTAAGTCAAAACTGGTACAATTCTTTCTTTATGTGTGCCAATGTTGGATTTGTTAGTGATTCTAACTGTTCAATGTATTATGTACCTCAAATATACACCATTCAGGTGGTGGGAGGGATACTAAGAAAGCGAACATTGAAGAAATACAAGCTGTATGAAGATTTGCATATCAGGTGTTGTTAAATTTAATATTTGAGAGAATGTAGGCTCTTCCGATCAACTGGGGCAGAAGGTTTCTGTACCACTCTCCTTCTTATTGGTAAAGTGGAGCTATGTTACTCCCTTGTTTTATTCCCACTCCGCACAGCTCCAGTACTATGCCATGGTTGATTAAAAAAATATCAAGACATAATTTTATTAAGAATGTTTAAGGTGTTTTTAGCCTATTTATGCCATTTATTATTGACATCTGATGGGGTATGGATGGGGGCATGAGTCCCACTTTAAGGTCACTCAGGTTTCCAGAAAAGAAGGCTTGAAGCCCATCACTAACTACAAATCCAAACAGGAGAATGACTTCCAGCGGTCAAGTCAACCGACAACTAAAGATACTGCCTGTGGCCAATGCATTCTGCCTCCAAACACCACAAAAGGGGAGATATTCAATGTATTTTGCCTTCTGGGAATGACCACAAAAAGGGGGAGAATTACGGAATGTATTTTGCCCTCTTGGAAAGACCACAAAGAAGTTGGGTAGATATGTAATGCATTCTGCCTTCTTGGAAAGAAGTGGGGGAGAGAACTTATGCATTCTGCCCTGGTAAAGACCACCAAAAATGGGAAGATACTTGATGTAGTCTGCCTTCCAAGAAAGTGGAGATACCAAATACATTTTGCCTTCCAGAAAAGACACAAAAAGTTGGGGAGATACGTAATGCATTCTGCCCTCTTGGAAAGATCAGAAAAAAGTTGGGGAGATACATAATGCATTCTGCCCTCTTGGAAAGATCACAAAAAAAGTTGGGGAGATACATAATGCACTCTGCCTTCTTGGAAAGATCACAAAAAACTGAATGAATATTTATAGTTATGTGTTTAAGTGTACTAAAGACACTTATATTCAATGGTTGCAGACAAGAATTATTCATAGAATATTGCCTACTAATTCACTATTGTTTAAAATGAATCTATCTGATAGTAACCTTGGTTCTTTTTGCAAATGCTGTGATAATAGTTTAAACCATCTGTTTTGGGATTGTACTAAGGTACAACCTATACTTCAGTATATAATACAAACATTCAATACTGTTGATTCAAATATTGACATAGATAGAAGATGTGTTATATCAGGATCTGGAAACAATTAGATATTCTGTTTTTAGAGTATAAGAAACTGATTTTCCTTGGTAAAAGAAAAAAGATTACTCCAACAACAATACTTTTTAAAAATAGCTTAAGTCTGGCATGGAAAATTTATGCCACCACAAACTTTTCAGATAAAGATATAAATAATTGGACATTTGTAAGACTCTTCATTTGAACTACATTTACTTTAAACCTAAAAAAATAATAAAAACAAACTTGCATATACAGTGTTATTTTTTATGACTATTACTTCTTTTTGTTTTATCACTCTTTTCAAACGTTTTTATTTGGTGGTTCTTTTTTTCTTCCATTTTTGATATTTTCACATTTGTATTTTGTTTGTTATAGTAAAAATGTGTTACTTAGTTATCTATAATTGATAACCAACTTTTTGCCAGAAATTGAAAGAAAATAACTGTTGTTATCAAATTTTCCTGAGCATTATTTATTCATTTAAAAAAAAAAGAGGAAATATTTTAATAATGGTTAAATTTTATGGAATTTAAGAATTTATACATATTATGATAATGAAAATTTCTAAACGGCTTCAAATGTGTTGGTTTTTTAAATCTGTAGTGTATAGTTTAGAAGTAGTTTGTACTTCAGGGTATTAATTATTAATGTTTATATGTATGGCTATCCAACTATTAATGTTTGTATGTATGGTTATCCAACTATTAATGTTTATATGTATGGTTATCCAACTATTAATGTTTATATGTATGGCTATCCAACTATTAATGTTAATATGTATGGTTATCCAACTATTAATGCTTATATGTATGGTTATCCAACTATTAATGTTTGTATGTATGGTTATCCAACTATTAATGTTTATATGTATGGTTATCCAACTATTAATGTTTGTATGTATGGTTATCCAATTATTAATGTTTTTATGTATGGTTACCAAAAACACTTCTACGTATACTTATTATTTGTATGTAATGTCATACGGGTAAAATAAAAGTAACACAGAAAAAAAATGGGGAAGATACCTAATGCATTCTGCCCTTGGTAAAGACCCCCAAAAAATGGGGAGGTACTTGATGTATTTTGCCTTCCAAGAAAGACCAAAAAAAGAGGGTAAAATACCTATCTCACAAACAAGCCATAAAGCAGAGGAGAAAGCAATGTAATAACCTAACAGACTCTCATAGGCAGCTCTAACTAGTTTCCAATAGGCACCAGTGATATGGATTTGAAAAATTGAGAAATTAAATGTCCTTTAAACCTCTACAACAACCCAAGACAAGACAGACAAGTCAGACAAGAAAGACAAGACAGACATGTTTTCACTCTAAAGCAGTGTATGGTCATATGCTCGAGACCTACCTCCTAAATTCCATCAATCATCCGCTACTCCACTGTTGATGAAGGCACAATTCCCCAGTAAAGGTTCTGAGGCAGTGTCCAGCCAACTGAGTATTTAGTCTATTGTAGCCCTCAGAATCCTACAGGAAATGGGGTCTCACAAGTAGTGGTTGAGACGAGGACAGGCCAGTATCGCCTCTACAGCAATCCCAGACAAGACGGGCTGGTCTTCACCCTGAAGCAGTGCTTAAATATGCTTCAAGCCTACCACCAGCAAGAAATGGGGGAAACTGTCTGCGCCATGGATGAGGGTGATATTTTGTCTTTTGCAGCCCACAGAATTCTACAGGACTTGGGGTCTCACATCTGGTGGTAGAGAAGAGGACAGGCCAGTATCGCCACTATGGCAATCCTATACAAGAGAAGACAGTCTTCACCCTGGAGCAGTGACATTAAGTGAAGAAAATATTGTTTTTCATATGGACATTTTCTTACAGACCCTGAACTTATAACAATAAAGCCTCAACTGGCCCAATCTAAGCAAGAAAATGACAAATAGTGAAGAGAATATTGTTCCTCATTTGAACTCTTCCCACAGATCATGAACCACTTCCCCCAGTCAGGAGGTCAAAGAAAATCATGGAGAAAAAGACAACAAAAATGGCCACTCCTGCCCACTCAAAAGAAGAGAAGGCCAGCAAATGCCGGGGTCCTCAAGAAAGTATGAAGTGACAATAAGTGAAGAGAATATTGTTTTTCATTTGGACTTTTTTTCTTGCAGACCCTGAACCAACAACCCTCCTCCGCCGTTTACAAAGGATCATGGAAAGTAAGTTGACTTCGCCTCACATGTTCTATATTTGTGTGTCTAACATCATGAAAATATTTCAACCTTGTTTATAAAAATCATCATGCGAAGATTAATGAATGTTAGCATGATATTACTTAATGTTTGTTACATTTAAAACTTTGTGCCAAGTTGTTTTTGTTCTCATTTCACATTATACTCTGTTTAGAGAAAAAAAAGACAATGGGGGCAGATCCTCAGGCTCCTCTGGCCGCCAAAAAGGAGAGGAGGCTGAGAAATCGCCGGGGTCCTCAGTCCGCCCATCAATGAAAGTATTTTAAAAATAGCTATCACATATAATTATATTTAGAAATGCATTATACAAGCTTACCCCAGAAAATAAAGAATGACGAGGGATCCAAGAAAAAACAATGTGAGAGAGAAGGGAATAGTTTTTCATTTATACTCTTTCTTACAGTTCTGAACTGACCACACTCGGGCATTCTGTCGGAAACCAAGAAAGTATCAAGTGATAATAAGAGAAGTGAATTTTGTTTTTCATTAAAACTTTCTTCAAACCCAAAACCATCCCGTCCACTGCAGAGATCCAGTCGTATTCTTAAGAGTAAGTTGATTTACCTTCAAATATGTTTTTTATGTGTGATATAGCCCTTGAATCATTATTATGGATGTTACTATTCCAGCCTTGTTTATATATTTGGAATCTCTTATCTCAAAAAAATAATTAATGAAGTACCATGTTACCATGGTATTACTTTATTGGTGTCCTATTTAAAATTTTGTGCCTATTTTTGTGAACATTGCCATTTTGTATTGATGTACTTTATTAATTTTACAATATACGCAGTTTTGAGAATGACCGTTCAAAGAAGGCCACTATAGAAGCTGGACAGGTCTCTCAAAAAAAGGAGAGGAGAAGCGCCCCCAAGGAATCACCGGGATCCTTAACATGAAATTTTAATGTCATGTAATTGTATTTTGTCCAAATATATGATATAGGATCCAATCTGTCACATTGAGCCAGGTCCAGTTAGGTCATGTTGGGTCAGGTCAGACCTCATTATGAGTGAGAAACGTTGGGCCATGTTGGAAGAGGCGTGGCTATAAATTGGTCTCAAGTCTGATCAAGAAGGGGTATGGTAGGAAATGGGGAGTGGAGGTGAGGGGGGGAAGGGATGGGGGTAGACCAGGAGGTGGGGGAGAGGAAAAGGAATGGATGGGGAGGGGGCGGGAGAGTTGGGATGGAAGGGGATGGGGTGGAATTGGGATGGAGGGAGGGTGGGGGAGAGGAAAGGGGGGAGGAATGGGTATTGAAGGGGAGGAAAGAAAAGAAAGGGGCAAATCGGTGGAGGGCGAGGGAATGGTGAATTGGAAGGAAGGATGGCGAAGGGTATGGGGCAAGTAGTTGGGAAGGAAGGGGGGAAATGGGATAGAGGGGTAGAAGCAGTAGAGGGAGGGTGTGTGGATAGAAATCCTCTCTACCCATTTCCCTCTCATTTCAGCTACTGCCTCTTTCCTCCATTTCCCGTTATCCCTCTTTACCAGAGTTTAGACCTATTATAACCAGACCTCTTCCAACATGACCCAACATTTCTCACTCATTAGTCTGACCAAACATCACCCAACATCACATGACCTAACCTCACTCAAAAAGAACTGACCAGACCCAGTATAGTAGGTTTGAACAAAATAGAACTTAACATGATCAAATTGGTGAACTATGATAACTGACAAATTGCATGATCTGACAGAACCACATTAAAATCAATTGAACACTTCTTAGACCAAAATTGACTTGACCATCTTGTGATTCAATGATTGCCGGCATGTGGTTGGTGTCTCATGAGTCTGATATTCTGATCATTTCACAATGGCAAAATTCTTTAAAATGTTCCAATTTTGATCAGATAACCATGCTATTTCCTAGTCAATGACTATTTGGCAGTAACGTATCCCAATTTAGGGGCAAATAAGTTCTAATTTTACCTAGTAATATTAATTGATGATGAGTAATTTTGCAAAACTAATATTAAAGCTAAAGCATTTAACCGACTGTCTTGAGGTCTGACAACATTTAATTGTTTTGTATTATTTGTTTTATTTTGAGAAAACCTGAAATTAAAGAAACAAGAGATGTTAGTGAAACATTTATGCCCCCTTGGGAGCCAAATTGTTAGTAGGATTTGGACACTTAAATAAAATATGGACAATCAGAAAACCTTTTTTCAGCTTACAGTCACACTGACCTTGACCTTTGACCCACTGACCTCAAAATCAATAGGGTTCATCTGCTGGTCATGACCAATAAGCCTACCTAGTATGAGGTCCCTGGGTCAAAGCGTTCTCAAGTTATTGATCGGAAACCGTTTTTTCATGTTAAGGTCACACTGACCTTGACCTTTGACCCACTGACCTCAAAATCAATAGGGTTCATCTGCTGGTCATGACCAATACACCTACCAAGTATGAGGTTCCTGGGTCAAAGCGTTCTCAAGTTATTGATCGGAAACCGTTTTTCATGTAAAGGTCACACTGACCTTGACCTTTGACCCACTGACCTCAAAATCAATAGGGTTCATCTGCTGGTGATGACCAATACACATACCAAGTATGAGGTCCCTCGGTCAAAGCGTTCTCAAGTTATTGATCGGAAACCATTTGGTATTCCGACCGACCGACAGACAGACAGACCGACAGACCGACCGACATGTGCAAAACAATATAACCCACTTTTTTCAAAAGGGGGCATAATAAGGAAAGATGATCCCACAGGTAATTCTTGTTAGACTTTTTATGAAGAAACAATTGTTTTTTAATCTTCTTGTTATTAATGCTTAGATTCAGGGTCTAAGCCACATCAAACATATAACGCTGTATTTGTACCGAAATTAAACAAGGAGAATTTATATGATCTCCTGTATTTGAAGACATTCTTGCAGTGATATAAGGACCCCTTGAGATCTTTTCAATATAATTCTAAGGATGCAAGACATTTCATTCATAGCAAACCAGAGCATTTAGGCTATTTGGTATTTCATGTTTGTCCTTGCATTTGTTGAAATATTATACTAACCATTGCATTTCCCCCCCCCCCAAATTATCATTTGTACATGAATATTCTTAATTTGACAGGGATAAGCTGTCTTAACAGGACAGCCAGATAAAGACATTGTGTTAGAATGACAATGTTAACATTTTGGAAGGAGGAGCCAAAGAATGGCAGTGGTGGCGAAGAAGCTAAAATCAAGGACAGGAATAAGTAATAGGACTTACTCAAATATTTTTCAACACAAATTTTAGCATGGATTAATAGAAAAAAAACCTACACATTGACTCAGATGATGAGCTGCTCGACATTTTGGTGAAGAGAACTCATGCCTTACAGTAATACCAACGAAAACAGCCGCGGGGGTTGTACGGGACCTACAGCAGGACAGGTAACTGGAAGCCATCCAGGGAACCTCAAGGTTCTGGTTGTTCAACACGAGTTTCAGCTTTAATGAAGGTTAATACTGGTTTTTAATGATGCCATACAGTCAAGTTTGTTTCCTAAGTTAAAAGGCAAACTTCATATCCAATTCATGACCAAGAGCATTAACTCAGATATTTGAGTCCAAACCAAGGATCAAATACTATTATTATTTGGGTGTTTCAGACAGAGATGCCAGAACATGACTCCATCCCTCCAGGTTGAGTCATCCTTCCCTCTCGGGAGTTGTGGGAGACTGGAACACTGCAGTCAATGTAACAGAGTGGGGCTAGCTAGGATAGATGAGCCCCAACGGTTGAGTCATCCTTCCCTCTCAGGAGTTGTGGGAGACTGGAACACTATGCAGTCAATGTAACAGAGTGGGGCTAGCTGATGACAATGGGATGTTACCTGGACTTGTATGATTAACAGTCATCCTTCCCTCTTGGGAATCCTGAAAGACTGGACATTGTTTCCTGGAGGAAATTCTTCAAGGTCCATGTTAGAGAGTGTGTAGAGATAGATAGATAGAACAGAGGTTACCCTGACATATATGAGAAACAGATCTCGAGCTTGCAATTTAAAAGATTTGTTCATATATTATGATTAACAAATGATAAGCTCATGAAATATGAAGTGACCTACTGACTAAAACATTCATTTAAGCTAGTTTGTTTTAAAAACCAAAAGATGGAACAGCATAAACAGATTTTAAGAAGTTAGTTTAAACATAAAGGAACTCCTTTTGATCATTAACATGTTTTTATCATACACAATTTGTGAGTATTTTTGTGCAATTCAAGCGCTAAAGTTAACCATTTTTAGGATTTTGTCTACCAATATATTTGAAGGGGAAGCATCAGCCTAATCTCGGGCAGCATTTACTCCACTAGTATACTGGTAGACTTCCTGGTTGCCTTTAGCAGCTGGAGTATGCACAAAGTATCCATATTTTTTGGAATCTGCTTTTAGCAGGAAACCTAGCTTTCTCAAGCAGACACTATTAATATACATTTTCATTCTTGCCTTTTGTCCACAACATTCCTATATATTTCACTCCATGCTTAAAATCTGCTTATTGCTTCTTCCTTTTGTGGCTGCTTGACACTATTAATTTGGAACTTTTACAACCTTCTAAGAATTTAACAAAAATACAAGCTTTAAGATTTTGAGGTATAAATATCTTGAGGTGAAAAAAGTATGTGTGTTTTTTAATATTAAGTTAAAAAAGCCTACCAATCATTAATGTTTTTGAAAAGGATGTTATTCTAACCAAACCTTTTTTTATTTTAAATGGTCATGATATTGGTTTACTTTGCTTGGATTAACTAAAGTTTATTTTGAGAAATCCACGTCAACATATACATGTTTGTCATTGTCATAGTAAATATATATTTTGATACAATATTATTTTTTTTTTAAATGTAGACAAATTTAACAAGGACATCCACAATACCTTTCCCTTTTTCGATTCAGGCTCCAATTTCTCGAAATCTCTTAAGCTTAACAGGCTTAGGTTGCTCATTTCAATTAGCCAAAATACAAACTGAAAATGAATTCTGATAAATGAAAAGTACTTTATTCTGATAATCATAGATTATTCCTACCAAATTTCTAAAACAAAATTGAATAAGTAAATATAACACATTTTATAGATCATCAAAAATAGTGAGATTAGCTTAATCCTGTTATAAGGGACTTAAAAAGTTTCGAGAAATTGGGGCCAGAACAGAAACACAAAGTTATGGACACTCTAAAATACAAACATTTTGCCATCATTTCCATTGTTTGCAAGCCGACAAAATTAAGGAAGAAGAACAAAAGAACAAAAATCTTTAACACCGCCAATAAGAACAGGAGGAGATCAATTAATCTTTTCAAACATGGCTGTTTGTTTAGGACATATCCGTATTTTGAAACCGCCATCAGTTGTTTGCTAGTGATTGTTCTGGGCACACTATCTCCATCCCCATCAACACTCCCACTGTCCATCATTGCATTGTTGATGTCATCGTCTTGATCATTGGCAGTTTATTAACATTCTGTGGGATTGAATCTGTAATCTGGCAGGATAAGGATTATTTTGTCCATTTCTGTACTGCTATACATGTAAATAATCATACTTGTTTGCCATCTGATGAAGGAATGCAATATCAACAAACATTCTGCTTCTATTTTCGGTGTTTACAAGCCAACAAAATTAAGGTGGAAGAACAAATATTTTGCAACAGTCATCAGTTGTTTGCGAGGGATTGTTCTGGGCAGCCATTTTTACTGCTCTTGTTTATCAAATTTGCAATCAAAATAATATTTTAAATACTGTAATAGTAGTTTTTCCACATGTTTAGATTTTTTTCATTAGAAATGACTATTTTTGGACAACATAATCCAGCACACCCAAGCCGCCAAGTAACCATCAAATTTCAATTCTGGTATTAAACAGTCGCCAGAGAAAACAAACGGGTTGCTTAAAGCTGAATTCAAGCAGTGTGATAGAGACATGTTTGTGTTGGCAATTGTCCAGTGAAGATGAAATGAATCTGGCACATACTAACATTAAATAACCCAAATTAAACAATATACGAAAATCTGTCCATGAAAAACTAAGGAAAGCTATGGGTGAAGATACTGAATATGATTTGTGAACATGCAGGAGTTTCTGCCTTTCCCAAGATATTAACAGGGACCTTATTCACCCTAGCAAAAGGGATGGAAGGCCTAATGGATGTGTTGGTGAAAAACAAAAATCAAAGAAAACACATATCAAAGAAAAGCCCGACATAATGTGATCTAGGGATGGAGATGCGACGAAAGACTCATGCAATATGATCATTTTGTAACTTCTGTATGTATATTGTTTTGCTTGTCACTGTATAGATTATTTTTTTCATTGTTGACGGCATTTACATTATATTTAATATATCATACAATATCATAGTTATTTTATACATATATATATATATATATAAATGATTTTATAAAATATGTTCTTTGTTCATTCCATTTTTTTTTTTGCTCAAGTAAAAAGTAACTTCTAATTCAAATCAAATATTTGACCATACTAACTTATAAAGCCGAATTGTTGCAGGTATTGCAACACTGACTAATTGGCATCAAGTCAAATAAACTATAGACTAGAAACATTCAGCAGATTTTAATTACGAGTCAATGAACTCTGGAATTCAATAGTAGAAATCAATCCTGTATATGAAGCCCTAAAAAGATGGGAAAAAACCAACACTTGATGAAGGGCAGACACAGACACCGATTTGAACCACCAGACTGGCCCCTGAGACTAATCCCCAACCAGGGCACAAGCCTCTACATGTGGAAAACATAGCCACAAGCATTACTATACATACAGCAGGTTGTGACAAGTTGGGGAGGCATTGACAGGACATACAGCAGGAAGTTTTCATTTTACACTAAATCTCTGTTTTTGATTGTATTTTTGGTTGAATATAGATATATGATAGTGCAATTTGTTTACATTATAGGCAGTGCATCTAGAATAATGCAGGACTATATAGTACTTATCAAATAGTAGACAAATATCCTGAATACATCCATATTATATACACAACGGCAACACTAGGCCAATTGACAAACAAAGAAAGGAAAAAGAATGAAATATTTCTGGGCTTTGGCTTTGCAAATTTGTTATATTAAAACTTATATTCTATTTGAATGTTTTGCTTATCTTTGATAAAGACATAATGCAATAAATTCTTATTCTACCTAGAGCCAAAAGAGTGATGGCATTATCATCATACAAAAGGCACTCTGAAATGAAGATTCTTCAGGATGACTTGTACTAAGTATAGTTAGTTTAAAACTTATTATTTTACAATGTTTATGGATCAAGTTATTACAAAATCATATTGATAATTCTTGTGTTATGCCAGAGTGTGATCTTGTGTTGTGAGGGAAACCGGAGTACCTGGAGGAAACACACTTGTCTAGCTTGGTGACCTCAAACAACTCAAGAAAACGAACCCGGGTAGCCTAGGTGAGAATAGGCAAACAACTGCACTGACCAGACAATCTAAATAAATTAGTATAGTTAAAACTCAAAACAGCGAAATGTGTAACAAAAAAACACATACAAGGATATAATGTTTGACAGGATCGAAATGCCTGAGTCATGAATTGCCATTTAACTATGAAGGTGATATTATTGTCTAAACATACGAAGCAAGTCACTCCACAAACCTTTGCCAGGAGGCTGACCATTCACTATCATAGAAATTATTAGGCTTAATTTAAAGAGCATTTAATCAAAATGTTGCATGTGTTATTCAACTTTACACTATTCTAACACTCACTATACCAAACCATCTGTAGTCTTAACACTTGACACTTCTCCTATCTGACACAATTGATAAGGTCAAAAAGGTTTACAAACGGCGCCTTTTTTGTAAACAAATTTGACCATATCAAAAAGCAAATAACAAAATGCAGCAAATGAAAGACTAAAAACCAGTTTGAGACACTTGCATGACCAAACGTAGGAATAATGATTTTGAGCCAAGAATTTTATTTACAAATCTGAGAGCAGACAAATTTCTTTTGCTGGATGGTTTCCATGGTGAATTGACATTGAAACCTTAAATGAGAAATAGTTTTTAATCCTAATAAGGAATTGAAATTCAGGACTTTTGTTCGTAAGGAAATCTCATTATAACCTGAACTTTATCTGGGCCTCAACATTTACGTATAGTTAATCAAACAATTTGGTATTACATTTTAAAGTATGAACAATAATCATTAATATAATATAGATCATCTTCAATGGCAGTCAGTAATCTCAACATACATTGAAAATAAAGTTATGACAACTACTGCTGATTGTACCATTATTAATTTAGCCTAAAAAAAGAATGTCCGACATGTATTACTGTGTTAAATGTGTACAGTTGAACAAAATTTGTTGCTGATATGAATGCCTTCCATATGCAAGGATGGTAAGGATAGGACAGTATGTTACGTGATAAACGAAAGTTCCTATATTATCGCCAGATCATCATTTCTTGATCCTGTATGTCGTCGCCATGGAAATAGGAGCCTCATAGGTCAGTGTATATCAGGCTGCAGCCTCCTCCACCTGTAGTGGTTAGGAACACAATAAAGTTATGCAGACTAAACAAAAAAGGTTAATGCTATGAACATACATTATACATGTTACTATACAACATAGATCCAGCATCTGCTTACACTTCAACAACGGCTGGCACAACAAGATCCCCTGGGTTCAGAGAAATTATTAAAATAAAGTAGTGAAAAATTATGTAAACAAGAGATGTTTGTCAAACATTATGTGATGTTTTTATGTTTTCAGGGCTATAGTACACAATACACAATTAATGAAAGGCATACCATTTTCTTATACTGGTCGGCACTGCTGTAGAACATATGTGCCCGGATCCTTAAACTGATAGGCAAAAAGCGTTGTTGACGTCCCAACTCGAGCTTGAGCTTCGGCCAGGGCGTGGAAACCACCATAGTCAAACTGTGAGTTGGCGTTGAATAGGTTGTTCCTTAAAAGTAATTATTAATAATGAGCTTTTTGTTACTGTAGTTGAATTCTAAGAGTTGAAATGCAAAACACATTTATTTATTTTTTGTAAAAGGAATAAAATAAAGATGATTCTTAATTTAATAAAAATGCTTTTCTGATAAAGAGTCTAGACTTGGACTTAAGCCTGCTCAAAATCATACCCACAGGTCTTGAAATTTTGCTAGAGTAGAGAAACCAACAAAGTGGATTTGTTTTTTGCGTATACTTATTTATTTAAGCATAACAATGACCTTGTCCTTAACATATCTTTTGTTTGTGTCTATCCACTAAACTGTGAGTTGAAGTGCTTAAGTATGCTAATGGACTTGATGCCCAGTGTTTTGCTTGATAATAAAATTATATTCCATTTTCCAATTTTTGCATTGATGTAAGTATCAAAATATGAGAAATATTAAATGTCCTTAACACATTAGCGTCAAGAATTAAACTTCTTTAATTTAACAACGATGGTGAAACAAGCTATTGCATCTTTTTTTAATCACTCTCATTGGCACGATGTTGTGCGAGAGTGTGGTCTTGTGGGGTTAACCGGAGTACCCCAAGGAAACCAACTTGTCCGACTTGGTGACCACAAACCAGGTTGGGAATCGAACCCAGGTGGATTAGGTGAGAAGCAAGCGCACTAACCACTGCGCTAACTGGACACCCAAAGCTTCAAGAGTTTGTCCTGTTTTATAATTATTAAACTGAATGCCCAAAAATAGGGATTTGTTTTTAGTATCAAAATATGAAAGAAACTTTAAACAACAAAGTCAGTGAATTTAAGAAAGTGCAATGCTTTACCTGTCGTAGATTGGATAGTTATTATTATCAACCGCCCACATCATAAAGTCAGCATACTTCAAGCATACAATCGGGTTTGTGATTCCTGTGTAGTTTACGCCTGATAACATAGTTGTTGCCAATAAACGATGTCGACCACTGTAAGTGTAGGTTCTGTCCTGTGTTGCATTTCCGATTATGTTTGTCTTGACATTACTGTCGATAAAGGCAACTAAGGCGTCAGGGTCAGGCTCATAAACTCCTGCAAAAAAGTTAAATTGGCAATGAATACTTGGACCTACAATATCATCCCAAGATGTCAACACTACATCATTTCCCAAGGATCATGAAGGGACACCACCAGTTGAAATCAAGTGTCCCTTCCTTAAATCAGTTGCCCCTCCAAAAACTTGTCTTGGCACCTTTCCGAAAATTTGTCTTTAGCATATGTTTTAGTATGGGGTTTTATTTGCCTGGTTTTGTTTTACACAGAATTCCACTTGACATAAGGTGTAGATATATATATAAATATATAAAGCTGCTTACCCCTTTAATGTAAGTACTGTATTAAAACATGAATGAACCCAAAATGCTTAGAATCCCTGTTATGGATGAAATGCTATGAGTGCGAATCATAGTGAGTATGCAACAGAGTTTGTTTGCATGTTTTGACAATTTATGTTCAGCGTTATTTTACTAGGCTTCAGAGGTCAAAATCTAGTGTATGTAGATTGCTATTCCTCAAAAATATAAAGAATCAGTTACATAGTATATAAGCAATTTGCCTACCAATACCAACAATGCGTAAAACCTTACCCATGAAACCTTTGTCTGTACTGATCATGAAGTTCACAGAGTATTCTGAATTGTCCAAGTCGTCACCTTGGTCTGAGGTTAAGGCATTCTCAGAGTTAATGGTGGCTGTCATCGAGGATGATACATACTGGTTCTGTAAACATGATAAAACCCACATATACTAATGGCCAAAAGTCGTGTCCCGTATGGGTTTCATTTGTGCCTTGCAAATCCTCAATGCCAATTTTTATTGTACCGGCAGTTCTGGCTCAAATTCCAACATTCTTTTTTCATTGAATGCAAATTAATGTCCTCTTTTATGAGTGTGCGATATAAAACAAAACAGATATTGTAGTTTTTGTAGACCGGACAAGACTTTTGGATATTGTAGTTTTTGTAGACCGGACAAGACTTTTGGCCATAAGTATATATACAAATTGTTACAAATTGTGATGTTAGTAAAAAAAATTAAGATTCTGTTAACATTTCACTATATTGAGTTTGCCGACTTACATCCATTAATATGGTTGTAGTTTTTCCGACATCTTTGGAATTTCTGGTAATAATTATGCCTATGAATGAATGAAAAGGCCGTTTCAAACTTGACTCAGCATTTAAAACTCAGTTTTATTTAATTTTAGAATTCAGCAGGGTTTTTTCCACCTTCTTTGCTAGGGGGCGAAATAAGGCTACTTCACAATTGGGAAAAATAGCATTTTTTCCCAATTTCCAAATTATTTTTTTCACATAACCCAGATATTTTCCCCAAAAAGGAAGATCTTACTTCAAAAATTTAATCTGTTTGAGCAAATTATTCTTTTTTATCTTTTAAGTTGACATAAGAAGAAAGCTGTATAATTTAAACGTTATTCAAGGACCAATTACTCCATAGAATTATATTGCTATCAATTCCCCATTTTGAGACGTTAACGCATTTAAATTTCCCAATTTGCAGAATTTCACACGTTTAAATTTCCCAAAATGAAAAGGCTAGGCCTCTTCACAATTTTTTTGGTGAAAAAGCCCTGTTCAGTATTGTAATAAGCACAAAAAAGTACTGAATAGTGGGCCGACCATTCAAAACTCTGTTAAACCACGTTGTTAACATTACAGTTACTAACTTTTAAATATTATTATTTCATGATAGGCTCAAATATTTTTTAAATACTGCAGATCTTAAGATCTGTATCCATTAAACTTCCAAATCATCAAAGATTTGAAAGTTAACAACAATCACGTTTTAATAACATTGTTAACACTAAGTTCTGAACAATTGTTTCACAGATTCAAAAATATGTACATACCACAACATTTCCATCAGCGTCTGACACTTGTAGATGTGGCTCATCAGGGGCGTCTGCACATACCCATTCAAGATGGTGCCCGGAGGTCTTCCTACAAGCCACGTTACACATTGCTTGCAAGTCCATATCCCCTTTTGGGCATAGAATCCTAGGTACTTTTCTTCCCCACAGTACTGAAATTAGAAAAAACAACATCAAGTTTAATCTTAAAGGCAAGGTTTAAAGACTGGCAACACTTAAGTATAAACATCATCTGGCCGACACAAGGGTATGCTCTTCTGAAAAATATTAAATCATTATGATTTTTCTACTTACAGAACTGAAAAAAAAACAAAAAAACTTAAGCCTCAATTTAGTTCTGCATGGCAGCCATATCAATAAAGGATTTAAGTCATAACTATAATAATCTAAAATCTGTATAAACGTCACTTATGGAAAAACATTTTCTCATCTTTCTATTTATCTTGGATTAATTCACTCAAATATGAAGCAAAATAATGGCACTATAAGATCTATAGGGATACATGTTTGCAATTGTCAATGGGGAAGTGTATACGGATAAATTTCACTGTAGTGTTTTTGTATTGACTGGTCACCGGTCATACGAGTTCGTTATTTTAGAAACATGCTGTGGTAGTAAATACACATGTGAGAATTTACGGGCATATTGTGAATAATAGTTTAAATTATGCATTTGATAACAAATATAAGTGCCTTAACACGACATTAATTGACTATTTTAAATTTAAGTGATATAAAATGAAACTACAAAGCTTAATTCACACAATTTTACTAACAAAAATAAGTTGCAATAACAAAATTAACACAATTTAAAAAAAACATTAATGAATAAAAGTAGGCCGAAAAATATCAGACCGAAATGATATCTCGGCCGAATCGACCCGACACCAATAATTTCATCGGTGATAATGCAAGGTACCAGTCTAAATAATTTGGGCATGAAAGGTTCCCATAAACTCTTTCTATAGACCAAGTTTGGTCAAGATATGTCAACCCTTACTAAAGTTATTCAGTTTCAAAGGTGAGTTTGACGCCGCCTGGCCCCCGCCCGAACAACGACGTTTGCCATTCTAATATAAACCAGGTTTCACTTTAATGTGAAAACCTGGTTAATAATAATAAAATGGGTATTGTACATAACCTCTGTGTATTGATCTTAATCTAATTGCCTGAATAACCTGCTGTGATGTTTTATTTTAGAAATGGACCCTAAATGGCCAGTGCCAACAAAAAAACTGGAAATTTGCCCATACTGTGACATCAGTGCAATTAGCAGGAGATGCACAGGAGAGAATTGTCATGCCAAACATTCCTTAAACTAAGACCTATAATCAAGTTCAGACTCAAAGAGAGTTTGTCAAATTGGAAAGTTTGATAAATATTCATGCTTCTCATGCTATGACCTGGGATGTTTACCAACTTGGACTCTTTTCAAGACCTGTTCCTTAACTAAATCGTTGGCAATTCATTGATGTATTTTAATTCTAGATATAGGTGTGCAAGAAATAAATGACATATTATGACAAGCCTGTGTTAAGACAGAACACCACAACATTGACCAAGAAATCATCACCATAAAAATAGCTAAACAGAATAAACTGTCATACCTGGAAATCTCTCCCGTTTCCTGAACACTGACAAGTTGGTTGTCCAGTCAGCGGTTGTTGCGCCTCTCCTCCACAATAGAAGCAACCAGTTTGACCAGTCAAATGGTTGAAATGGTGAATCGGGCAGTTTTGACAGTCACTAAGGGCGGTCATACCTTCCTCATAATTGTATGTGGGACAACCAGTCTCATAGGCGGAGGCATCTGGGCAGTAGTAGCCTGTGCGGACATATTTTTCAAATTCAAGTCTGCATTTTATTAAAAGCAAGATACATGTAGAACACCATTATACATGATAGTGATTTTTTCTATTGTTAAATAAAGTGAAAAAGATTGTTATCAAGCAGCAGATGATGCTGATTTTCCTAAAGTTTTTTTTTAATCTATGATCTATGTAAGAAATGAATATGAACTTTTTTTAATCTGTGTAAGAAATGAATAAATTTTTTAACCCTTTAGCACATAGACAAGTGGCCAGATTACACCTCCCAGTCAATAGCCATCTTACTGATAAGCAGTCCTTATCTGTATAGGTACTTTTCTGGATATTTGAATATGAGAAAATGAATACAGCAGTATGACCTTAAAATCAATGTTACTCCAAATAATTGTGTCCAAATCTTTTTTATGTGAATACATTTTTTATAGATAATTAAATTATCTAATAAATGGTGTCAATGATGAAATATTAAATTATTTTATTTCAGCTGTGAATGTATTTTCAAGATGGAATTGTAACATTTCTTTGAAATGTCATAATTGCATTAAATCAAAGGGTAATAAAATGCTGGGATCGATCTAATTTTTATTACCCCTATCATAAAAAAGACCCATCTGGATTAAAAAGCCGACAATTTATGTTCTTGTGTATTAATACACAGAAATATGTCAGGAATATCCGGTGTCATCCAGCTGAGAGATCCAGTCCAAGGTGTCTGTTTAACTTTATTACCCCCTCATAAAATTGTTTACAAAAAAAGAAAGCCGATAAATGATAATCCGGTATGAATAAAAAGATCTAGATCAAACAAAACGCTTGCACATGACCTATTTTACAGCCGAAACTATGATGGACATTATATAAGCTTCACAGAAAATTTACCCATCATTTTCTCATTTCCTAATTGTTTCTTTTGTTTGTAAACAAAATATTACCTTTAAGTAAATATAATCTCAATTGATTTTAATGGTAAACTGACTTGACGTAACATATTTAATGATTTACGCATCAATGAATTTGGGGGAAATTCCATACAGTACTTAGCTCGTGGTCTTATTACGTCACAATGGGATATCACACCTGCGATTGGGAGTATAAACACCTTCTCAATTTAGCAGACGATATTTTCAAGGGAAAATCAATACACAAAAGGTTAAACTTTAATTTTATAAACATCCGGGATATTGTTTACAAAAAGAAAGATGCAAAATTGAAATATTAAAATGACCCGATTGAAATATGCGGGCCATGCGTTTATATCCAGTAATGGATACGGTCGGCCAGATGCGTATACATCTGCTAATGAGCTATGTCGGCCTATCTCGTATACATGCGCTAAAGGGTTAAATCTGTGTAAGAAATGAATATTAACTTTTTTTTAATCTGTGTTAGAAAAGAATATTTACGAGGGCTGAAATTGCAGTTATAAAATTGAAATGTAAACCCAGATGGAATTTATCATTTTTTAAACATGATTTTTACCTGGTGGGCAAAAATATGACTGTGTCCCATTTGGTCCAAAGATATATGCCAAATCGCTGTTGTTTGCAACGGGGTTATCGGACGTTGCCTTGTCAAGACAGACAACTCCTGTTCGACAAGAGAGACAACTGCTACCATCTGCCGCACTATAGTACCCTCCACGAAGTTCACATGTGTCATCAAATGTTACACGCAGGGCGCCAATTTTCTCCCCGTAGCCGGCAGGGCACATGATGGGTTCAATGGCTCCTGAAAAGTGAAACGGCCATCAAAATAAGACTTCTGAATTAAAATGCTGAAATTCACAGTATAGTGCTTAACATCAGACATTAGAAAACACACAGCTTAGTTTAAATCTTAACCAAGCCCATAAAGCATTTAACCAGAGGGCAGGGCTTGCAGCTAGACTCCTGTTAATTCTGACCTGTGACTCGTGAATTTGATTAATATTTATAACTTGTTAAAGTTAAGGTTTTTCATACCTCATTTGCTTGTGACGTAAGGCTTAATACATTACAATTCCACTTAAAAAATTGTAAAAATTCCTTTGTCTAATTTTTTTTCAACAATAAATATGCTTTACATCGACAATAGAATCATTGATATTATGCTTCATGCACCAAAATAAAAGCAAAAACTCATACCGGCATCCGTGCAATTGCAAGTATCGAAATATTGTCCAGTACAGTAGCTACCAGGCGGACATTTTGTAGGCTGTGTGGCGTTTTCAGGGCAGTAGTATGCAGGTGGACAAGAGATCTGAGTCTCAGAGTTGTTGCAGTAGGAACCTGAAATTTAGAGCATACGTTCCTAAGGCCTTAAGAAAATTACATTTGGTTCAGGTAATCCGACACTACCTACAAAATATTTGCTGACCCTACCGTTTATAAAGGCATTTGGTAAAAAATATAAAATAATATATATACAATTTTTTTGTTAAGTGAGTTTTAATATGTACCGTATTTCCCCGACTATAAGGCGATCTGTTTATAAGACAACCCGTAACTTTGCCCATGAAATATGGTGTTTTTGTCTAGACTCGATTACAAGACAGGGTCAATTTTTAAAGCAATTCCAGCACTTAAATTTCATCAAGTGTGAGATAATGTTCAAGCTAAACAGACAATTATCAACTTTTTTTTTTTGTACAGCCAAAAGTTAAAAACATTTAAAGCTTTATACTGATTACTTTTCACGACATTCTCCAATGATGACAATTTCGTTCTTATATAAAGCCTTAAAAAATAACCACCCTACCTGTTTTTGTAAAGATGTTACCCTAAATAAACCATTTTTGATTTGGCCTAAGGCCTTTTTTTATTTCATTCTATGGTTTTATGAACACCGCCGCTCAAAAAAAATTGAAATAAAAATAAAATTGTGATTTCGGTTTTTTATTCCGCCGATGGAACTTTATCGCGGCAAATCAATAAAAGCAGAGGACATCGCAATAGTTGTAAAAATATTGGTGTAAACATTTCTGAAAAAGTTTAAGCCAATGAAAAATATTTATCGGATTTGCAGGCTGGTGCTAAAAACCCGGTATCCAGTACCTGGTATCCTCCCGTATCCGGAATCACTTTCTGATACCGGATTATGTTGATATCAGGGTTATTTTCAGATGATAAATCCAAGAATCCACGGTCCGATATTAATTGCTTTTTGACAACCAATGCATACTTTAAATAACACGGTATCAACATAATCCGGTATCATTAACTGTGATAATGGCTTTTCTCGATATCGATACCTGGTACCAGGTTTTAGCTCAGACCCACATAATCCTTTGTAGCAGGGTGACTTCTGGTTTATTTCCGGGTTATAACGAAGTATAACAAGAGGCCCAAAAGGGCCTATGCTCTACTGGCATGGCTTTTGTGGTCATATCAATCCAGAGCATGTATGTATGGGTAAAAGGCAACAGACATATAGTTTATGTTTTGTGTTTGGGTTACCTGAAAACATAGCAAGTTCAACATCTGAGCCCATAAAGTATTGTTAGCAGATTAGTTGCATGAACTATTTTAATATGTGCCAAGTAAAAGTCATCTGACAAAAAAAAATTGCTTTCAAAACTGTACTCATAGTAAAATTTTCTGTAATTTTAAAAGTTAAAAAAAGTTGGTCAAAAGGTCAAAGTCAAGGGCATCCTAGGACAACATTGATCAATTTGAACAAACATTCACAATCAATTGTGCTGAGATGGATGCACGAACACACAAAAAGATTTTCAAACCTTTCCAGATTTATGTTTACCAAACCTGTGAACCCTGGGTGTGGCCAGTAATGACACCAGGTGCATAACTTAAACATTCACAATCGTTAAGATGAATGCGCAAACTACAGAACTTAAAGCTAAAAAATGGCCTTTGGGCTTTCAACAAGAACAAGGCACAGTAATTCAAAAAATCAACTGCAGAAGCAAAAAGCAAATTGTCTCTCAAAATCCTAAACTTGCAAATTGTCTCCCTTAACTCTAGACTTGAATTAACATATACATGTAAACTTGGCTAAAAATAGAATTCGCTCATGCAGACCTGGCTAAAAATAGAAAGCATTTCTTTAAAACTTTCATGGCCCATAATCTAGGCATTCATGGGCGGATCTTGCTGGTTTTCGAAAGGAACCAAGCTCTAATGGATATCTAAATACTGTACAAGTTTCATCGAGATATAATCAAAACTGAAGACTGTATCGTGTTCACAACCAATTGTTTACACAATAGCATTTTTTTATACTATCAAGGGCCATAATCTAGGCATGCATGGGCGGATCTGGCTGGTTTTCGAAAAGAACCGAGCTCTAATGGATATCTAGATACTGTACAAGTTTCATCGAGATACAATCAAAACTGAAGACTGTATCGTGTTCACAAGCAATTGTTTACAGACGCACGGATGCACATACTACGTACACATTACCATCGCATAAGCTCTTCTGGCCTTTGGCCAGTAGAGCTAAAAACAGCGATAAATATGGCCTAATTATCGTTCCATGTTTGTTATTATTTATTTATTTTTATTAGATTTGTCATTTTAATGAGATTATATTACATAATTGTGATATAATTTGAATGTCATGAGCTATAAATTGCTTGACTGTTTACCTGGACAGTTTAGTTCTGGTGGGTGGGGTAGATGGTTCAGAAAAGACTGCGGTTACTATTCTTATTGGAGTCTTATTAACAAATAATTATCATCTATTCTAAAACATTTGTTTTGAAAATTAACACAAATAATACATTAGGCTGTTTTACTATCTGTCAGTCATAATCTATAATGAATAATCTGTATGTTACATTACCAGGCTCAGTATAACTATGTAATAGTCTTATGAATGAACATATATAAATCATCATCAATATAAATTATGATGTTTATACTGCTCTGTGTGTTTAATAAATATGTAATAAAATTTTTACTTAGACAATCAAAACACTTCAATAAAATTAAGTTAAATATAAGGTGGTTATAGAATAACGGCCCTGATCATAATTACATACGAAGCTAAATACATACCAGCTTTGCATTGCCTGACAAGATCAGCTCCCTCTGGACAATACTGGCCGTCTTCACACGGGTATCCCGCAAATGTCATATTCGTGTCAGGACATTACGATCCGCCTGGACAAGGGACGCATTCTAGCTCACTGGTGGCAGCAGTTACATCCCTTGAAATACACAACATAAAATGACCATGAAGTTTAAAGGTACTCTCCCATGTTTTGGGAACAAACATGTGCATCTGAAAACACTTTTTTTATCATTAATTTATTGTATGACATCAAAATTGTGGAACAAAATACAGTTAAAATATAAAACAGTTTTTTGGTTTTAGTGGCGTGCCAACCCACACCAGTATAGTCAAGAAACAAGAGGCACATCAGTGCCTGTGCTCCACTGGCCAAAAGGTTCAAGCAAAGACCACCTAACGAACATTTTCGTCAAGTTTCATAGAGATACAATCATCAATTTTTGAGGAGAAGTTATTTAATTATTTTTTTTACTTTAATAGCTCTGGCTGCCATGTTGTGCAGTGGACCGAAATGATTTGGGCAATTTGAGTAAAGGAGCACCAAACAAACATTTCTGTCAAGTTTTATCGAAAAAAGGTCATCGGTTTCGACGACAAGTCATATGAAGTTTTTTTATTTTTTAGCTCTGGCAGCCATGGTGTGCAGTGGACTGGAACCATTTAACAAATTTTGGTTAATGACCACCCAAGGAACATTTCTGTCAAGTTTCATCAAAATCTGATCTCGGTTTCTGAGGAGAAGTGGTGTAAAGGTTTTTCCTATTTTTAGCTCTGGCTGCCATGTTGTGCAGCGGAACGGAACCATTTGAGCAATTTTGGTTAAGGACCACCCAAGGAACAATTCTGTCAAGTTTCATCAAAATCTGCCTATCCGTTTCAGAGGAGATGTCGTTTAAAGATTTTGCTATTTTTAGCTGTGGCGGCCATATTGTGCAATGGACCAAAACCATTTGAGCAATTTTAATAAAGGACCACCCAAGGAACATTACTGTCAAGTTTCATCAAAATCTGCCGAACCGTTTCAGAGGAGATGTCGTTTAAAGATTTTGCTATTTTTAGCTCTGGCGGCCATATTGTGCAATGGACCGGAACCATTTGAGCAATTTTGGTAAAGGACCACCAAAGGAACATTCCTGTGAAGTTTTGTCAAAATCCGCTTATCAGTTTCAGAGGAGATGTCGTTTAAAGTAAAAGTTTACGCACGCACGCACGCACGCACTCACGATGGACAATCTGTGACGACATAAGCTCCATGGCCTTCGGCCAGTGGAGCTAAAAACAGAAAACCAACACCACAAGGCCATAAGGACTTTTAAAAATTTTATAGATATTTTGACTTCTTAACAATACATTGATAACACCATGTGAAAATGTCTTATCAACCAATGAACCACACAACAACAAAGCTGAAATTTAGAGATCGTTAGTGTTGTTTACACAAATGAAAATTTGGGTCTTTAAAGCAATCTTTGGGCCAATAACAATACTGCTGAAGGGCTCCAGCTTTTGGAATCTAAGTTTAAAGACTTCTATTGACTTACAAAAAGTGCATTTTACAAAATCAAGAGCAAGTGTCTTTAAGCTGAATGTATAAAACCGGTCAATTTTTTTTTTGGTTCATTAGTTATCCTTAAGAGTTTATTGATTGGTCAATATTTATCCAATAATAACGTACTAACCAATCAAATTGTTTTAATGAGTAAACTTAGCCTAAAGATCAAAAGTTAACCTGTGAACAACTTATCCAAGTTTCATACAAATGGCTACAGGAGGGTTACAAGCTTACACCATAAAATTTGTGTCAGGACAATACGATTGGTCTGGACAACTAATCCAAAGGGAAGTAATCTATCCAGGTATTACTACAAGTCAATTTGCAATGAAAAAAGGAAGCACATGTACACAATCATGCTAAATGGCAGAGTATTTAATCTTCCCTTGAATTATTCATGAGGTAAAATGAAAGCTTTAAAAGCTGGTATACAGCAGAGCTTAGCACAATTTAATTAACGACAGCGATGTTTAAAAAAACACCAAATGTTAAGAAATTTAAAAATGTTATTTTCATACAACACAAACCTGTATACGTTCCAGTCGGACATGGCTAGGGATAGATTGAGGCGTTGACGCAGAAATATCCGAGGGGACATGGTTTGGTTGTGTAGTTAGCAATGCCTTCCTCATCACAGAAATAGCCAGTGGGGCAAAGGAGACAAGCGCTGGAATCACTCATCCCGGTTTGGTCATTGTATGTGCCGTTGGGACACATTGCTGGGTCCATTGTGACCTGTGGAGGTAGTGAAAAGTAAACATTTAATGACTACAACGAAATAATGAACTTCTTTTTCTCAATTCTTTGAAACGCCATTACTGACTGCACGACATCCATGAAATAATGAACTTCTTCTCAATTCTTTGAAACATCATTACTGTCTCCACGACAACCATGAAATAATGAACTTCTTCTCAATTCTTTGAAACATCATTACTGTCTCCACGACATCCATGAAATAATGAACTTCTTCTCAATTCTTTGAAACGCCATTACTGTCTCCACGACATCCATGAAATAATGAACTTCTTCTCAATTCTTTGAAACATCATTACTGTCTCCACGACAACCATGAAATAATGAACTTCTTCTCAATTCTTTGAAATGCCACTGCTGACTGCACAACAACCATGAAATAATGAACTTCTTCTCAATTCTTTGAAATGCTACTGCTGACTGCACACTAAGTTCAATAGTTATTCAATCAAGGCATGTAATTGTTAAATGTACGATAGTATATCTTTAAATATTGGTTCAACAATGTACCGTAAATAATTGTGTATAGGACGCAGAAAAAACAAGACAAAAATCAAGAAAACAAAAACACTCAAAGCATATATTGGAGGCAGTAAAAAAAATATCAAAATTGGTAGGTGCCATTTTTGTTTTGAGGAATTTTATTGATTCGCGAAAATGGCAAAGGTTATTAATGGAACAGGAATACCAAATAGTAGGAAAACTTTTAATCAATCTGTGAGATGCCAAATTGTACAGTTCTTTTATTATGTGCTTTTCTGTGGTTTATAGAAATTTAACAGTGATATACTTTATATCCCACTGGTTTATTTACTGAACACCGAACGTTGATACTGGTATATCATTTATGGCTGGCCACAAATTATAGGATTATATGCCTTTCAGGGTGGACTAGTTGGTATATATTACAGGGGCATAGCTAGAGCCAATTTGATTTGCAGGCGCAAACATAGGGGGTCAGGGATCACCTCCCCTCCCCCCTGAAAAATTTGAATGTTTAGAAAGTAAACTGAGTTTAGGTGTATAACCAGTGATAATAAGCTTTAAAATCAAATAACAAATGTAGGGAATTCATAGTTTATCCAAATCTCTTCAACAAAATCTTCTTTTTATTACATCACTGATTTGTTGTACATACATTTAAATTTATATCACTGAACATATATATATGTTTTAACGTTCTAACGACAACATCAGATTAATGGTGTTCAAATGTATATATATAGGAAAAAGCAACTCATTTTACCATACAATAGTAGCCTCTCCAGCATGGCTCGGACACTGTAGAATTTTCCGGATAAATCCTTCCACCCGGACAAGGCTGGCATTCAGCCTGGCTTATGGCCCCTTCCTTATCAACTAAACTGTTTGGAGGGCAGGTAGCAGGTGTGGTCACCCCTTCTTCTCAATAGAATCCATTAGTGCACAGCCCACCATTGGGCAGGTAGGAATTTTCGGGGTCAGATACACCAATCCCACTTAGACAGATGTGGCCAGCCTGGCATCGGCCTGGATCTGGCCACCTGTACAGTATTTGCCTGTAAAAAATTAAAGGTATGTAAAAATTTTTGAGCTATACATACACAATCATTTTATTAATGATAATAACAGATGGAAAATAAGAAATTATATAACTTTAAAGCAGCAGCATCAATGAGAATAGAATGGCTATTGATTGCTTTTTAAAATATGTACGATATTAAGTTTTTTCATGATTAATTGGCTTTGGCGAGGTTAAAAATTTATTTACAATACCATCACTCCATCATTGCAAAAAATTAGTCAATTAATGTTTCTCAGTTATAATTTCCAGTCCTTGCCCGGTATTCAATATTTATCCTATCCTTATCCTTAGACATGGACCAGTTATTCCATTCAGCCCATTGGTCAGCTAAATATACAGGCCAATCAAAACACTTAGTTTATAATCTTAAATTTAAGTTAAATCTAGCTTATTGAATATGACCCCTGGTCATTCCTAAAGGAAAACCACCCATCCACAATAAATTCTTTAAAAACTAACCAGCAATGCAGGCTGAACAATCTTCCGGCTTTTCCAGGTTTGTCGAGGCGTCATTTAAGTCCCGTATAAGCACAGCGTCGGGGCAGCTGAACTCTCAGGGCAGTATGAATAGATCCGGCAATCAATGGGCACAAATGTATTAGACGGGCATAGTACCCTGCTGGACACGCGTCACACTCAAACTTGCCCACGTTTTCTTGGTAGGTGCCCGGGTCACATGGTATGGGATCGGCAGTGTCTGAAAAAGGGAATAAAAATGGAAACATTCTTTTAATAAAAGTTTAAAGCTTATAAGATCATTGGGTGGTCATACTACTGAAAATGAGCATGTTTATGAAAGTCTAAACTCAAAATAATCGCAATTTTATTACCTAATAGGATATGATATGTATTTTCCCTTGTCAAATATATGTCAATTGAAAACAACAATATGACTTATATTTAATATCACATTTTAAGACAAAACAAAATATTTCAAGCTGGACATATTTACCCTGCCCCAAGAATGTTCCTAATTGATAGGAAATGGTTCCCCAACATGTATTTACCCTTGGTTAATATATTTGTCAATCTAAAACAAAAATATGTCTTGTATTTCATATGACATTGATAGAAAAAACAATTATTACTGGCTGGACATATTGATCCCGCTGGGCAAAGGTATCCGGTGGGGGATGCGTCTCCGATATCATCTGCTGCAGGGCAGTAGAACCACTCAGCACACGGCCCAGTTGGCTCAGTGAGACCTCCCCCTCCACAGTATTTTCTTCCTGTGAATGTGAAATAAGTATAAATTATCATTTTTTATGACTTTTATCTTTAATTTCAAATGTTACCAAAACCTTAAATTACATCCTCCTTCATCTTCTCCTTGCCACTGCTGCCATCATCATAGTCCTCCTCACCACCACCACTGTCATTGTTGTGGTCATCATCCTCCTCCTCCTCACCACCACGACCACCACCGTGATCACCATCATCATCATCCTTTTATTCAAAGTAATACCTTTAATTCTTTTTAAAATATTTGACGCTTTATTTGTTCAATTTATTGTCCTCTGAAATATTAAAGTATAAAAAAAGACCTAGACAGATTACCTGTACATGGGAAACAGTCGCCCTCACTTCCACCGTGGGTCTCGTTTCTCATGGTTCCAATCAGGGATTTAACAGCTGCTGTTGTACCTTCTTCACAATAATGTCCAATCATGCAAGGCTTGTTGCTGCCATCATCTCGAGTGGCAGAAGTGGCATTTCCCCCAAACAGATAACCCGCACTACAATTTCCCGCAGGAGTTGACAGGCCCACAATGTCACAGCAAGTTCCAGGGAGGCAGCCAAGACAGTTCCCAGAGGCATCTACTCCCTTGGTAGGGTTAAATGTTCCTGAAAACAATGAATATATATTTATAAAGATTTAGACAATTCCCAGAGGCATCTACTCCCTCAGTGGGTTAAATGTTCCAGGAAACAATGAATATATATTTATAAAGACTGACAATTCCCTGAGGCATCTACTCCCTCGGTAGGGTTAAATGTTCCTGAAAACAATGAATATATATTTATATAGACTTAGACAATTCCCAGAGGCATCTACTCCCTCGGTAGGGTTAAATGTTCCTGAAAACAATGAATATATATTTATAAAGACTGACAATTCCCTGAGGCATCTACTCCCTCGGTAGGGTTAAATGTTCCAGGAAACAATGAATATATATTTATAAAGACTGACAATTCCCTGAGGCATCTACTCCCTCGGTAGGGTTAAATGTTCCTGAAAACAATGAATATATATTTATATAGACTTAGACAATTCCCAGAGGCATCTACTCCCTCGGTAGGGTTAAATGTTCCTGAAAACAATGAATATATATTTATAAAGACTGACAATTCCCTGAGGCATCTTCTCCCTCGGTAGGGTTAAATGTTCCAGGAAACAATGAATATATATTTATAAAGACTGACAATTCCCTGAGGCATCTACTCCCTCGGTAGGGTTAAATGTTCCTGAAAACAATGAATATATATTTATATAGACTTAGACAATTCCCAGAGGCATCTACTCCCTCGGTAGGGTTAAATGTTCCTGAAAACAATGAATATATATTTATAAAGACTGACAATTCCCTGAGGCATCTACTCCCTCGGTAGGGTTAAATGTTCCAGGAAACAATGAATATATATTTATAAAGACTGACAATTCCCTGAGGCATCTACTCCCTCGGTAGGGTTAAATGTTCCTGAAAACAATGAATATATATTTATATAGACTTAGACAATTCCCAGAGGCATCTACTCCCTCAGTAGGGTTTAATGTTCCTAAACACCGTGGATAAATTATTAATAAAGACTGCTAATTTAGGGAACATGAAACACATTAAAGCTGCACTCTCACAATTTGTCTTTGAATGAGCCAATTCTGGCGTAAATATCTAACAACCAGTGATATAAGACTACTGACAAAAGAACAGATTGCAGACTTTCATATTTCCATTGGAAAAATTATGATTTATGGCTAAATGCATTACTAATGCTTTATGAAAACAGCAAAAAACATAGAAAAATTAAACATAAATATGAAAACCTGCACATTTACCTCAACAATCAAAAAAGGTTTGTCATAACTGTTTGTGCAATTCACACAATAGTAGCCTGCAGGACAAGGCAGTGTGTAGTTCATTCCCAGGTGACCTTCCTGCAGGACATATGTCACAGGAATCTGGATTGAAAGAACAATAACAGGATGTTATAAGAGAACTTTTTTATTACATACTAGGGATAATCCAGCAATTTGTACATTCTGCTTCTATAAGCAATAATTTCTACTGTGAGACCACATTAATATATATATATATGCCTTTCACTTCATCATTACTATAGGAACTTTGAGAAATATATATCCAGTCTATGAACTTTTAGACCAACTCCCGGGCCAAAACAAAATAAACTTTACCCGACCCTTCCTACCAAATAGGCGCTGTTGTTTTGTTTCTGTAGTCAGGTGTTAAATAAAATATAAAATGAAAAAAAAAATGTATATTTTGTGTGTGTTTTAAAATAAAGTTAAAAACCTTTAAAGCATTACACTGAAAAAATCTTTTAACACCATTCTCCAAAGATGACAATAAAGTTCTTTATCAAGCTTAACAAGAGGGCCATGATGGCCCTAAATCGCTCACCTGAGTAAAAGAGTTTAACCTTTGTTATTAATATAGCTTGTTTCTCAAAGAATATTGAACAAGAGCTGTCAAAGTATGTGATAAATGCCCCCCAATGTGACATTGATCTATGAACAAGTACATAAAAAGTTGATCTTGCCGTTATGTGTCAAATACATATTGCAAGTTATATTAAATTGCATTTGAGCATAGAAAAAAAACCAATCATACTAAATGACAGCCAACACTCTTTATGTCCTCATATTCAGCATTCCATTGTGAATAAACACTTAGTGTATCTTTCACCTTAGAGGTAGGGACATGGGTCTTGCACACGACACGTTGTCTTGGTATGTCGAAAACATATGGCAAGTCATTTTAAAATCTGTCCATATAAGAGAAAGTCACAGCGCGGACACGACAGCCTATATTTTCCTTCAGGTTGCCATGGCAACCAGAGTTCTGCATGGAATTAATTTTTTTGAACAATTTTGAAAAAGCACCAACCAAGGATCATTCCTATGAAGTTTCATCAAAATTGTCCAAACGGTTTAGGAGAAGAAGATGATTGTAACCAATTGTTGACACTTTTCCTTTAGGTTGCCATGTCAACCAGAGTTCTACATGGAATTAATTTCTTTGAACAATTTTGAAAAAGCACCAACCAAGGATCATTCCTATGAAGTTTCATCAAAATTGCCAAAGCGGTTTAGGAGAAGATGATTATAACCAATTGTTGACATTTTCCTTTAGGTTGCCATGGCAACCGGACCAAACAAAATAATGTGAACAAATTTAAGAGGTCCATGCAAGGACACTTCAAACCAAATTTGCTGAAGATCTATCAAGGGGTTCATGCGAAGAAAATGTTAAGTTTTTTTTACTAATTTTAGCTCTGGTGGCCCTTAAAAGGGGCCAAACAAAATTATTTGAAAAGACCTGACAGAGGCCCATGCTAGGATGCTTCAGACTTGAAGATCCATCAAGCAGTTAATAAGATCAAGTTGTTTAAAGGTTTTTCTATTTTTTGCTCTGGTGACCCCTAAAAGGGGCCAAACAAAACCATTTGAACAAAGTTGAGAGAGGACCATGTAAGGATGCTACATATCAAGTATGGAGTCATTCTGACCTTTTCTTTCAGAGGAAAAGATGTTTAAGTGACAAGACGATGTAAAAACAAATGACCCCTGAGCAAGGCCAATTTCACCCCGGGACAATAATTTGAATACCTTTGGTGTAGGTCCACTAGGTAACACTATATACCAAATATGAAAGCTCTAGGTCTTATATTTTGGAGAAGAGGATTTTTAAAGTTTTAATATATACAAACAAAACCATTTGAACAAAGTTGAGAGAGGACCATGTAAGGATGCTACATATCAAGTATGGAGTCATTCTGACCTTTACTTTCAGAGGAAAAGATGTTTAAGTGACAAGACAATGTAAAAACAAATGACCCCAGAGCAAGGCCAATTTGACCCCGGGACAATAATTTGAATACCTTTGGTGTAGGTCCACTAGGTAACACTATATACCAAATATGAAAGCTCTCGGTCTTATATTTTGGAGAAGAGGATTTTTAAAGTTTTAATATATACAAACAAAACCATTTGAACAAAGTTGAGAGAGGACCATGTAAGGATGCTACATATCAAGTATGGAGTCATTCTGACCTTTACTTTCAGAGGAAAAGATGTTTAAGTGACAAGACAATGTAAAAACAAATGACCCCAGAGCAAGGCCAATTTGACCCCGGGACAATAATTTGAATACCTTTGGTGTAGGTCCACTAGGTAACACTATATACCAAATATGAAAGCTCTCGGTCTTATATTTTGGAGAAGAGGATTTTTAAAGTTTTAATATATACGACTCTATAAAAATATTGAAAACCCAAGCCTATGAACACGGGGCGTGGCCAATTTTGACCCCAGGGTTAAAGTTTGAACAAACTTAATAGTGGTCCGATAAACAATGCTTCATACCAAATATCTAAGGCCTTCGCCTTTTGGTTTCGGAGAAGAAGATTTTATAAGTTTTCATCATATACATATATAAGGAAACCCATGACCGCCCGGGTGGGGCCATTTTTTGACCCCAGGGCCAAAGATTGAACAATATTGGTACAAGTCAACTAGATGATATATCATGCCAAATATCTAAGCTCTTGTCACTACTTGATTTTACGTGTGTATCTATATATGTATATTTGTTATTAATTGTTGTATGTGGCCCATATTGAAAATTGGTATCTGTATTAAATATGTTATCCAGTTTAAATTAAGACGTTACTTGTCTTTGTGAGTTTGGAGAAGATTTTTTAAGTTTTCACTATAACACATATAGAGAAAACCCATCAGCCCCGGGGTGTGGCCAATTTTGACCCCAGGGCCATAATTTGAACAAACTTTGTAGAGGTCCACTAGACGATGAATCATGCCAAATATCTAAGCTCTAAGCCACGTAAGTTCAGAGGAGATGATTTTTGAAGTTTTCACTATAAACATATAGAGAAAACCCATGACCCCGAAGGGGGTGGGGCCAATTTTGACCCCAAGGCCATAATTTGAACAATCTTTGTAGAGGTCCACTAGACGATGAATCTTGCCAAATATCTAAGCTCTAGTCCAAGTAAGTTCAGAGGAGAAGATTTTTGAAGTTTTAACTATAAACATATAGAGAATACCCTAACCCCCCTGGGCGGGGCCAATTTTGACCCCAAGGCCATAATTTGAACAATCTTTATAAGGTCCACTAGACGATGAATCAAGCCAAATATCTAAGCTCTAAGCAACGTAAGTTCAGAGGACATTTTTGATTTTTTTTAATATAAACATATAGAGAAAACCCATGACCACCCAGGGGCGGGGCCAATTTTGACCACAGGGCCATAATTTGAACAATCTTTGTAGAGGTCCACTAGACGATGAATCATGCCAAATATCTAAGCTCTAGTCCAAGTAAGTTAAGAGGAGAAGATTTTTGAAGTTTTAACTATACATATCAAGTATACCCATGACCCCCTGGGGCGGGGCCAATTTTGACCCCAAGGCCATAATTTGAACAATCTTTGTAGAGGTCCACTTGACGATGAATCATGCCAAATATCTAAGCTCCAAGTAAGTTCAAAGGAGAAGATTTCACTATAAACATATAGAGAATACCCTAACCCCCCTGGGCGGGGCCAATTTTGACCCCAAGGCCATAATTTAAAAAATCTTTGTAGAGGTCCACTTGACGATGAATCATGCCAAATATCTAAGCTCTAGTCCAAGTAAGTTAAGAGGAGAAGATTTTTGAAGTTCTAACTATAAACATATCAAGTATACCCATGACCCCCCGGGGCGGGGCCAATTTTGACCCCAAGGCCATAATTTGAACAATCTTTGTAGAGGTCCACTAGACGATGAATCATGCCAAATATCTAAGCTCTAGTCCAAGTAAGTTCAAAGGAGAAGATTTTTGAAGTTTTCACTACAAACATATAGAGAAAACCCATGACCCCCCGGGGCGGAGCCAATTTTGACCCCAAGGCCATAATTTGAACAATCTTTGTAAAGGTCCAATAGACGATGAATCATGCCAAATATCTAAGCTCTAGTCCAAGTAAGTTCAGAGAAGAAGATTTTTGAAGTTTTAACAATAAACATATAGAGCATACCCATGACCCCCCGGGGCGGGGCCAATTTTGACCCCAGGGCCATAATTTGAACAAACTTTGTAGAGGTCCACTAGTCGATGAATCATGACAAATATCTAAGCTCTAGGCCAAGTAAGTTCAGAGGAGAAGATTTTTTAAGTTTTCACTATAAACATATAGAAAAAACCCATGACCCCCCGGGGCGGGGCCAATTTTGACCCCAAGGCCATAATTTGAGCAATCTTTGTAGAGGTCCACTTGACGATGAATCATGCCAAATATCTAAGCTCTAGTCCAAGTAAGTTCAAAGGAGAAGATTTTTGAAGTTTTCACTACAAACATATAGAGAAAACCCATGACCCCCCGGGGCGGAGCCATTTTTGACCCCAAGGCCATAATTTGAACAATCTTTGTAGAGGTCCACTAGACGATGAATCATGCCAAATATCTAAGCTCTAGTCCAAGTAAGTTCAGAGAAGAAGATTTTTGAAGTTTTAACAATAAACATATAGAGCATACCCATGACCCCCCGGGGCGGGGCCAATTTTGACCCCAGGGCCATAATTTGAACAAACTTTGTAGAGGTCCACTAGTCGATGAATCATGACAAATATCTAAGCTCTAGGCCAAGTAAGTTCAGAGGAGAAGATTTTTTAAGTTTTCACTATAAACATATAGAAAAAACCCATGACCCCCCGGGGCGGGGCCAATTTTGACCCAAGGGCCATAATTTGAACAATCTTGGTAGAGGACCATTTGGTGATCCTACCTACCATATATCAACGGCCTAAGCCTTGTGGTTTGGGAGAAGAAGATTTTTTAAGTTTTTCCTTTCCATTGCCATGGCAACCAGAGTTCTGCATGGAAATCAATTCTTTGAACAATTTTCAAAGGGGACCACCCAAGGAACATTCCTGTGAAGTTTGGATGAAATTGGCTAAGCGGTTTATGAGGAGATGTCGTTTAAAGTAAAAGTTTACGGACGGACGACGGACGGACGCCGGACAAATTGTGATCACAAAAGCTCACCTTGTCACTATATGACAGGTGAGCTAATAAATAAAGAATAGAAAAAAATGTCTACATACCCTACCTGTTTTTGATAAGGATGTAACCCTCATTATACAATTATTATTTTGGCCTCATACATATCATTAATGTAAAATATGTTACAGGAATCTGAGAACATAGAAAAAGTGTGTACAATTACCTTGACCCTGTTGGATTTGGTATGTGCCCGGGGAACAAGGGTTAGCAAAAAGACAGTAGTAGCCGGCTGGACAAATGTAACCTTTGATATTGTCTGTAGGTATGGAAGGGTATTTAAGTAAAAAATCAATTCATATAAATGAATTATTCTTGTATGTAAATTACATTAATATTATGGTAAATTTATATTCTATCATTACTGCTAACATGCGCATTCATACTATTGTTACGCACATTTAGAGATGTTACTACATCTTAGTTACAAATAGCTGCCATATATGATATTCATATAAATGTATTATTCTTGTATGTAAATTACATTGATATTATGGTAAATCTTTGTTCTATCATTACTGCTTACATGTGCATTCATACAAATGTTACGCACATTTAGAGATTTTACTACTTCTTAATTCCAAATTGCTGCCATATATTAGAAACTTGTTAATTTTAGATTTTATCTACAGACTGACAAATGTCTGCTGACTACTGCCTAATAACTGCTTGCGTGAATCTGAACGAATAGTTTATTTATAATTCAAATTAATAAGTTAAGGTTATGCTAAGCGAAAACATCCAGTACTATAACACAGCCAGCAAGCAGTAGACAACAAGCATTTGTATAAATCCGTGACGAAGCTAAATTCATATTAAGCTGGGGACCATTATCTTCGGTTGTTTCCGTGATTCGCAAGGTGCGCACCGGTGTTACCTGAAAAAAATACCACGGCAAATTCCTACCGCGAGGAGCGTGTTCCCTCTGGTCGGCCCAGTTGTCTATCCTAAATTATGATCGGACCTGCTTGAGGCCATCAGAATTATTAATGTCGTTCATCTTTGTCGTGATATTTTTTTTTTTACTTTTATGTTATAAAAGGAAAGGCAATATTACTATATTATAGTATATTCCATACTTTTTTAGGAGTCTATCATGAACTATTTTAATGCAACGTTTATAAATACGTTGAAACTGTTGTCTATCACAGATTATTTAGCTTGACGAAATAGGCTATTGAGCAAACAGATTTTAGGCTTAAAAGTATCACGTTTATGAAACTGTTGTCCGCATCTCAATAATATGTACCTTTTAATACGAAGTTGTTAGTGTCTATCAAAGAAATATTTTAATTGATATTTATGTATGTCATACAAAAATAACCCTATCATATACCATTTCTTTTATGGACATTTGAAGGTACATATTAACAAAATCAATTGATATATTTTATTTTTTGCATCAAATATGTTCTTTGATAATATAAAGAAAAGTACATTGATCAAACAAGTGTAAGTAAGAAAGAAATAGAATTGGCTTCAATTGCCAATCAATAATTTCTGCTCACGGTCTGCAGTCTATCACAGATCAATGAGCAATTGCAATGACCAACAGTTAACACAAACGCTTCCGTGGGAGGGGGGATGGCACACCCGGCACATGCCCCATCACTGAAGTCTTCAAAGTTTGCATTCTAATTCAAAGGAGTGGAAATTAATAAACTACACCTTTCAAATGCCATCATGTGCAGGCGATGTGAACTCATAAAAACAACAAATTCAAACAGCGCAACCTCCTTTAATTATGTCCTCTTGATGTTTCTTCATCCGTATATAAACAACAGTTTCCACGTCTTCCAACAATTTCCAATACTGGTGAAAATGTATCCATCATCCGTGTGATATTTGTTGAAAACAAGAAAAGCATACATGCCATAAAACTGAGAAAAAAGTTATTTTCTCCAGTCTTGTAGCAGAACGCAATCCTTGAACATGTGCAAGATATGCCATGAAGTCAATATCACCACTACTTGAAGGCCACCGATGTGTTATGTTCACTTGTATGTCTTTCTGATGTCTTCACAAATTGCTTACGTCTAGTGGACCCTTGGGGGGAGGGGTACGCCCCTTAGGTATGTCCTCTCTTGGGGAGCGGAGTACGCCCCTTAGGTATGCCCTTTCTTGGGGAGCGGAGTACGCCCCTTAGGTATGCCCTTTCTTGGGGAGCGGAGTACGCCCCTTAGTTATGCCCTCTCTAACGTCTATTCCTGGACTCTCCCCTGCTTTTAAGATAAACTTTCATAACCAGTATCACTTATTACCTTATTATTATAATAAAATTCATTAAACTTATCTTGAAGCCATATGATGGCAGATAAACAATGGTTAAAGTTAAATGAACAGTAATGTTCATTTCTAATTTTTTTATTGATAAGATTAATCCCAGTATGAAAGATTCATTTTATATTAGAAAATAAATAAAATATATATGTTTAGGAAAGACAATTAAGAAAACCATGTTTTATGATAGACAATATTTTTTTATGTAAATGATAAATAAGAAAAAATATTCTTATTGTCTATCATGAAATATATATTTCTTATTGTCTATCATGAAAAATATTTCTTACTGTCTATCAAGATTTGTTTTTATTATTGCCTATCATGAAATATCTTTCTAACTGTCTATCATAAATATTGTCATATTTTATGATAGACAATAAGAATTTTTTTTATATTTCTTATTGTCTATCATGAAAAATATTTCTTATGGTCTATCATGACATATTTTTATTATTGTCTATCATGAAATATTTTTCTGTCTATCATAAATTTTAATACATATGTTTAAATTAAATATTTCTTATTGTCTATCATGAATTTTTTTCTTACTGTCTATCAGACATTATTCTCATTATTATCTATCATGAAATATTTTTCTTACTGTCTATCATAAATTTTAATAAATATATTTTATGATAGACAATACGAAAACAAATTATACATAATTACAGTAAAGCAAAAACCATGATTGACTGTAAGAAACTTACTACTTGTGTTTTCATGTAATTATAGGACAAATAAGAAAAATATAAATAATTCTTATTGTCTATCATAAATTTAAAAAACAACAACATATTTTACGATAGATAATAAGAAAAGGCCTGTAAATATGAAAAATTGTTCATGCTCAAGTCAATCGTATGATCAAACTTCAAAAGATTAAAACAGTAAAATGCTTAATGTTTTACTGATTTTCAATATTCCAACTCATTTTAGCTCAAGTTAGGCTCTTCCCATCTTTAATTTAGACAAGAGACATAGTGGTCCTACATCGCTCAACTTATTAAAGGGTTACAAAAGAACCATTGCAAATAATCTTTGTGAAATAGCCACCTCAGGACCGCTAAGACACACAAGGACATGCAAAGACACCTCAACTTTAAGGGAAAGCTACTTTAAAGCACTGTTATAGGTATTAAGCAGTTAAGAACTAAAAAAAATATCACATAAAATCATTTTTACCGGTTAAAATCGTTTTTGTTTGTAATAATTACAAAAATATAGAAAGGGCTCAAAGTCTCAACCAAATGTTCCCCTTTGTCTTTACTGGTTTAGAATGTCTATTTCTATGTTATTAACCTTGCCGGATCAAGTAGAAATTGATCTTATTAACCCTTATTAACCCTACCCTGGCCCTAAATCCTAGTGGTTATTTAGGTTTGTCGTCAACCAATTAACTGTTAGTGTTTCTTATGAAACAGTACCTCTCATGGCACTCATAATATGCATGGACTATTTAACACTATTAAAACACGTTATTTAGATTTTGACGGACTAAAACATTATAATTGATGTCTTTCAGTACATATTTTAAAGCTTTGAAATAGATTACCCACTACTGTTAGTGTCTTTGTGTCCTAGCTTGTGTGTCTTGGCGGTATTTACCAATAATAGTTGAGCTAAATTTTGCCCCCTCCATTTGTGATTTCTTGGTTAGATATTTAATTATTTTTCCAGTAATGCATATATACCTGGTGATGATTGAACCCGTGACACTAGAAATCCTGCTCTCTACCGCTAACTGAGCTAGCTGGGGACCTCAGAGTAAACAGTGGCTCAGTTAGTAACGGCATGAATTTACATAATTTCAAAGACTTCTCTGCCCCTAAACCAGCCCTTTTTACGATTTTTGATATTTCATGTTGCTGGTGTAGGGTCAGAGGAATTTCTATAGTGAAAATGTGGGACTCTCCTCCCCTCTCGCAGGAGAGGAACTTTAAACCACTATATCTTTGTAAAACATCATTTAATAAACATTTTAACACTATGCATCTGTTATATAGATATTATTGAACCTATCTGAACAGAAAAAAATGTTTTGTACACCTCAGATATGTTGTGGTAAAGGTTACAGCAAATATGTATGGCATAAGTACATTTATACATGAGGCATTTGATTTGTCAGATAACTCTGAATTGGATTGCCTCTAACTAAGACCTAATGGTTTAAAAAACAAAAGTTAAAGTTCAGATAGGTTAATAAATATATTGATAATATATTTGTAACATTGAAATATTAATCCAATGCATGGTTACAGAGATATATTGATTTAAGTTCCTCTCCTGCGAGGGGGAGCAAAGTCCCACATTTTCACTATAGAAATTCCTCTGACCCTACACCAGCCACATAAAATATCAAAAATCGTAAAAAGAGCTGGTTTAGGGGCAGAGTAGGCTCAGATTAGGTAAGGGGGGCCAGTCTTGCAAGTTAGACGTGGGTTCAAATCATTGTCCTACACTAGGTATATCTCCATAAAAGTACAATTTACGTCTAAACAGAACTTTATACCGATCGGTTAGTGCAAAACTAAATTTGATTATAAGATTTGCACTGACCAGACAATGTCGATTTCCCTTGAACACTGTAGAACGATTTTGCTTCTTCAGATTTTTAAATTTAGATAGAAACTGTGAGATGAATAGTCATTGTTCCAGTTTGCGATGAGTCATTTAACGTGTACAACCCAATTTGTAAAACATTAAAACTTTCGCACAAGTTGCAAGTAAAACATTAAAACTTTCTCACAAGTTGCAAGTCCAATGTATCCGGATTGACGTATCCGAATTGCATGCTTGCGGTCGACAAATATAAACTTCTATTTGGACAAATATATACTCCTGATTAAGACGTAGGAATGTTGCGGCTTGTTTAATGTAATTTTTCAATGTACAATGTATGTTTATTGATATTTACCTCATACGACGTGTATATAATATGTGTTGTTTTGTTATCGTCGTTGTTCATCGTATTATCTGGGGCTGTAGGAATCGGGTAATGTTTATCCATGCACCGTCTCGTCACGGAAAATCCCGAAGTTATGAAGATGCTTGACAGAGTGACCTCCCGTTTATAGCAATTTGCGCTAGAATTTTGTTTTTTTATTACTGGTTCCCTTCCATATCTCGAATAACACAATGCACAATGCTTTGTGCGTTATGAGTGCTTATATTGCAAAAATCAGAACATTGAATTTGTGTATTTCTAATTGATATAAGGTAGAAGTGCAATTTTAACATTAGAATCTACATGTTGAAGGAAAGTTTGATTATGCTGCATTCGCCTTATTCCAGAAGCCCATAATGCTTTGCGACAAAGGTGACTTCCGGTTTATTTCCGCATTCAATTTCCTAGTTATCGATACGAGTGAAAGGAAGAGCATAATTGGCAAAATAGATCGATAGGTGAGTAAAACCTGTTAGGAACATCAGTTTATACATTCTTCTATAAATTTCTACCGTTTTTTGTAAATGTCAATGAAGTTTTCGACGTTTATACCCAACTTCAGTACACATTTAAGTGGGTGGGGTAAAATAACAAATATAATGGTAAAGACTTTCATAGTAGTTCTCAAAGACTTCAAATACATATTGGTTGTTATGAAGTATGCATTCAATTGTGGTTTGTTGAGTTTGTTATTAAATTAAATGAATGATATGTTGCAATTAGTGTGAAATTGTTAAAATCTGCAACTTCAAAACAGTCAAGTAAATGAAGCTTAAATGTGATTAAGAAGGGCATTTAAATACTGACTGCTGTGCTGTATGTAAACAAATATGCAGGTCTTAAAATAACAGCTTATTAATATTGTACTAGTAAATTGTAACTATTTAAATATCTGACTGATATTAAAGCTGCACTCTCACAGATTAAACATTTTGACAACTGTTTTTTTTTTTGTCTTCGACTGCCAATTTATGCAAACGTGCAAGAAAACCAGTGATATAAGACTGCTGACAAAACATTGGATCGCAGATTTTCATTTTTAAGTAAATAAAATAACCGTTAGTAACGCTTTTAAAATTAGCCATAAAATAATAATTTTTAAATGGAGATATGAAAATCGGTGATCTGTTTTTTTTTGTCAGCAGGCTTATATCACTGGTTTGCAGATATTTACGCAGAAATTGCCTCTTTCCAAGACAACAAATAAAAAAAGTTGTCAAAACGGTTTATCTGTGAGAGTGCAGCTTTAACAGTTAAGAGTCTCTTATTTTTTTATTTTTTTCTGGCTAAGTTGGATGATGATAAAACTATTTATTTTATTTCAGAGATATCCATTCTGGATGTTTGATTCGGCCAAGTTGATGCTCAACAGGAGTAGGCAGTTGATACCATTGATCTGATAGCACCTGCTATATCAGTGGTTTTACAAGAAAAATTTGTGCAAAACACAAGAGACGGAATCAGTTCAAGAACAGAGATAAAATAAATGAAGTGTGTCAATATGAATGAAAACTTTCCTTGACTGCAAGGACTAAAGAAATGCACACAAGTGACATAAATTTAAATGTTTGGTACAAAAAGTAGACATTTAGAACTTAAAATTATGACACAGGATGTGAAACAACATTTTATAGCCGATAACAGTCGGAACAAGAGATTTTTCAAAAAGAAGCAAGATGTGGTTTTTTAACCCTTGGCAAATGAACCTTTAAAGGGATTATTGCATACCAAGGACAATTTATTGTTATTGAATTATATCATGTTTAATGTTATTATTAAATTGTAAAAAAATGCCGTTGTTATTAATATGATTGTCTATGATCTTTTTATTCCAATGACTGTGTAAACTCACATGGTTAATATTAAAAAGACATAAAATCGAGTTAACATTTGTGGGCAATTTTTCCTATCATGTTACTTTAGTATTGTTATAGTCAATAAGCCTAGGTGTCGTTAGCGCAGTACTGTAGGCCGAATATTTTCTTGGCCCAAATTCAAACAGCCTTGAGATTTAAATGAAACTTGGTACACATGCAAATTTCCAGAAACAATAGGCTCATGTCCAGCAAGATCATACATAATATTTCAAGACTTGAATGATTCAATACATCTGCTCCTATGTATTTTAATTTTCATAACTAAAATTGTTCATCATTGTAAATACAGTGCTCAAGTTTAAAGCTGCATTCTCAGACTGACCATTTTGACAAAAAATGTCTGAAAACCAGTGATATAAGATTGCTGATGGAAGATCAGAAAACATTTTTACAGAATTATCATGACCGTTTTGACAAAAAAATGTCTGAAAACCAGTGATAAAAGATTGCTGATAGATCAGATAACATTTGTACGTATCTTTGTTTGAAAATGGATATATTTATGGTTAAAAAGCGTTTCTAACGCTTTAAGAAAATGGAGTCTTTTGACAGTGTTTCAAACAACTGAGATCTGTTATTTTGTGAATCATCTTATATGACTGACTGAATTGAAGGCAATGATATCAAAATCAGTTAATCTGTAAGATTGCAGTTTTAAAGGTGCATGTCCCTAAAGGTCAATTGGCAGGAGATCTCATCAAATTTAATGAAGAATCATACATTCAATGATGCAATTCAACTTATTCATTTTGATGAGAATCAGCATTTAAAGAAGTTACCATGAGCTCTGATTTTTTTGCTGTGCTTTTTTTAGGACAAATTTATCATTTCTGTAGAAAATGTCTGACACTATCATACAAATTGTAGCAAAAGAAACAAAAAATGGTTGTACAGAATTAATGTTTATTTAACTATCTATAAAAAGAGGTGTTCATATAATAAAACATTATGATGCACATTTTAAATGTAAAACATAACTTAAGTACAAGGACATAAAAAATATTTAATTTTATATATTTATATGATTTTTGAATAATAATATTTCTTAAGATAACAATAACAATAATAAGTGTTGAATACTAAGCACTTTACATATTATACATGTATGAATATCAATAATAACAGTAAAAAAACAACAGTTCAACCAACAAAAGAGATCCAACAAGTACTAGCAATGGGAATCAAACCAATATGACCCAACAGTGATTCAAATAACACTAGTTGTCTATCACACATTCTGTCCAACAAGCAGTCCAAACAACACTGGTGGTCCAACCAACACTTCCAGTCCAACCATTTATAATTGTTCAACCAACACGTATGGTCCATCCAATATAGCGGCCCAGTAAGCAATAGATGCCAAACCAACAATAGCATGTCAGGTACTAGCTGTCCATCACGTTGCTACATGTACCAATCTAGCAGCCCAACCAATTGTAGTAATGTTCTTCATTGAAAGTAATGGTCTCAGAAGGTAACATCAGCATATTTGAATCACATCTGTAAAGAAAGGAATGGAACATAAAAAGCATATTTTTATAAAAAAGTAAGTTACTCTCAGACTTATTTATGAATGGGTTTTAAGACAATCTGGAATCCGATTTAATTCCAGACCTGGGGGTATGCGACTAGTCCAGTGGCCATCATAATATTTGAAAATAACAAATCATTCAGAAGACTACACAGGTGACAGCATGACATAATTACTCTAAGTAAAATGTTTATTACATAGTAATAAAATACACACAGCAGTATAAATATCATAATTTATATTGATGATGATTTATTTATGTTCATTCATAAGACTATTAGTTATACCTGGTAATGTACATACAGATTCCTCATTAGATTATGACTGTCAGATAGTAAAACAGACTAATGTATTATTTGTGTTAATTTTCAAAACAAATGTTTTAGAATAGATGAGAATTTGTTGTTTATAATACTCCAATAAGAATAGTAACTGCAGTCTTTTCTGAACCATCTACCCCACCCACCAGAACTAACTGTCCTAGTAAACAGTCAAGCGATTTATAGCTCATGACATTCAAATAATATCACAATAATGTAATATAAACTCATTAAAATGACGAATCTAATAAAAATAAATAAATTATAACAAACCTGGAATGATAATTTGTCCGTATTTATCGCTGTTATTGTACTTCGTCATAACCCGGAAATAAACCGGAAGTCACCATGCAGCAAAGGATTATGGTCTATTGGAAAGTCGAGAATGCAGAAGTAATGAAGCAACACAATGAACTCGCTCCATTACATGCACGAATAAGACGGTTATTATTTACACGCAATAGCATGCATAAACATCTTGGTAATAATAATAGAATGTCGATTTACCATTTGAGACTATGCAGTTGTCACTAGTATGAATACACATGTCACTAGTATGAATACACATGTTAGCAGTCATGATAGAATATATATTTACCATAATATTAATGTAATTTACATACAAGAATAATGCATGTACATGAATTGATTTTTTACTTAAATACCCTTCCATATGTAGGCGTGGCTATATAGGATCCCGTCAAACCAATGTACCCAGCGGTACATGGAAGGCTGAAACATATGAAAAAAAATAAAAAAAATTATGTTGTTTTTTTACCTTTCAACTTTAGAAAAACAGACCATTTTTACATGTGGACAAAATCGAAAAACTCAACCTCAGTTATGATCAAGAGTACTTGGAAAACTAATAAAAACGAAGCCCTTGTCATTATCATTAGCTTTGTTTGCAGTGGGTTTCCATATATATTTTATTATTTATATAAATTTATTTGATTTAATTTCTTAAAAAGGTTAAAAATAAATAATATTTTACTAACTTTGCTATTTAAGTATTAATTATTTTGTAAATTAAAGCATTATCTATCAATTACATCAAAGCAAATACTCCCTGAGTTCCAAGCCAAACAACTTGTATTACTATAGCTTAGCTCTTGCAATCAATAACATAATCACACAACAGTAGCTTTGTTAGCAAACAGCATATCATCATTTTATTGCATCATAAAACCACATTGTTATGGCCGTCCACTTAGCTCACTCGCTTTTCACAAAGATGATCTGGGTTCAATTCCCGGCCTGGGCGCATATGAGCTTGGTTGATTGTCACCATGCTGGACAAATGTGTTTTTTCGTGTTCGACTTCCTCCACAACACATGACTAACCAGTGTGACTGGGCATATGTCAATATAACTTTCTTCACAATCGTAAAATAAATAAAGCTTAAACTAAGAAAATGATAATTTTTTATGATAATATACTGGAACTAAAGATGCCTTGAAAAAGTGATAATTATTGATTTTTTTTATATATATGACATGATTTGATAGGTAGGTTACATTCAAACAAAAAAATATGCATTACACTAAGACACTTTACTTACTCAGAGTGACCCCTAAGATTAAAAACACAATGTAATAATGCGCTTTTTATACTAATCAACCTTTAGCCGGCTTAGTGTTTGACATTATATTTTGTCTACTTGCCCGTTCTGTACATTCACATGCAAAAATAGCACAGTAAGGAAACTTTAAATTAGTCTTACAATGTCTTTAAGATTCAAATTGCTAAAAGAGAGGCCTGAGTCATTTTAAGAACATTTTTTAAAGTCCAAAATTTTCATACACATATTTATCGAATATCTCCAATATTAAAAAGTCACCAGCTTTTAAGGTGAAAGTAATTCTCACCATTTTGTGAACTGATGGCCGTGCAGTAGTTTCCTGGCTTACAAGGCTCACAATCAGTCAGGTTCGAGTAACCGGTTCTCGTTGCTATGGTACCTGAGGGGCACAGGGTTGGCTCATAGCTTCCTTAAGGACAGTTGTTAGTCATCTAAATAAATATTATTGGCAATGGAATGTTCACATGATAGTGATTACAGGGTCAGTGACAGGTTTTTCATGTATCTACACAAGATCCAACACAATGCAATTATTAGTATCGATACTGTATTTTGGTCTGAGGGGTTGTATTCAAATTGAGCAGAGTTTTGCAGATTCAGATTATAAAATGTATAAAAAACTGAGTCATTAATATGATGTTTCTGATAAAACACAGCACCAACAACCTAGTTATTAAATGCATAACTGGTATAAATCACATAGTAGAAATGCTATAACATTATGAATGACACTTTAATGACACTATTTTGTTTTCTGACATAATTTGAACATTGGCATTAACTCTTCTAATGATGTTATATCAGCAGAGTGGAACAGTCCCACATTTGAAACTAATACAAATGCTAAAACAATAATGAATCTTACCTTGGCTAGGTGTCTGTGATAGAGCTCCTGTGAGACAGTAATAGCCGGCAGAACACGGTCTCTTAGGATAGGTGCGGCCAGTTTCGTCACATGCCATACCGCCTGAACAAGATGTACAGTTGTCTTCATGGACAAGCCCTGTCAAAGGATATCAACCTAATAGAAATATGGTTAAATGTTTTGTTGTTGAATTAAGCAACATTGTAAACAGCAGTGTCAACTTTTAAACGTGAAATATTTGATGATGTGCTCACATTTGTATAAAACACCTACAGCTGAAATAGTTGTCTCAAATCTTGATAAGAGGTACTGCAGATCGCAAGTGTATCCAATAAGCTTCTAATGAAGTAACGATTTTATCAATAATGTTAACAATGTTGTTAACTTTAACACAGTTCTGAACAATCAACCCTATGTTTAACTTCTAAATAATCATTACCTGTGGCATTGTTAAATGTTCCAAGTGGACAAAGGTGCTGGTCAGCATGTTCTCTGTTGCTTCTAGACTGAAGCTACCTTCTGGACAAATGTATTGGGAGTAGTTGGAGATGGCTCCGTAAATACCAGCATCGCAGAAGTAGCCTGGCGGGCAGTTTATGCAGCTTGACTGGATAGGTTGATCCTAAAAAGACAGATTATATTAACATAAGGTATACTTCTGATCCTGTTGGAGATATAGTGGGCAGTTTGTCTTTATGGCAGTATATGCAGCTAGACTGAGTAGGCTGGTCCTAGAATTGCAATGTTTGCTTTGATATTGACTTAAATGTGGTAACATGCAAAACCTTAACCCTATTATTTTGCATTAAATGCAAACTAGAGTTATCTTTCTTGATTAATTTAGTAGGTTGGATGGTTGAGTACCATTGTATAAAGTCTCAATGCAATACCTCAAATAGTCGAGCTAAAAATGGCCTGGTGCTGCTTACATATTCATTTAAACTGAATTTGAGACATATTTATTTACAACAATTGTACATTTGTAAAACAAAAACTCATTAGTTAGAAGTTATACCTTTTACTTTGCTTAATTGGTCTTTTTAGGCTAAGTCTATATGTAAAAAAATTCTGTAATTCTGTAATTCAATTTATATTAAACTGAAATTCTTGGTATTATCAGACAATGGCTGATAAGATAAACCCATTAAGCCTTTTGGCAAATTGTTAGCCAAGAGAGTGATCATATAAAGAATGATCATATTTATAATGAAATCAACAAGTCACGCTTGAAGACTACAACCAATTTTTATGCATCCAGGAGGGAATCAAATCCATTTTGCATTGATAAAAAATACCCTAATATGACATCTTCAGGTACATGTATGAAGTTCATGATTTTTTTTTAATTAACATGAAGTCATACCTTGGGACAGTCCTGATTGGCTACAGTATTTTCCAGCAGTGCAGGACAGACAGAATGAGTTATCAGTGGCTCCCTGGCCTGTGGGGCATCGGTCACCTGTAAGGACAGATAGGAGGTAACTTATATAATGATGATAACTGCCAGACAGGGAAGCATTATAGCTACCCCCATACATGGCATGAAAGCTGCCCAAGAAACAGAAGTGACCTGTCGGGCATTTGTAACCTAAAATGGTAGACTATACTTTACAATTATATGCCGAAGGTCATCTCTTGTTATCAGTACATGAAGAGGCATAACTCAATAACTAAAACCAGATCTTAACTGGCCTCAATGCTATACACACCCATACTGACAATGATAACATGCTTACTAAGTTTCATGAAAATATCTTTAACAATGACATCAATACTATGATATCTAGTCTTCTATTGTTTGAAAAACAGTTTCAAGAGAATATCTTTTACAATTACATTAGCACTATGATGCTCTTCTGTTGTTGGAAAAACAGACAAACATAATTGTTTTAGCCTTTGCATGATCAATTTCAACAGGTATTATAACAATAAACATACCTCCAGTGCCTGTGGGTTGGTCGGTTGTGAAATTCCCTGTACAGTAATATCCCGCACAACAGTTACCCGTGACTGCATCTAGCATGTCTTTAGAACAGTAGGAGTCTGGGTCACATCCCGTCGTGGTGTTCTTCCCTGTTAAGGAGATAACAAGTTATTCCTAAGACATAAGAAGAAGTAGTGTTACACAATGAATTTCCTGTGTTGTAATATCCTCCACTAAAGTTGCCTGTTTCTAGCAGGTTGGTTACATAGTAGGAGCCTGTTTCCAGCACATTGAATTTCTGGTAGAAAAACATAACAGCACTACAGTTTCTTGACCATAATTTTTATATCCAGCTTTGCTGATAACACTTTTTTGTGGTAGTATCCAGTTCCCCAGGGACACTTCAAAAAGTGGGGTGGAGGGTTGTTTACTTCTGGCTACCAAGAAACAGGGAAAACAATCTCAACAGCTACAGTTAAAACCCATTGGCTTGACATTTTGGGGCTCAATTTCCTCTTTGGCTCAAGGACCAATTTTAGTTTACTGTATGTAAGAATTCCTGCTTGGCACGATATTTGTGAGACTTGGAGTATTTTGGCTAGCCCTGGGATATTCAGCAAATAGGTTTCGACTGTACTTCAATGTTACAGACCCAATTATATCTTACTTGTGGACAATAGGTGCCAGCTAGGCATTTCCTCCCTCTGGACTAGTGGGTTGAGCCAATAACGAGCCTGATTCCCAGTACCAGCCCAGATCGCACATTCCTGTGGGTGCATCGAGCCCCGGGGCAACACAGTAGTACCCAGGGGTGCAGGGCAGGCAAGAACTTTCATTGTGGGCTCCTGGAGGAAAATGTGAATTCAGGATCAAATATTATACATATAAAATCCCAATGCCACATTAAAGCCAGAATTTTCATTTTACAATGCAATTACGCAAACCTAAGATTTGAGCTAGTGACGTAGTTTTTTTACCAAGAAGACCCAAACTACTTATCAGGGATATCATACAAATAACCTGATCACATTTTATGAAGATCAACAGAAACTATTTCATTTGTGTGAGTGACCTATTTTTTTACCCGAGGTGACCCATATTCACAATATGTAGATAAGTATTCTGACAAAGTTTCATAACAATTGGATAAAAACTATGGACTGAATGACATGAAATTAAAACTTTAATGCAGAATTTTTAAAGCTATCCTGCCATTTTTTTGCAATTCTATAACCCTGTAATTTTTCAATGAAATGTCAGGCTACTGGTAATAACAATATATTAAAAGAAGTACATTTTTTACGACATAACCATACTGTAAATAGGCATGCCATGACGACTTATGAAGTAACAGGCATTTACTTTTTTTAACAATTACTTTCAAAAATGATAGAAACAATATATGAGCCGGGTCGCGCAATTTCGGCCTTCAGACATATTTTTGCTATTACAATATTTTAAGGTATTTGAATGCCTTGTAATTTCAGAAAGATATTCTAAAATTTTCATGATGATATCACTTAAATTGCGTAAGTTACTTGTTTACAAGTGAGATAATGTATTGCGCATTTTTAATACTATAAATTCGACATCATTCAAATGACGTTGTAACGAAAATGCATTATTCAAATGACATGCAAAATTATTGTATCAATATTAAAACTAGCTTATTATTTAAACTAGAACTGTAAGCCAAAGGCTAACGAATACCCCCCAACCCTTCCCTGTGATATTCCAAAATGAAGGTGGACGGGTGAATTTGGCAGTCTGCCAACCCAATTTCTGTTTACCCCCCCCCCCCACACATGAGTACCAAGGAAATAATACAGGTGTAAAAAATCACATATACAAAGGTTCACATAATGGTCATGGATATCCATGGATATCTGAAAGTTTGTTGTTTCTCTCATTTTCACCATAAAGGGGTCATGACTCCTGGCAGGATATTCCAAAATGAAGGTGGATGGGTGAATTTGGCAGTCTGCCAACCCAATTTCTGTTTACCCACCCCCCCCCCCCCACACATGAGTACAAAGGAAATAATACAGGTGTAAAAAATCACATATACAAAGGTTCACATAATGGTCATGGATATCTGAAAGTTTGAGAAAAATATATTGAAAAATGACAAAGGAGTAGGCCACCAAAGCGAATATTACCCCACTCCCACCCACCTCAGGGGAGATAACAAACCTGTTTCTCTCATTTTCACCATAAAGGGGTCATGATGAAAAATGACAAAGGAGTAGGCCACCAAAGCGAATATTACCCCACTCCCACCCACCTCAGGGGAGATAACAAACCTGTTTCTCTCATTTTCATCATAAAGGGGTCATGACTCCTGACAGGATATTCCAAAATGAAGGTGGACGGGTGAATTTGACAGTCTGCCAACCCAATTTCTGTTTACCCACCCCCACCACCTCCCCCCCACACATGAGTACCAAGGAAATAATACAGATGCACAAAATCACATATACAAAGGTTCACATCATGGTCATGGATAGCTGAAAGTTTGAGAAAAATATATTGAAAAATGACAAAGGAGTAGGCCACCAAAGCGAATATTGTAACAAATTTAAGGCCTGTATGCACCTAACTTCAGGACTTTTGATGGTCTTTTTAAGGACAAAATCAATTAAAGGTCTTTTTAAGGCCATGCAAACATTCTGATTAATACAGGTGCACCAAATCACATATTCAACAGTTCATATCATGGTCATTGACATCTGAAAGTTTGAAAAAGATTTATAGAAAAAATGACCAAGGATTAGGCTAGACAAAGCTGTATAATTTTTGCCTATTTTAACTTATTCAGGGGCCATAATTGGAGACATGATCATGTGATTCCAACCACAATCACAGGGGCAAATGTTCTCACCATGGCTAAAAGTTTGAAAAAGATTCATTCAAAAATGACGAAGGAGTAGGACGAACAAAACTAATTTTACCCAATTAAACTCATTAAGGGGCCACAACTCCACTCAGGATCATGTGACTCCCACCAAATTCATGGAGGCAAAGGTTTACATCATGGCCATTAATATTTGAAAGTTTGAAAAAGATTTGCTCAATAGCTTCAAAGAAGAATCCTGGACAAAGCTAATTTTGCCCAATTTAACTCATTAAGGGGCCACAACTCCACTCAGGATCATGCGACTCTGACCAAATCCACGGAGGCACAGGTTTACATCATGGTCATTAATATTTGAAAGTTTGAAAAAGATTTGTTCAATAACGACAAAGATGAATCCCGGACAAAAAAAAAAACGGACGGACAGACAGACGGACGGACAGACGGACAACCCGATTCCAGTATACCCCCCCCCCCACTTTGTTTTGGGGGGTATAATTATTGTTTTTATTGTTTTAAACACAGACTATCAATCCAGTCAAAATATGTTGTCAGGACGAAATCCATGGTTGCTATGGAAACATGAGTAAACCAATGGTCATAAATTATCGAGAAAATGATGCACCAATGACAAACCTTAAAAAGAAAGAAGTCAGGAAGAAATTGATTTACATAGAAAAAATCATTGTTTTTGGCATTTTTTATTAATGATTATTTCATTTGTAATAATTATGTCCGAAGGCCCAAAATCGCGCGATGCGGCTCATATCATTTTTGGATTGATCTATTCATCAACATATATCACAGCGAATTCTTTGGTGCCAAGCTTAATCTTGTATGGTAGATTGTCTCTAACCAAACAAACTTTTACCATTTTGGTTATAATTGACAATCTAAAACTGATTTAAACTTATAACATTGGTGTATAATTGTAAACATTTACACCACATACCAGCGAGGTTGTTGAATGTTCCAGCAGGACATGGATACTGGTTATCCGCTGTGGTTCCGTCGTGGCAGTAGTGACCGCTCGGACACGGGGTATCTGTGTAGTTTGTACTGTCCGCCAGGCAATAGTAACCTGATGGACAAGTCTTGCAGTCAGCCTGGTTGTCTAGGTCCTAGAATGTTAAAGTAGGATTGTAAACATTTAAAAGAAAGTCTAGGATGATTATAAGTGATTCAAAAGTGAATGTGTAATAATGGGGCAGGTATTCAATTACCACCTTACATTAGAATGAGTGGAATCATTGAGGCATATTGAATTCTGTCCGAGGAAATATCGTTCTCCCACATCAGATAAGTAGATCGAATAATTTAACCATGCTAGATCGAATAATTTAACCATGCTAGATATTCTTATCTCGCCCACAGGCAAAGAAAAAATGCCCGTATGGAACTCATTTTTAATGGTTACACATCATGAAAACCTTGTCTTGTGGCAATATTTAGAATGCTAGTTAATTATTTCTCGCTTCGAATGTCACCATAAAACAGTTTCCACGCACCATTCAAGAAATAATGCTTCACACTCCTTAGGACTATTTTAACGACCGATTGACTATTAATATAATCAGAATCACTGCGCGCATATCCATGACAACCATAAATGATCACATATCCATACGCAATTATTTTTCTTGATATTGTAGATCAATTCTACCATAAAAGTAGCCTGTTTTATGCTATTACATAACCATTTTTTTGCAATACCGCCAAGAAGTTACATTTTATTAGAACTATATTATTGAACTTCAAAGAAAGAATTGGACAAAGGAGTTGAAAACATGTTTATTTGATTGTATTTACTTGGTAAGTGCCTGCGAACAACTTTCTGGTGTCTGACAACGTGAACCCTCCAGGGGACAGATTCCACCAGTTCCTGTATTCGAAACGCCATCAGGTTGGGAGGTGTCGACACCCAAAGTGAAGAAGTACCCAGCATCACAGTCTGCCATGGGGGCAGTCAGGTTTGTCACATCACAGTGTTTCCCGCCTAAGCATTGCTGGCAGTCAGATGTCGTCAAGCCCAAGAACATTGGAAAAGGTGCCTTCAGGGCACCAGGACTAGTTTCTACCAGTTCCCTCGGGGCAGTAGAAACTCTCCGGGCAGAGAGAGTAACCTCACCTAAATAAACAACAATAAATTAAACAATGTTAACACTAAGGTTTGTCTTCTTATATATAGTGACAAGTTGACATGAAAACTATTTTTTCTTAGAAAGGACTTCCATTTTCTTTTTATTTTGGGCTGACTAGATTCACTTTTGGCTGATAATTTCTAAAAAGCAGAACTTGTAAATCTAAATTTAGGGTTATTGGAGAAAAACAATAGGTAAATATTTTTGAAAATTGTTAATTGATTTACACTTAAATTGATAACAATATAAAATCAATGGTCAAGCACAATAAGTTGTTGTTTTTTCAAACATTACACACCAGAAATAGAATTTGAATGGATACGAAACATTAATAAAATCAACATTTCAGCCACAATGGGTCTTCCAATGAAGGTGATAAAGAAATATACATAATCTTGCTCAACAACATCCATTATAATAAGCATTTAACTAAATCAAGAAATGTAATATAATCAACATACCACTAACAACTTCCTCCGGCACACAGTAGAATCCGGGTGGACAAATCAGACATGAGTCCTGTTGGGTAAGGTTGGTATAATATCCGGGGAAGCATGGAGCAAGGGTGCCCGTACCCAATGGACAATGGAGCCCGATGGGGCATGGGTATGCAACGGGGTTACGTACAGATTGCCCACCTGGACAGTAGAAACCAAGGTCACAGTCATTGACATTGCTTGTAAGGCCTGGAAAAGAGAAAAAAACAATCAGTGTATGTATATCAGTATATCTCAATTCCAACATAATTGAAGCTATTCAATTTGTCCAGAGCAACCCAAGTAGAGGAAGGTATAATCCATAAACCCCTTGTAATTTTGTAACCCCACGAACAAGAAAAACAAAATGGCGACCAAACAAAGTCCTTGCTTTACACTTTCTACGTGTACTCGGTGAGATATAATTGTAACACTGTCTGTAGTTACACTTTGCTCTCGCATGATATGAAACTGAACTGTTACAAATGTTACATAGTTTATATTAACCATTAAAACACGATTCTGCTTTATCAACAATTGTGTCATCATTGGCTTGTAAGTCTTTAAAGGTGCACAATATACAATGGGTTATTGCAAACATTTTTTTTAATTTTAATGCATTTTCCAGTTTAACTCATTTAAATTTGATTATACAAACAAACAAACAAAAGCAGTGATTTTGTTACAGATAAAAAATATCAACCTTTTTAAAAATATCAATTTTCTTATTTATATTAAATGTTTGTTTTTTCAATGGCTACGTGGCCACAAATTGCAGGGTAAAAAAGCGCTATTTCTAATATTTCTCAATCTGTACATAAGTCATATGCTTAATTCATTTTCATCTTTAACTATTAAATTCAAATAAGTTAAACATGATATTGCATTAACCCTTAAGCTGCTATGTTATTAATGCCTAATATGGCTTATCAGTGCTGAATAAATAACATGGAATTCTTAGCATTTTACCATGAATGGTAATATATACATAACTCTTGCTATAGTAGAGATATAGCCATAAAACTTATATGTTTTTGAATCACCAAAAGTCACTCTTTCAGAACATGACATTTTAACCGGCATACTTTGCCTTTATTTACCTGTTCAGGTGAGTTTATTGGCAAAAAAGAAAGATTTTTCAAAGTTTCTTCAGTTTTATTGATTAATCTTTGGTATATTATTGTTTTATTGATAGATACAGATAAAATATTAAAGTGAAAATATAATCAACAAAAAATGTTACAATATTGGTATTTTTTAATGCCTTTATGGCACAGGTAAAGCAACAGGTGAGTAAAAAAAAAAAATCAACATTTCTATTTTTATTTTTGGATCTTTCTTTTATCAGAAAGTCTTCAATTCCAAATATAATTCCTCATGAAGGCAATGAATAGTCCTTAAACACTGTTAGGTAACAAAAACATCTAATATAACATTATATATTCATACATTTGTGACCTTGGGCGTCTTTTATTCATCACTGTCATATCTCTGTTTCACATTCACTGTTTGAAGTTCTTCTTAGTGTGATAGTTTCTGAAACAAGGAGCAACACACAGAGCAACCTTGCACTCAGAACACCAATAAGATGTTTGCACACGCTTGGTGTCTGGTCGATCCTTCTTCTTCAGATTGCAGACAACACAGTCCTGTCGTGGCCTCGCCCGTGTTGCTCCTTCTTTAGCCGGTATGTACTCGGGGAAGCATCTCGAAGCCATTATTGTCGGAATTTCACACAGCACTGGCTGTCCTCTCTTGACTTGTCTACAGGCAACATCCCCAGCTTGTTCCAACAAAGTGCACACCAGTGCAGAGCAGAATCCCTGGTGGTCCATCTTCTTTTCTACTTCCGCAAACTTCCGATATAGAATGTAGGAAATCATGACTGTCATGTTCATCAGGTAGAAGAATATCTTCCTCCACCACTTCTTGGACTTTCTGGTTAAACTGTTGTAGTGGCCGAACTGATCTAACAGATCCCAACTCCCATATGCTTACAATGGTCCACGATACACTTCGGTTTTGTAACATTGTCACCATTGCGGAAATCCCTCTTCTCCAACAGGGCCATGTTGGCCTCATATAAGTTGGTCAGCATTGTGACATCACGCTTATCTTTATGCCGCATAGCTAACAGATAGTCTCTTCCCCTGAACACAACTTCACCTTCCTTCAATTTTCTTTTGTTTTTAACAGCCAAGGACACACCTACTCTGTTCATCCGAAGAGTCCCACATGTGTAAGTCTCACTGCTCTCCAACTCGATCAAAAAGCTCAGGCAAACTATAATAATTGTCCATGTAGACTTTATGACCCTTATGGAGGAGGCCACATCTTGCCATCAAATTCATGACAGTACATGTGGTCTTGTTGAGGTGATGAACCTCACCATTCAAGGCTTCATAGAAGTCTGCAGCGTGAAGATTTTCCTGATTTAGGCGACCGGCATAAATGTCATAGCCTAGACAATACCCGCTTCCTGCCTCTCACACGGTGTATAACTTAACTCCAAACTTGTCCGGCTTATTCGTATTGTAGACCTTTATGTTTAACCGGTCGATCCACGGACATATGGCCTCATCAAAACTTAGGTTCTCCCCTGGTGTATACACTTCGGAGAAACGCTGCATAGTCTGAATGATCATGGGCCAGATCCGCCTCAGCTTGTCAGTCTGATCTTCACGATTGGACACATGGAAGTTGGTGGTTCAAGACAGCCCCACACCCCCTTGATGGCAGTTTCAAAGGTCAATTTTTTTTAAAAAGCACCTTGGAGCCTTAAAGATTACATTTCAATATGCTAGTTGTTAAAGTGGAGGTCATGGAAGTAATTGACCTTACAGCTGAAATGCTGAAAGTTTCAAACTATTTCGACAAGGGGACAACTCATTCTTTTGGGTGAAATTTGGTGCAAACTGAAGAGTCAATTTTTATAGCATGAGGTGCAGATGCGGAAATGGATTATTTCTGGAGCCGCCTGATCTGCAAATATCCGTAAATCAGCGGACAAATCACATCTCGGGTTACTTAATATAATATCAAGGGAAAGACTCAAAATCATGTTGTTTCTTCTTGGTAGTTTAAAAATTCTTGAAATGGACAACTTACCTTGATACACTGCTATGCTAGGTCTTTGCTTGTCCGAGACTTCATGTCAACCATCACAAGTCAGTTACACAGTGCCTTCACAGCGCCCTCAACAGCCACAGTCCGTCAAGTGCACTTGGCTGATACATCAAGGTAATAGGTGATTGCTCATGCCGTCACCTCAAGCACATTGTCTGGGGCATTCTCTTCAGGAATATTCTACACAACGCCGGTAAGAATGTACGTGGTGGGCAACTGAAGTATCATACAGGTAAAAGGTCGACTAAAAACAGCTAATTTTCAACACATGGCAACTAGCATCAGGAATCAGTTGCCAATTGTTTCTCATTGCTCTTTCAAAAGTTATACCAAATCATTTCTTAAAAAGTTCATAATTATACATGGATGTTATTTTTTCTTATAAAGTCCACGTCTTACAGGAGAGTGTTTTGAGGGGAAAATATATTCTTATTGACTGTGGGAATAGGGTCAACAGACATTTCAGTATTTTTATTTTTAGATCTTACAGATACAAGTCAAGAAATTAATATATTAGCTAGGCTTTGTCACTATGTAGCAAGTATCCAAATTTTAATGCTTTATTTGGATAAGAGTAAATGTCTATGTTTTATAACTGCACCTTTCAAACACCCGATCCACGTTGTCAGACATGAGCAGTAGCATGCACAGTTGTTCAAGGGCGATATGCTGCATTTCTCGCATCTCCCCGGTGCCCATCTGCAGCCATTCCAGCAATGTCTCAGGGTCACAATCCGCCATCGTCACAGCGGTTAGGGCCTCAACTGACCAGGTCAGTTCATACTAGCCACTGAAATCATGAGACAATATTTTAACAGTGAGTCTATTGCTTATATTGGATGTGCTTCACAAAGCAAAGGTACAATACATGTTATTCTCTTTTGAGTTTATAAATACCGGAAGTAGCTGTTATTGTAAAAGATAGCTGAGGACCATGGCTTATCAGTGAAGTCTATAAGAAATTCATAAAGAATAGAGTCAGAATCAGGAATATTCAACATAAGGTATTCGACTGATTGATTTATTGTCTGTTGCTGACACCCCAATAAAAGTGACACGATCACACCCATCGGATTAAGACGACCATCTGCTTTGTTTTGCTACAATGAACACTCAATATAACGATAGTTATCGGTCCAAACACATGTTTATCACAGGGGACATATTTTGGTACGTTTAAAATTAAAATATTTTGAACAAAAAATATTAAATAACTTTCTATGTCGTTAATAAAACTTACTTCTTCCTTACGATTAGGTCTTGCGTATATCATGCAGATACATGTAACTGGCAGATTTCAATACACATTGCATCAATTTATCCGCAATCATCATTGCTTATTTATTTCTTAAAATTTAAGTCCCATCAACTGCAATCCAGACAAACACCTGCGAAAATTAAACTTATTAACACATGTAATGGAATGTGTTGTGTTTGTCGGCTGCAGATCAAACAGTACAATTTGTGATGTCACAGCACGAGCTATGTAAAGATCAAAGGTGCACTGCAGTGGTTTGTATTTAAATAGGTCAATCAAATACCATATAAACCCATTTAAATCCAAAGATTGCGTCTAGGCTGGTTAAAACATACCATACGATCGGAAAATAACTAGAAATGTGTCCATAGGACACGGATGCCCCCACTTCGATTTTTTGTCACAGAAAATAAGCCATAATGATCATATTACCTGTTAAATTTCTGTTTTCAGTATGTTGTTGCTAAGAAAATCTAGAAAAGTACTAAAGCATAATGGATATATGCTCCTGAAAATGTGTGTAAAGTTGTGAAAAGTTTGGTACGTACGTAAGGACAAGGGCAAATCCTTTTCAAAAATTAGATCGGATAAGATATTTTTTAAGTATTGTTGGGAAATAAAGGGCCCTAACTCCTAAATGATTAAAGCGATTTCCATGGCTATCGAACTTGATCAAGGTATTATGGTCACAAACATGTGTTAAAAGTTTGGTGAGGATTGGACAAACAGTTTTCAAGAATTAGATCGGAAACAATCTTCGGGACGTATTTTTCAAGTCTTTTTTTGCAAATAAAGGGCCGTAACTCCTAAATGACAAAAGCGATTTCCATGGCTATCGAACTTGATCAAGATATTATGGTCACAATCATGTATGTAAAGTTTGGTGAGGATTGGACACATACTTTTCAAGAATTAGATTGGAAACATATATTTTTGAAGTATTTTTGGCAAAAAAGGGCCGTAACTCCTAAATGACTAAAGCGATTTCCATGACTATCGAACTTGATCAAGATATTATGGTCACAAACATGTGTTTAAAGTTTGGTGAGGATTGGACGAACAGTTTTCAAGAATTAGATCGGAAACAATCTTCGGGACGTATTTTTCAAGTCTTTTTTTGCAAATAAAGGGCCGTAACTCCTAAATGACAAAAGCGATTTCCATGGCTAAGGAACTTGATCAAGATATTATGGTCACAAACATGTGTTTAAAGTTTGGTGAGGATTGGACAAACGGTTTTCAAGAATTAGATCGGAAACAATCTTCGGGACGTACGTACGTACAGACAGACAGACGTACGTACGGACAAGGGCAACCCTATATGCCGCCACTTTGTGGGGGCATAAAAATCAATACTCCTAAGCAAATGAACAAAATTAGTTGATATTTGTATGTTTAGCTTGAACATTTTCACAGACTTGGAGAATTTAAGTGCTTGATTTGCTTTAAAAATCGACCCCGTCTTAGAGTCGAGACAAAAACACCTGATTTCATGGGCAAAGTTAGGGGGTCGTCTTATAAGTGAATTGCCTTATAATCGAGGAATTATGGTAAACACCAACACCTAGTACATTTGTCTTTTAAATTTTGACATTATTAATCATTTTAATAATGAAATATTTTATGAAATTTTACTGTAGATAGGAAACAATTGTTGTCTTAATTAACCATGAGAACAGGCAGACAAAAAAAATGGCCTCAAGATTTTCAAATAAAATTTTGTCCATTTTTCCCAGTCACCCATAAAATGAAATTCAAAACTTTTAAGATTAATGGGCCTTGTTTTTTTCCATGCATCACTTTATTAAAATGTTTAAAATGAAAGATTACTTGCTGTGTTTTTTCAATGCAACACTATTGGACAGATTCAAATAAAGATTATGTGCCTTGATTTTCCCATGCACCACTCTATTGGAAAGATTGAAATAAAATATTATGTGCCTTTCTTTTCCCATGCATCACTCTATTGCAAAGATTAAGTTAAAAGATTATGTGAACAATGTTTTACTTATGACCAAAGTTAGATTTTGCAAGATTCTGCAAATCTCGACAACATATTAACACCATGGCTATAACATTTAATACCAGGGGCCGTATTCAATAAGCATCTTAGTTAATATTTTCAACTTAGTGAGAATTTTGTAACTTTTGACAACGATTATTTTAAATACCCGCTACTTTTCATCAGATTTATTCATATGCATATATTGTTTAGGCCATTTTCTTGCTTATTTTCATATTTTTTTTGTACAAACATAGTTTGTTTTCTTAAAATTCAAATTAGAAAAATGGCAATTTTTCACATAGTTGAAAAAATTTTCTAAGATGCTTATTGAATACCGCCCCAGAGCATTTTTTTCTCTTAAACAACGGTCAAACAAACAAACAAAAATTGCTGGAAACTCCTATCCCAAACAATGCTCCCATATTTGACAATCTTTCATCTAAAGATGAACAAGAGAAAGTTACAGCCCGGACATGACAACCTTTACTTTATGTCCTTATATGCAGCATTCAATTGGGAATAAACACCCAAGTGTGACCTTGACCTTAGAGGTAGAAACATGGGTCTTGCACGAGACACATTGTCTGTCCAACACAATTGTGGCAAGTTATTTTAAAATCTGACCATACAAGAGAAAGTAACAGCCCGGACATGACAAGATGCACTCTATGTCCTTATATGCAGCATTCAATTTTGAATAAATACCTTAGTGTGACCTTGACCTTAAGAGAAAGGGACACGGGTCATGTACATTCTTATACAGATGACATGGTCATTTTCATAGAAATAATTATATATGGAAATCTAAAAGCTACTGTATGAGATCAGATGTTTATGTTCTATTGGCCATCAGTTGATATTTTAGGTCATACATGCATGCTTACCTGCTTGTCGGCTGGGAGCAGCTTGGAACTTTGCCGGGGTCCTCAACCACGCCGCCGGTGGTAGGCCTGGAGCATGTTTAGGCACTGCTCCAGGGTGAAGACCGGCCCGTCTTGTCGAGGATTGCCATAGAGGCGATACTGGCCGGTCCTCTCTTCTACCACCAGCGGGGGCAGGTCCCAGTGGGATGGACGCTATTAATTAAAGACAAACTGATATTATAGTAGGTTTAGAGTGGCAAGAATTTACAATGTGATCACATGGTTAAAACAAGAGGCCCAAAAGGGCCTATGCTCTACTGGCTGGGTTTGTGTGGTTTACATCACTGTTTTCGAAAAGAACCAACCTCTTATGGGTATCTGAATACTCAAAACTGAAGACTGTATCATGTTGGCAAGCATTCATTACACATTAGCATTATTTTTATACTATAAAGGCCCATGATCGAATCATTTCAAGGCCCATACTCTAGGTATGCATGGGCGGATCTAGCTGGTTTTCCAAAGGAACCCAGCTCTAATGGATATCCAAATACTGTACAAGTTTCATCAAGATACAATGAAAACAAAAGACTGTATCATGTTAACGAGCAATTGTTTACTGACACACCGATTTTTTTATACAATCAAGGCCCATAATCTAGGCATGCATAGGCGGATCTGGCTGGCTTTCGAAAGGAACCGAGCTCTTATAGATATGTAGATACTGTACAAGTTTTAACGAGATAGAATCAAAACTGTAGGCTGTATCGTGTTAACGAGCAATTGTGTACTGACACACCGATTTTTTTAAACTATCAAGGCCCATAATCTAGGCATGCATAGGCGGATCTGGCTGGTTTTCGAAAGGAACCGAGCTCTTATGGATATGTAGATACTGTACAAGTTTCATCGAGATACAATCAAAACTGAAGGCTGTACCGTGTAATAACGAGCAATTGTTTTCAGGATTTTTATACTATCAAGGCCCATAATATCAAGGCCCATAATCTAGGCATGCATAGGCGGATCTGGCTGGTTTTCGAAAGGAACCGAGCTGTAATGGACATGTAGATACTGTACAGGTTTCATCAAGATACAATCAAAACTGAAGGCTGTATCGTGTTAACATGAATTGTTTACAGACGCACTGACGCACACACAACGTACACATTACCATCCCATAAGCTCTTATGGCCTTTAAAGTAAATTGTAGTCCGACAAAATGTGAACACGTAATTTCGCTTCACAAGTGTCATGGTGTATGACCCTTTGGTGTCCAGTGTTACATCTCTTGGAAAGTTAAAGGTGTTGTTTTTGAAAGAATTAAGCAGAATAACTGTTATTATATCTCTCAAAATTTGTTTTTTATTGAAATGGTATAAACAGGCATGTTACGTATTTTCATGTTTATGCCTTTCTTATCCAAATAACATCTTATTTAATGTAGACTTTTCAGTCCAGTTACATCACCGAACGGATCTAGTGAAAATAAACACTGGTTCATGTCAATGATAATCATATTAAAGTTGAGTTTGAACGTTTAAGTGCCAGCAATGTTTAGATAATATACAGAAAAACTTGACATCAACACATAAGAGCAGATAGTGCCATCTTTTTGTCATATTGTCCTCATTACATCACAAACAAAGTGAAATTTCTAAATGGCTGTTTTTACTTTCCATTTGGTGTTTTTTATATTGTCCTTTCATAATCTTGGAAGCTTACGTGCCATATTTCATTAATAGAACATAAGATATGCAAAAACAACATCTTGAATAACTCATAAGTATTGGACACCAAGCCATAAGTGATGTAACGAAAATGTGCTGGACAGAAAATTCTTGCTCAGATACCAAACAAAAAAGAAGGAAAAAGTTGGCGCCAAACAGTGTGCTGCATTTACGCTAGCCCAGTTGCCTGTGTCGGTGAAAAATTGACCTGGGCTACGAAAAATCCTGTAAGATGGTAATCTCAAGATGAAATAATTGGCCTTGTTGGTTAAAAAATTGTTGTGTGATTGTTTATAAATCTTGTCACTGTTGACCAACTTCCAGATAATCTCGCATTGTTAAGGATGTTTTCTTCTGCAGTGATTTCCCTTGTTATTTTGACAGATATTATATTTCAGACTGTCAATACTTTTTTGATAGTGAAATAATGAAGTATGTATGTTGTGTTTTCTCTTTCAAATAAACTTGGAATTATTAAGTTACCGGAATATGAAATAAATGTTAGTACAATTTTTAACACTAATGCTACAAGCAGCACATGTTGACAGGACCTTCAACCTCCCCATACATCAACAATCCAACTGCCTTGACGGAATAAGCACCCCCACACACACACAGCACCGCCCCCTTGCAACACAGGACCATACCTCCACCATAGCCTTGCATTCATACCAAATAAAACATTTTATTTAGTTTGAATGCAAGTATGGTTGTGGCGAGGTCCTGTTTAGTAAGATATTGTACAGGTGTAATATCATTACTTGTTATAACCATATAAGGTACTCAAGATGCGGGTGGACTATGGAAATCTTGCTTGGACTATAGAAATCTCAAAGTCTGTAGCCCCATTGGCTACCAGGTAAAAAAGGTTAATTTCGCACACTGCAATCAAAAAGTAGGGTAGGGCAAAGGTGCAAGACAAAAAAGTAGGCAAAGGAAGGGCTCTCTGGACTTCCAGAAAAAAAGAGACACAAGTCATGTTAATAGTGCATTCAGCGGGACAAATCTTGACATCATATTGATCATCCACACATGGTTGACTATAAAATGTCTTCACCATAACCACCAGTTGGAAATATTGAAGATCAACAATTGACCGCCAGATAGACAATAAATTAATATAGTTGGTTCAAAATCATTGCAACTGTTGGGGGAGGGGGGGGGGGGGGGTCTCATGATTAAATAGCCTGTTTAGAAGTGTAGTTATGAATATAATTTATACTCTATACTCAGTCACTCAGTGCAAAAAAAAAATACTGTTAAATTTACTAAATATTTTTGTATGAACTGTAAAGAAATTCTGTTTTGGTGAATGAATTACAATTCAGTCATTTAGATTATGTAATGATCAAGTACATAGTATTCTGACCAAAGTCCATAGCAATTGTATAAAATCCATTGTGTAGTTGACATCAAATAAAAACACTGAACGCCTGCCTGATTTTTGCCATTCTTGTTTAAGTCAAATTCTATAATAAAAATAAAGTTTGGGGGCTATCAAATATTATCATCTGACTGGAATCCCAAACAAACTAGAGCTGTCACAGGAGTGACGAATACCCCCAAATGCCGCCTGGACACAGGAATGGCAAACCATTCCTTTGAAAAGAGGCCATAACTCCAAGGGACTGCACACTGCATCTTCTTTTATCATGCATGTATTGTTTTATTTAAATCTGTTGAGTAATTTAGAAGTTACACTGCTGACAAGAAAAACTAGCTGATCTCTTCTGGAATAAGACAAAACCGTTTTTCTATTTTCGTAACAGTGCACAAAAACCTTTACTCCACTGGCCCCATTTACAATCAAAAGCATTGTCTTCACAGAGGCTGCCTATACAGCAAGTTTCATCACAATATCTCATGCCCAATTAAAGTAATGAAGCAGAAACCATTTTTCTATTTTTAGTAACAGTGACCTTGACTTTGGCCCCACCAGCCCCAATATCGAACTTGACCTGTATCTTCTGATGTTACACCTGTGTACCAAAAAATGTTCAAATCTGTCAAGCCTTTCATGAGTTCTCGTCCGGAAACAATTTTTCTATTTTTAGTAACAGTGACCTTGACCCCACCAGCCCCAATATCGAACTTGATCTGTATCTTCTGATGTTACACCTGTGTACCAAAAATTGTTCCAATCCGTTTAGCCTTTCATGAGTTATCGTCCGGAAACCGTTTTTCTTTTTTAGCAACAGTGACCTTGACCTTGGCCCCACCAGCCCCAATATCAAACTTGACCTGTATCTTCTGATGTTACACCTGTGTACCAAATTTTTTTTAAATCTGTCAAGCCTTTTATGAGTTATCGTCCGGAAACAGTTTTTCTATTTTTAGTAAGAGTGACCTTGACCTTGGCCCCACCAGCCCCAATATCGAACTTTACCTGTATCTTCTGATGCTACACCCGTGTACTTAAATTTTTTTAAATCTGTCTAGCCTTTCATGAGTTATCGTCTGGAAACCATGAAAACCGACAGACCGACAAACCGACAGACGTTCAAATCCGTTTAGCCTTTAATGAGTTATTGTCCGGAAACCGTTTTTCTATTTTTAGTAACAGTGACCTTGACCTTGGCCCCACCAGCCCCAATATCGAACTTGACCTGTATCTTCTGATGTTACACCTGTGTACCAAAAAATTTTCAAATCTGTCTAGCCTTTCACGAGTTATCGTCCGGAAACAGTTTTTCTATTTTTAGTAACAGTGACCTTGACTTTGGCCCCACCAGCCCCAATATTGAACTTGACCTGTATCTTCTGATGTTACACCCGTGTACTTATTTTTTTTTAAATCTGTCTAGCCTTTCATGAGTTATCGTCCGGAAACAGTTTTTCTATTTTTAGTAACAGTGACCTTGACCTTAGCCCCACCAGCCCCAATATCGAACTTGACCTGTATCTTCTGATGTTACACCCGTGTACTTAAAAATTTTTAAATCTGTCTAGCCTTTCATGAGTTATTGTCTGGAAACCATGAAAACCGACAGACCGACAGACGTTCAAATCCGTTTAGCCTTTCATGAGTTATCGTCCGGAAACCGTTTTTCTATTTTTAGTAACAGTGACCTTCACCTTGGCCCCACCAGCCCCAATATCGAACTTGACCTGTATCTTCTGATGTTACACCTGACAGACCGACAGACAGACAGACTGACCGACCGACCGACAAGCTCACTCCTATATACCCCCTCAAACTTTGTTTGTGGGGGTATAAAAAAGTATTTTTAAAAGCTAGTTAGGCAGATTACAAAATCGCCCCACCCCCTCCCCCCCTACAGTGATATAAGCAGAAGACCGGATTAACCAGATCATATGTATTTAATTTCAGTAAATTTATCAAGTACTTGTACAATGCATTTCTAAATTTAATTATATATGATAACTATTTTAAACATACCTCAATGGCTGGGAGGACTTGAGGACCCCGGCGACTGCTCGGCCTCCTCTCCTCTTTTGGCGCCCTAGGGGCTGGAGGTGCCCTAGGGACTGGAGGTGCCCGACGGGCTGGAGGTGCCCGACGGGCTGGAGGCGCCTGGTGGATAGTTGACTTTTCTTTCTCTAAACAGAGTATAATGTGAAATGAGAACAAAACAACTTGGCATAAAGTTTTAAATGTAACAAACATTAAGTAATACCATGCTAACATTCATTAATCTTCGCATGATGATTTTTACAAACAAGGTTGAAATATTTTCATGATGTTAGACACACAAATATAGAACATGTAAGGCGTCAGGTCAACTTACTTTCCATGATCCTTTGTGAACGGCGGAGGAGGGTGGTTGGTTCAGGGTCTGCAAGAAAAAAAGTCCAAATGAAAAACAATATTCTCTTCACTTATTGTCATTTCCTAATTTCTCGGTTGGGCCAGTCAATGCCTTACAGTGATTCAGGTTTAAAGTCTTAAAAACCTAAATGAACAAGAGGCCCAAAAGGGCCTATGCTCTACTGGCATGGCTCATGCCGAGGTCGTTTGCGTTGTCGCAATGGTCCCTTGCGGGACGATCTCCGTGGGGGGGGGGGGGGGCGGGGGTCAGTAATGACCCCAGGGGCATAATTTGAACAAACTTTACATGTAAACTTGGCTAAAATAGACTTCGCTAAAAATAGCATTTTTTTTATACTTTTAATGGATATCTAAATACTGTACAAGTTTCATCGAGATGCAATCAAAACTGAAGACTGTATCATGTTCACAAGCAATTGTTTACAGACAAACTGATTTTTTTATACTTTCAAGGCCCTTAATCTAGGCATACATGGGCGGATCTCAGGCTGGTTTTCAAAAGGCACCGAGCTCTTATGGATATCTAAATACTGTACAAGTTTCATCGAAATACAATCAAAACTGAAGACTGTATTGTGTTCACAAGCTAGTGTTTACACAATAGCATTTTTTTTATACTATCAAGGGCCATAATCTAGGCATGCAAGGGCGGATCTGGCTGGTTTTCGTAAGGAACCGAGCTCTAATGGATATCTAGATACTGTACAATTTTCATCGAGATACAATCAAAACTGAAGACTGTATCGTGTTCACAAGCAATTGTTTACAGACCCACGGATGCACATAACGTACACATTACCATCGCATTAGCTCTTCTGGCCTTTGGCCAGTAGAGCTAAAAACATTATTCTTTATACAATTATAATTCTCACTTAAGCAGAGCTCCAGATATAATGATTTTCTATGAATTGCAACCTATTATGAGCAACCCCAGCATGTTTCTGGCACTAATGCAGTATTCAGGCTTTGCCGAGACAAGAACTTTTTTACCCATTAGATTCCAATTGGATTAACAGAATGATGAAACATTCCACTAGATTTCATAAATTTAAATATCAAATATGCTCAAATTCTAAACCTTCACAAAAGCACCATTTGAAACATGTTTGCATTGGTGTTTCTACTTGAAAGTAATTCAATAATAATGGAAGTTAGGCTTTCTTCAAGCCATTATGATTCAGTATTTTCAGACAAATTTATTGTTAGTATTGTATATTGCTCAACAAGCTCTCCGATAATTTATATTATAGCATCTCCTCCTTTGATTTATTCTTTGTTACCAGTGATTTTTTTGGTGCAATTTACTGTCTTCTAAAGGCTGTTTCCCCTTGCTAAAAAATACCATTTTTCCCAAAAAATTATATTTCTCCCCCTATTTTTTTCAAAATTTGATTAATGTAGATTACGTGAATAAAAAAAAGCAATGAATTTCTTTAATTATAAATAAAATCTTGACAATAATACTCTTTCACAGCATAATATATACATAAAAAAGTCAGAACATGTATATTTACCATTATATTAACTATTTTTGGCCTAATTTTGTATTTTTCCCAAAGTCAACTTTTTTCCAAATTTGCAAGACACCGGCAGTAAAAAATCAATAAAAAAAAATCACTGGTTACAATCGCTCTTTGTTTTTCAAGCACATGGGTAATGATAAGTAAAGTTGAAAGGAACAAATAAAAATAAGCTACTTAATGCTCTTTCCAAGATGGTGTTAAACATGCATTGTGCCTTTGGCTAGTAGAGCTTAAAACGAGAAAAAAACTTAATTAAACTTTCTATAAACACTAAACTCCCACTATTTAGAGAGAGGACAGTTAATAGAAGTGAGATTATCTTGATTTCTTATTCTTCATTCTTTATTGTACTTGTTGTTCACATGCAAACTTACTATAACTATTCAACTCTTACACAATATCATTGACAACAAATGTACATATTGATGGGTTGTATGAAGAGATGACAGAATGAAAGATAAATGTACTAACTGGCCCTCCTCCGCTTTGGTTCAGGGGTAAATGATGAGGGTGATCTGCCCCTCTTACCCAGGAGGCGGGACTCATTGGCCACCTCGCCTTCAGCTGTCAATAAATAAAAAAGGTATCTAAAAACAACATCTTATTTCTTTAAAAATAATCAATGTTTTTATAAATATGTTTCAGTTATATTGCAACACAATGATTGAACAAAACTTTGATTGCTCAACCTTGCTGGACCAACTATAATGGCAACCACTAAAACATATCTATATGTGGTCCTGACTTGCATTTTCAGGGCATCAGCCGACTACTCGTAAATCGCTAATTGTTGTAAAATTCAACAAAATTTGAAATCATGCATTTAATGGCAAAGTAACATGTTTGAGATTTATGAGTTGACAAGACAGCTCTGAAAGTTCGTAGCTAAATGTTCTGTTGGAAGGTGGTTCCAGTCCAACATCCAGTACATCCAGGCAAAATATGACGAGCATTAACTGTTACAAGAATTCAATTGGTCGATGGTCACTTAGAAGGGTATTCTAATTTTATGAACTAACCATTTGTTTTACATGAATGTTTATTTTTGAAAAACATTAACGATGATAACTTACTTTAGAATACAACACATTTGTTTTGTTACACATGTCAATTTGTTGAAAAGCATACTTCCGATGTTCCACAATTTCAGTGATTTCTTTTGGTGCAATTTACTGCCTTTTAAGGGTTGTTTCCCCTTCCGAAAAACTATCCATTTTCCCCAAAATTTTTATATTTTTTCCCAATTCAATAAATGCACATTATATTTGGCTGGATTTTTGTATTTTTCCCAAAGTCGACTTTTTTTCCCAATTTGCAAGGCACAGGCGGTTTTAATAATTCCCCCAAAAATCACTGAATTTGAAGTACTTTTTTACATTAAAAGAACTGCCAATGTCCAAGGCTTTTTCTGCCCATTATGGGAATAAGACCCTATACATTTTTGGGAATATTTGCAATGAAATTTGTCCGAATTGGGAAATTTTCAAGTTCAAAGAACAAGCTTAGTTTCTAGCCCTTTCAAAACAACATGAAACTGCTAAAATATCAATCCTTGGGGTTTAATATCTATTGCAATAAATTATAACAGATGTATCAATAAATTATAACAGATGTAAATAATGCATATGATCTTTGAATGTGATGAAATAAGCCATTATAAATTCAATTACCCCTAAAAACATTACATCACATTTTGTAAGAATGTTAAACAGTACTGGTTACAAGACGTTCATAAAAACAAAAAACACTTTTTGGGGATTTTTTTCTGAAGATTGCAAATAATTTATTTTTTGCTATCGGAACGAGTCCGTAGTCAGACTGGGTCACTTCAGAAAAAGCTCTGATATCTCAAAAATTCACAAAGCAAGTATTACCAAAGACTAGACAACAATTTCCCAATGATTCTTTATCTGTTTCTGTACAGTTGTTGTGTTGAGAAATGTAAGTCTCGAGTCAAAATAAAACTATCCATACTATGAACCTTTTCTCACTCCCTCGTCATTAAAAAAAGGCCAGATTGGGTAAAAAATCTGTTTAAATACCTTCACAATGTACACTTTTAAAAGTAGCCCACCTCGGATAATAGGTATCCCAGCATTTCTCATGAAGGCGAGAATGGCCTCCTCCCCCTCCCTGGTCAACAGCAGGCCAACGGGCCTTAGACCTCTTTTCTGTGAACAATTACAAGTAAGAATACATGAATATGCAAGGAAATATTTCATATTACTAAATTTATTCATGGCTTGAATTTGATCATCTCTGGTTTTCAAGGGACCTAACTGACAATAAAGGGAGGATAAAAATAGGGATCACTCAAAAGAAAAGTAGGTATACAAGAAATTACTTGAAGAGAAAAGAATAAAAATAATTATTTAAGGAAATAAATTAATAAATATAATTGTACCACCTTGAACACATTTCACAAATTCTGATTAACATGTGGTGAATGGTTGTTGATTTTGCCCAAAGGGGCCAATAAATGAGTGCTTCACTGTAACCTGCATTCCTGGTCGTTCTCGAGATTTTATTTTGAGCACATTATGCACTAGTCAATTGTCACCACAGCCCCCCCCCAGGTCCGGGGAATAGTGGGGACTTTTGAGTTTCGGTCCAGCCAACCCCAGGTAAAATCCCCGCCCTGCGGTCACGAACTGATAGTAAAATCCCAACCAAATGCCCCCGCACCCCAGGGACCTTAGGTAAGGCTGATTCCCCGCTATATTTTACCCGAAGACAAAAACCACCGCATTCACCCGGCACTGCAGGGACACCTGCCCCGGTATACCCCCGAACCGGGGCGGGGCCGTGGTTACAATTGACTGGTGCATTATGATTTCTTTGTCAGTTTCACAAACAACTTAATAGTAGATGTTTTTATAAAGGGTTTTTCAAAGAGACGGGAGCCTTAAAATTTGTACAGTAGGAAAAAATGGGGCTGGCTTGAAAGCCTGTAGTGTGCAATTGATTGTAAATCTACAAGCAATTTTAGACTGTTATTTACTAGGGATGGCAACGAGTAGTAAAATTAATACTCGAGTACTCGGACGATCGTTCGATCGAGTACTCGGAAAAATTGAATATGTGTTCGCAATGACAAGATTGTGTATACATGTATTGTTAATGACGTATATTGTGCGTTGGTCGTATTATTGGTCATTTTCACCTTTAAAGTAAACTTTCATTACGTATTTTAACAAAAAGGATATAAAAAGAAAACAAATGTTGTTTCAGGTTTTTAATTTGTCTTATTCGTTTCATTTTATACAAGTATGCACTGCAGAAATGAACAACAATCAGAATTACAATGAACGGAAATTTATAGCATACATAAAAATACTGAACGAAATTCAATACGAAGTTCAGTTGTCTACTCTACATATTTTTTTTTAAATGATAGTTTTTCGTACTGTTTAATTGTTGTTTACCTCATTAATAGTCATAATTCTTGATTTAAAATATCAACCAATCAACTGTGATAATCATTGCAAAAAAAGTTAAAATACGCCCATTAAGAAATCAGTTCTCGTAACGGCCGATTCTCTTTCGCTCGTTAGCGTCCATTGTTTGGTGAAATGTCTCTAATTGGTATACAATAGAATTGTGTAGGTGAAAGTACCGCTATCAAAACTTCGCTAATTGACATCAGTGTTAATTTGAAATAGGGGTCCTTTGTTGACAGTTTGCAACTATCACAACAACTGTCAACTAATTGATTGAGGTCAATTGTATACACAGCGGGGATTAGAGGGACCGTAAATTGTCCACTTGGCAACTAACCGGATCTGATATTTTGTCTGTAAATCGTGAAATTGGTGATTTTTATAGATTTTTTTAAAAAAAAATTCGAGTACTCGAGTAGTGATTTGGTACTCGAGTACTCGGACGTTCGATCGCGTACTCGAGTACTCGGGTACTCGTTGGCATCCCTATTATTTACAGACCAGAGTTGATACAGAGACCATACAACACCTTATTTTAAGTTAATGAAACTTCACAAGAACCAAATAAATTTTACATGGGCCCATTGTTTACAGTTTAACACTTATTTTTCAGAGGTGAAATAACCTATGATGTGCACATACAGTCAAAACTTGTTATGTCACCTCAGTCTGGACCTTGGGAAATAAGTCGAGATAACGAACATTCAACACATCGGAATTACAACAAGAGCCGTCGTAAGACAGCGCGCTCGACTACGCCGCTTTGACTCAGAATACAATAACAATGTAAAAATACCAAGTTTGGTCTCTTTATGTCAAACCTAACTAAAATTATTTGATATATAAGGTGACTTTGATGCTGCCCTCCCACCAGCCCGCCCAAACAATGACGCAAGTCATTCAAATAACTTGATTTCCCATTATGAAAATGTGGTTAAGAATATACAAATATGCCTTTGAAAGAAAATTAAAAAAAAATAAATAAAAAAATCAAGGGCCATAATTTGTATTGAGCTTAAAACGGAGTTATGTTTCTTGTTGTAAGATGGTCGTAAATAATTTTGAATTTTACTAAGTGCATTTAATGAACGGATTATAGTTTTTTTTATTAAAATCCCAACTTGCCCTTAACTTTTACTTGCCTAAAACTTTAACCTAAGTCAATCAGGGGCCATAACTTGTATTAAGGATATGGAGTTATGTAACCTCATTGGGTGATGGTCCTGAACAATTGTGTGAAGTATTAAGTCAATTGAATGAAGGGTATAAAAGTTATTAACCAATATCCCAACCTGCCCTAAAACTTTAACCCAAGTTCAATAGTCAATCAGGGGCCATAATTTTATAAAAGATAATATGGAGTTATCTAACCTCATTATGTGATGGCTCTGAACATCTGTGTGAAGTATTAAGTCAATTGAATGAATGGTATTGGAGTTTTAAGTGAAAATCCCAACTTGTCCTAAAACTTTAACTGGACGCCGACGCTGGGGCGAGTAGTATGATAGCCCACCTATTCTTCAAATAGTCGAGCTAAAAATGTATCACCAATCCCACCACATTTGCGTTTGATACATGTCCAAAATCCGACTTGAATTGAACGGTCTTGTTACGGTCGTGGAAACAGCACATGTGTTATGCCCGTTTGTTTTCTGCATGCAGTATAGAGAAAATTCTTCGTCACGTGACATGTCAAATTTTACGATGATGTCATCGTCAATTTAAATTGTGCCTTAAAATGTATAGCTTGATCAATAAATGTCTTTTTAATCAAATACATAAACAGACAACTTTAATTATTCATACTAACCAATTAATCTCCAATTATGAAAAGTTTGTTATTTGGACATGCACAGTATTTTAGCGACATGCCTCAAACCTTAATGACAACTTTCACACCTACAATTTGATCTACAGTTGGACATATAAGGGACAAGTAAAACGTGTGAAATTCATATGGGACTAAAATAGGATGTCAACATAGCGAAAAAATCGAGATAGAAAAATTGACACAAGCAGGTTTATTTCATATAGAATTAGTAGGAAAAAATTTGTGACCGGAGAAAATAGTCGACATAACCGATAAGTCGATATATCCGACGTCGACATAGCGAGTTTGGACTGTATATTTTAATAAAACACTAGAACAGCAAAACATTGTTCGGAAATTATATTGAATAAATCTCAAAGGGTCCTTTTATTACTGCAAGAATGTCTTCAAATGTAGGAAAATCTCCTTGATATGTCGGAAGATCAAAATACATCATAACATATTTGATGTTGCTTAATGCACCAGTCAATTGTAAGCACGGCCCCCCTCCAGGGAAAAGAGGGGACTTTGACTTCCTGTTCAGCCAAGCCCGGGCAAAATCCCCGCCCTGCGGGGACGAACTGCTCGTGAACCCCCCCCCCGCCAAATGCCCCCGCACCCAAGGGACTTTAGGTAAGGGCCATTCCCGGCTATATTTTGCGGGAAGACAAAACCACCGCATTCACCCGGCACTGCGGGACCACCTCGAAGGTAAAAGCACGGCTCATTTCCCCCGCTATCCCCAGTATACCCCCGGACCTGGGGGGGAGCCGTGGTTACAAATGACTGGTGCATAAAGACCTTGAATTTAAGCATTAACAAAGATAAAATACAGGGCTTTTTCTGCCCAATTTGGAAAATAGACCCTGGACATTTAGGCCTAAATTAAAATTAAGTTTGTTTGCCCTTTACCGACCGACCCGAAAAAAAGCCGCCGACCCAAAATATTTTATTGCAAAATTCGTGAGAATATTTTTTTTTTACAATTTTGCAGTCACGATTTGTTTTCGCTGTTTTTTCGCCGTTAGTTTAGTTTATTTTCTTTCCGCTCAATCGTTGGGTTCTTTAAATCAATCAAGACAAAAAAAGAAGCGCTTGTTGTACGTTTTGTGAACGATTTGCAAGCGTCTAGAAAACAGTTCATCATCATGGCGTCCATAGTAACATTTTGTTACAGTGTTTTTATTAATATTGATGGTAAATTAAATCAAATTGTGAAAAATAAAATAAGTTCTTTCGAGTCCACTAACACATGGGAAGATGTATTATCAGACTTCATGAATAAGGCAAACGTAACATTACAAAAAACGGATTCCGTTACAATTTCCGTTTGCAAAAACAGCACCGATGTCGAAAGTTTCCATCCAGACATTTCTGAAAGTATTTCGGTGCTCAATACCTTTGACTGTTCGTTGAAGTATGTTACTTACAATATAAAAAGAGAAAGTGATATCAATGATCAGAACAACAATGTTGACGGTGACGAAGCTTCCCACTCGAATGCATTCACCATGATGATGCAGGGGGAAAACAGCAAAAAACCAAAAACGAAGACAGATGGTAACAGAGTCACAGGTTTGTATTATTAATGTTGTATTTAATATTTGTTGACAAAACATTTTGCACAGAAAATTGTTTGTTTTAAATATGATATTGGACCCACTCAACTATTTTGTGGTACCTGCGTTTCCGACGGGGGGTTTCTGCCAGGAAATATTGATGGCTGCATGTGAAATTTAACTCAATTGACGCTAGGTATTTAACATGTCTTTCCCCAAATGATTTTAAAATATAGAAATTCAAGCCCCTCCCACGACAAAGTTTTTGGGGTTGCATGTTATAACCTGGGCCCAACCATATATATATAACATCTACAGAATTGAACATATTTCTATGGCAATTCGCTCTCTGCAACTGATCCTAACATATACAGAAATTGTCCGATTCTTTCTGCATGTATTACTTGTAAGCTGCTCAAACTTCAGCCTGCACAGGAATGCTGTATTGGTAAATTAAATGCTGTAACAAAATAAAAAAAATACCTCATAGGTACATTTTTTAATAGTCACAATGGCAAACAGTGCACATCCAGATTAGCGTGCAAACAGTGAACATCCAGATTTAATAGCGTGCAAATATGTGCAGTCAGATCAGGATCTGCACTGTTGCAGAAATTGCTATTTAGTTTGTATAAGAATTTCTGTCAGATTGAAAGGCCTCTGGGCCTTCACTGGTCGCACATGTGAGTAAATGCATTTCTATAAGGTATTAATGGGTTAATCTTAACTACTGCTGAGAAAAAATGTGTAAACCAAATGCAAAAAAAGTTTTAAAATATTAAATACTAAGTGAAATGTTTTTGTTTTGTTTTTAGCTAAAGACAAACTGTACAACAGCCTGTGTGACCATATGACATCTTGTGACGTCATGTTCCCGGGCTCTATGCCAGATGATACTGTCAAGAAGCACATCGATGTTATTACCAATGCCATGTGGTACCTTGATGGGAATAAGCAGAAACTGACAGATCGTGCTAAGCAATCAGAAAATGTGGCAATTGTACCAGACAGGTTTTGCTTCCTTCTTTAATACTTCTCTGACACTGAGTATAAAAAATATAATATAAAATAGTTCCTGAACATTTTAATATCGTTGTTTCGAGAGGTTTTTTTTTAGTGTTTTTTTTAATTCAGGCCTATGCATGCAATTTGAAAGTTACACTCTTCAATATTTTAAGTTACTTGCCTCATATATATATATTATTGAGTAAATACATTTAATACATAAAGAAATGTGTGTGCAAATCAAAATGCAGTTGGGACTTAAGAGTATTTCCAAAAGCCCTATGCTCTCGACATGATCTAGCTTTAATAAATACCTAAAATATTTATTAAAAGTTCAATAACAAAAACACAAGTTTGGATATGAATTGAAAACACAAACTTCTGTAGCAAAATATTAATGATACATGTACAGATTTTAAAAAATGTCTGTTTTACTTTTTGACAGGTTTGTAGACAACTTCAATGACTATAATGATTGGAAAAAGAAGGAACAGAGAGCACCCAGGTTGCAAGCCTCTGAACTCAAGAAACATAGTGGGGGTATTTTCAGACTGGTGTCCATGGTCTTCACACAGCGGTGGGGGACTTTCGGGAGTGACCTCGAACAGCTGGCTGTGGCAATGGACTCGTATGCAGAGTTCCTTGAAATGTCTAATGAACAACAAGCTAAGAGACAGAAGTTGGATCACCCTTCCAGGCAACTAGGGAATCATTCCGAGATTCAGCACAGAATAGAAACGGACACAGTGCATAAGAAATATACAAATCTCGACAACGATCTGTCTCGCCAATATTACACATTTGTGTCTAGATCTACAATCATGCAAGAAGTTAGTGCAAGGTGGGGTTAAAGCAAAGTGTCCTGCATGTACAGTAAAGCATATCAATACAGCATACATTTATATATTGAAGTACAGTCAAGCTTACAAATATAATATTACAACACACGACAAGGTGGATAAATACAGAAATGAGGTGAACCATGCATATAAAGCTATATATCATTTAATAATAATTTAAACATTAAAATGCATTCCCATATATTAATGTAATGGTTGCAACAATATGGTTCATCCACCAGAAAAAATAAAAAAGGTCAAACATACAAACACCAGTTTTTGTGTTCAAGATCAAATAAAAAAATAAAATATTTTTCCTACCTACCGACCCACCTCTAAAATTTAGGGTCGGTAAAGGGCAAACAAAGAATTTTTTAATTGTGGCCTTAGGGAAATTTTGCATCGTGAAAATTTTGAAATTGGGAAATTTTACAGTTAAAAGAAAAAAGACTCCTGCAAATGAATTTATATTAGTTTATTTCCCTAGACCCAAAAGGGCTGAAATATCAATCCTTGGGGGTGTAAATATCTATTGCAATAAATTGATCATGAGAGATATTATTTCATACAGATATCTGAATGTGATGAAAACTAATGATTTCCGAGTTCAATTATCAAATAAACTTTACGTCACATAATTTATTAGGATGTTGAAAATGAACCAGTACATTTAAAGACTTTAATTGGGATTTTTTTCTGGAAATTGGGAAAAATCTCATATTTTGCTTTGGGAATGGATCCGAAAGTCGGACCCGTGGGTACTATAGAAAAAGCCCTGAGATAAAAAACATTACTATATTCGTAAATGTTCAATGTCTACAGGGGCGTAGCCAGGCTTTACTGAATGTTACGTACGAAAGGGGAACAAGTGTGGGAGGGGGAATATCCCTGTAGCACAAAAAATTCTATACATGGCCAAATGTTGTTTTTTCTAAAGAAGCTTGAATAAATAACCAGAGAATTAAATGCCATGTTAGTACTGTGGAAACTCACTAAACCGGATCTCCACAAAACCGGAATCCTCGGGATACTTGACTTTTTTTAGAGTCCAAGTTTTCCCCTTCTATTTTCAATGTAAAAAAATCCCTACAAAACCGGAACCCCGGAATTCCGGATACTGGACAAAAAATCAAGAATATTTGTTAGTTGTCAACGTAATTTTTCCCTCACAAAACCAGACATATATTGTTTAAACATGTCAAAATGATTTTGTGTATTAGGAATTTACGAATCACGTGTCAGTTTGACAGCCGGTGCGTCGTTAAATATTGCACCTGTGATGTTGTGTTAACTCGATAATCGATAATGATGATTGCGCTTAGGAGTGACTGCCGCGCGATAATCAAATGATAATCAAACTTGTGAAAAGAAAATTGATTGAAACATTAATTTGTTTGTTGCAGAAAATAAAGAACTAGAAATGGTTATTAAGTGATCAATTTGGAGGGTTGTTTTATCTAAAGACTTCTATGATTGAATCAAATCAGAGTGGTGCTTTAATTAAACTATGAAACATACTTAACAAGCATTAAATTACGCAAGTTGTTATATTTTAATACTTGGGAAAAAACTAGAACTCCGCGAGTCGGATGTGTCGCCTGACGAATTATTTACCGTCAACATTATAGCTGTTAGATTGGCATTTTATTCATTTATAGACAATGATGTTGCCATTTAACTTTCAAGTGTAGATGGCATTTGAACTGAAGGTAACAACGTTAAGCCAGGAGCAAGCAATTGGTTATATAAGCAACTAGAACTCCATGAGTCGGATGTGTCGCCTGAAGAATTATTTACTGTCGACATTATAGCTGTTAGATTGGCATTTTATTCATTTATAGACAATGATGTTGCCATTTAACTTTCAAGTGTAGGTGGCATTTGAACCCTCAATCAGATACACCTACGGAATAAGTTTCAGGTTGAAACCTCCTATAGTTTACGAGATATGCCACTGACAAAACCTAAGCAAGAAAATTAACAAAGGGCAATAACTCTAAAAATATGGCAGCAAGAGTAACGGTTCTTGTGCACTGCACTTGCCCTCAATGAGATCTAACTAGCTATGAAGTTTCAAGTTGATACCTTTTATATTTTTCAAGATATGCCCCGGACAAAACTTTAAGCATGAAAATTAACAAAGGGCAATAACTTTAAAACTAAGAAAGCAAGAGTTACTGTTATTGTGCACTGCACTTGCCCTCAATGAGATATATCTAGCTATGAAGTTTCAAGTTGATACCTCTTATATTCTACAAAATATGCCCTGTACAAAACTTTAAGCATGAAAAATAACAAAGGGCAATAACTCTAAAAATATGGAAGCATGAGTAACAGTTCTTGTGCACTGCACTTGCCCTCAATTAGATCTATCTACATATGAAATTTCAAGTTGATACCACTAATAGTTTAGGATATATACCCCGGACAAGCGAAAATGGGACGCGGACGCTGCCGCCGAGGCCGACAAAAGTAACCCCTATATGTCGTCTTTTCAGGCGACACAAAATGATTATAAAAACGCAGAAATGTTTAATTATGTTTATCACTTTTGCATGTGCTTTAATCATGTCTCAACCTCCGTCTAAACGTCGAAGAATTGAACTGTCCCTTTCCATTTTATTCCAATTTTCAACTCCCCTCTAAAGGTAAACTCAGTTAATATTTTTTGGTAAACTTACTCCGTACATCAAATCCTCACTAAACCGGAAATTTTGCCCAGTCCGGACCTTGTCTGGTTTAGTGAGTTTCCACTGTACCTAGTGTAATCACATGTGCAGTCGCTCTTTTCATTAACTTCAGAAAAATAGCAAGTCAATCGTATTTTTTTTTTCTGCCATTTCCCTACACTCTGACCCTAACTTCGAAATGGCTCGCTCCTACCATACAATTTTTATAGCCAGTTAAAAAAATATTATTTTTTCGTTTGTGTTTAAATATAAAGCTGCACTATCACAGATATATACTATTTTTACCACTCTTTTATTTACTGTCTTGGAAAGAGCAAATTTTTTGCATAAATATCTGCAAAGCAGTGATTTAAGTTTGTTGACAAAAAATCAGATCGTACATTTTCATGTTTTCATTCGAAAATTAATGATTTATGCCTTAAGGCTGCACTCTCACAGATCTACCATTTTTACAACTTTTTTTATTATTTGTATTGGAGCAAATTTTTGCGTAAATATCTGCAAAACAATGATATAAGACTGCTGACAAAAGGTCATATCGCAGATTTTCATATTTTTGTTAAATAATTAATGTTTTATAGCTTCAACCGTTACTAACGGTTTACGAAAAATGCATAAAACATCAATTTTTGAACTAACCTATAAAAATCTGCTACCTGATTTTTTGTCAGCAGTCTTATGTAACTGGTTTCTATGGATTTTCACGAAAAAATGCCTTGTTCCAAGACAAAAAATAAAATAGTTGTCAAAACTTTCCTTTTTTTGAGACAAAAAATAAAAAAGTTCAACGTTCAATCTGTGAGGGTGCATCTTTAAACCATTACTAACGGTTCAAATATATTTGCATAAGGCATCAAATTCTTAAATTCAAAACTTAAATATAAAAATCTGTGATCCATTTTTTTGGCAGCAGTCTTATGTAACTGGTTTCCGTGGATTTGGAAATTGGCTCATTCCTAGACAAAAAATAAAGTTGTCAAAACGTTCAATCTGTGAGAGTGCAGCTTTAAAGTAATGCACCAGTCAATTGTAACCACGTCCCCCCCCCAACCCCAAGTCCGGGGGTATACCAGGGATAGCCGGGGAAAAGGGCCGTGTTTTTACTTACCAAGTTGCCCCACAGGGCCGGTGACCGTGGTGGTTTGTCTTAGCGCCAAATTTAGCGGAGATTGGGCCTTATATAGTCTCTGGGGTGCGGAGGCATTTAGCCGGGGTTTTACAGTTCGTCTCCGCAGAGTGGGTATTTTACTCGGGTTTGGCTGGACTAAAAGTCCAAGTCCCCGCTATTCCCGGACCTGGGGGGGCTGTGGTTACAACTGACTGGTGCATAGGCAAGGGGCAGCTGTTTGGGTCTGCATCATACACTCAAGTATCTGTGTATACGAACACTATGTTAAGTTTTGTTCGGAAAGGTAAGCCTGGTCAGATAAATTCTGAAAATCTCACACCACGCACAGGTGACATCACGTCGTAAGCTACATGTACACTGAGCGTACTTTTATTATGTAGACATTTCTTTAATAACACTTTAACCCTAGGGTAAGCCGAAACGAACCTGTCTCGAGTCTGCCATAATAAAAAATCCGTCACAAAACCAGTGCCATTTGCAGATAGAGAAACCACGTGGCCTTCAGAATAGCTACAATAATGAGCGATCAGGGATACTTTTTTTTATTATTTTGACATTTCTTATGTATCCCTGTAACGCTACAACTCTCTACCATTTAACAACGGGCGAAATGATAAACTGTAATAATATGCATTGATGTTGAATAATAATGACAAAGTTGTTCAATTTTTATCCGACAGTGATCTGAACTGGATTTAATTTGTCATTCGAGTTGTTATTTTCACATTAATATATTATGGGTCACGAATACCGTTATACATGTACACAACCAGTCAGATTTGTCCCAGATTTACTGATATCGGGATACTCGATAAACAATCGACACTTGTAAGTGTTTTATGATAACTTAACATGTTTTTTGGGCATACTGACATAACTTAATACGTGTTTAATAGTAGGCAATAATATTTTCGAAGAAATTTGAATTTATAACGGAGATAATTTCAAAATTGTGGCCGCGAGGATTCTCTGCGCAAGGACCGCTTGCTACTTTTTGCTGGGATGGTGGACGTCACGAGTCTGCTGTATTAAAAAAATCGTCAAAAGACTCGTTGACGGCCATTTAGGTGGACTAGCCTTCAGAACAGACAACAAAATGCTCATTTCAGCAATAAACAACTTAAAACGCAACGATAAAATTATGTGAGTAACCCAAAAAGTCCTATCAGTCTTCATATGGCTAACAATCAAATCATTATACTACACTTTTGTGCAAAAATATCTAAAAAATTGATCAACAGTAAAAAAGAATCACCCTTCCACTCACCGGAAAAACTCAGTGTGCAATGAATCCGAAGAAAGCGGGAAGCACGAGGACCTATAATTAGGACACGTCGACTCACTGACTATTCGTCACATACCAAATTAACTTGGACAATTCACTAGCTTATCAAGCTAAAGTAAATATACAATGTATACCAGTTATAATGAGCAATAATATTGGATAATTATCAAACATTTATGTAAAAGTAAACAAGCTCATTTCCTCTCACCTGAACTACTCTTTATTCTAAAGAGGTCTAAAATTATTTGTTTACATTAATTAATTATTGATACATTTTATTGTTGCTCTCGCCTAAAATAAGATTAACTATTGGACTCAGCCTACACTATTTGAATTGATTTAAACATATTTTATTCAACATATCTATATATCTACATATAATACACGTTAAATATAATTTAAATATTTGCATTAATATATTGAATCGGATTGAAACGAAAGCATAGCTTATAAAGTTTCTCTCCATGAACTGTTTGAATTATAGAGCTGTCACATCGGTAGAAGGGTGCTTTAAAAGCTGCACTCTCACAGATTGAACGTTTTGACAACTTTTTTATTTTTTGTCTTGGAACGAGCCAATTTTTGCGAAGATCCATGGAAACCAGTTGAATAAGACTGCTGACAAAAATTAAATCGTATGTCTTTTTATTTAAGTTAAAAAAGAGAGAAACTTTTGAGAAATCCGCTGAAGCGAAAGTGCCAATAGAGTTATATAGGGAAAATATGGTTAAACAGTTCTCACGACTTTGTCTTTCAACAGATCAACCTACTTCCTACTTATATGTTAGGATAAGTCTTGCCCTTGAAGATGATGGTTTTGTATTTATTGTATGATTTTTACATTTTGGTCCTTTTTAAGGGTTGTGTTGGTCATTAAATTTACATTGAAATAAGAAGGACCTAAAAATTGTTTTGCTATTTAAAGTTATTATAGACATCCGATCGCTTAGCTTCCAGCGGATAACGATGCAGAATTTTTTTCTCTTTTAAATGCACTTTTCGAAATAATGTACAGAAACAAGCTCAGTAGCATAAAGTTTTAACATAAACCCGGTTAAATGGCACTGGACAAACACCAAAGACATCGAACATAAAACAAGAAACAAAACTCCACAAACAGCACACTCTTCCACAAATGCGGTGCATGTAAAAACTCTCTCAAAAATTTTGTTTTTAATTGTTTATATAAATCATAAAACCTTCTATAACCTGTCTCTATGGTGTAGTGGGTCTGGTCTTACCGGTGATTCCGGCTCGATGAATTATGTTTTTAAAACCTTTTTTAGTTTCGTTAGTAATTTATTAATTTACATTTTTATGAAAGTTTTATCAAATTAAGATTTTCTAATGAAATTTTCAATGTAACAGTTTATTGAATGTTCAGCTGGTTCACAAATATTTAATATGCTTTTACATGGATAATATGCTAAGATAACTTACTTAATGCGGTGTGCATCATTTTGCAATTAATGTGCAATTATTAGTATTTGTTGTGTTGTTGTGTTGTTTCGTTGAGTTATAAAAGACAGAAAAAGGTTATGGAAATTTATTTACTGTTGCAAATGGCATGACTATAGCATCACACGTACTGATGTATTTAACGGTTTAACTATTTAAATAATCATGATGATGCTATATATAAAGAATGTATTGCTTACTGGTATTATTAACTTTCGATTATAGTCCGATAGTAAATCGAAATGCTTGGTCCGATTCGATTCGATTATCGATAGCAATTGGAGTCCGATTTTCAAACACTACACACTGGGGAGAAGCCCTTTGAGTGCGAGGTTTGTGAAGCTGGTTTTATAACCAAAGAAAAAGTTCGTATTCACATGAGACGACATACCGGAGAGAGGCCCTATCTCTGCGAAATATGTGGTGCGGTTTATTCTGGCAATGATAAGCTTCGAATTCACATGAAGCGACATACCGAAGAGAAGCCCTTCAAGAGCTAAGCATGTGGTGTGGTGTTTTTGTAGTAATGATAAGCTGAAAAATCGCACGAGACGACACGGAAATGCAAATGGATTTGTGGCACCTAAAGATGACATTTCTAGACCCATGAGAATACATATTTATGAGAAACCCTTGATGTGTTAGGCATATGGTGTTGTTGTTTCTTTAGCAAGATAAGCTCCAAATTCCCAGGAGACATATAATGGAGTGAAGCCCTTCAAGTGTTAGGAATGTGGCGTTGTTTTTGTGTTGGACAGATAAGCTCCGAATTCACCTGAGATATGTAATGGAGAGAAGCGCTTTAAGTGTTAGGAATGTGTTGGACAGATAAGCTCCGAATTCACCTGAGATATGTAATGGAGAGAAGCGCTTTAAGTGTTAGGAATGTGTTGGACAGATAAGCTCCGAATTCACCTGAGACTATATAATGGAGGGAAGCCCTTCAGGTGTTAGGGATATGGTGCTGTTTTTGTGTTGGAGAGATAAGCTTCGTATTCATTCACATAAGACGAAGTACGTTGGAAAGCAAATGGATATGCGACACATGGAAAAGGGCATTTAAAGCTGCACTCTCACAGATATACCATTTTTTTTAAAAAATGCGTAAATATCTGCAAACCAATGAGATGAAATTGCTGACAAAATATCAGATCATAGATTTCATATTTCCGCTCGAAAAGTTATGTTGTATGGATTAAACCGTTACTAACGGTTCAAGAAAAATGCATTAAACATCAACAGGCTCTTCTCTTCAGGAAACTTCACACAGAAGAATTATAATTGCGTTTTTGTGGTACATGTATTGAAGACTTGTTACATACATGAAGTAAATGGAAAGTTATAAAACTGTGAAATAGGTGGAACATTGAATGTTTCAATTGTATGTAGGACATGTTATTACATACATTACAGGTTATATGACTTCAAAGACACTTGTTTTCATAGAAAATGTCATTTTAATGACACTCTTTTTTGTTAAATGACGTCATTCTAACAACATTCAATGATACTTGTTATGACTTGGCGACTGCTGATTGTAATACTGCCGTATTGCACTGGAGTGGCATACGGACTTCCGTCTAAATTTGAGAAATGATTTGCGTGTTGATTAATGATTTGTATACTATAAAATGTTTTCAGCGACATTCCCAGAAATATTTTTGGTGCAAAACATGAGTCCCATGAATGCTCTGAATAATGATGGTTAAATTAAGTATTGATTTAGTTCATTTTTGTAATTTGAAATGTTCGATATGTTTATTCCATGTTTTTGGCTTGTTTAATGCTATTACGATTCGATGTGTTTGACATGTTTATAACTATTACGATTCGATGTGTTTGACATGTTTATTGCTATTACGATTCGATGTTTTTGTCATGTTATTACTATTTTCATTTAATGTGTTTGACAAGCTTATTGCTATTACGATTCGATGTGTTTGGCATGTTAATTGCTATTACGATTCGATGTATTTAGCCTGTTTATAACAATTTGCATTCCAGACTTCCATCTATTGCAATAGCCATGACATGTTTTTGACATCTTTATTACTCTTATGATTCCATTGTTTGACATGTTTATTACTGCCATGTGCTTGATGGATTCTGCATACTCATTGTATATTTTTATATATAACTAATGAAGGAACTTCAATAAAGTTAAAAAAATTCATGCCTGGTTATCTCTTATACTTTTGGTATGATTCAAAAGGGAAAATGTATACTGATAGCTTATTTATCTCTAAAATAAAATTCCGAACAAAAACATAACGCCAATTATTATGCCCGGGTGTATATTACAATGTGAGTATAAGTCAAACGGACGGTTTATTTAACTTTGTCTGATTGATAACATGATCTTGATTGTACCTAGGATATAAAAATTGAAAGCAAGGTTGGTCATGACCTCTAGAGGACCACCATTGATTTTAAGGTAAATAGGCCAAATGGTGGTGTCGTGCTTAACCGCAGTTAGCTTGTATGATTGATAACCAGAGTGTAATTATACTTTATCATGCAGTCCACAAACTCGTATGAAGGTTATTCACGATCAGTCGATGCCCCTTTTTATTTGAGGTCAGTAGGTCAAGGCCTTTTTTGTGTTTAATGTTACCACAACCATAAAACTTGACTCAAAGGTCATGGTTGCTAACGTTGAAAACAAAAACTTGTCTGAGCTTGATAACCAAAATAATGCTTTGGTCTTAGGTCGAAGGATGGTTGATCTTGACAGGCAGATGACCCCTGTTGATTCTGAAGTCAGTTTGTAAACGGGTATGCTTGTGGTGACCTTGAACACAAAAAGTGTTGTCCGATTGAAAACAAGCGTTTGAGTAATATAAGGGTCTTCAATATTGAGAGGGAGGTTTATCGCGACCGGCAGTTGATTCCCATATATTTTGATGTCAATGGTCAAAGGCGTGGTAACATAAAATACATAGAGTTGTCCAACTGATAAAAACAATATTATTTGCTCAACACTGAATTTGGCTGGGAGATCGATCATGACCAGTAATAATCTGGATTGTTTGTTCGTAGCGGTTTTGGTACAAAATGTTTGCCCGATTAATAAGTTGAGTATACTTTGTCCTACGTTCAGACCTCAAATTATGTAAGGTAAATGGTCATAACCAGCAGATGACCCTTATTTATTTTTGTGGATTTTAGGTCATTGTCGTGGTATTCTTGGACACAAAAACACTATGCGATTGATAACTAGAGTATGCTTGTTCCTACGGTTGCTCAATACCAATAGACGACCATAATCGGTGCTTATTTCTCTCAAAGATGTTATTTGGAACACCACAAGCACGTTCACATAGAGGTAATGGAACACAAATATGAGACATGCGTTGCTACTATTGCACGGAGAATTACCCTACAGTGGCACGTGGTGATAATTAGGAAAAAAGTGTGAGGTCTAATGGTGCTACTTTTAAATGGCTAAGTATATTGACGAATTACATGAGAATACACACAAGAGAGATGGCTTTCAAGAGTGAGACAATGGATGATGCTTTCAGTGATAAATTTATTTATAGAGGTACACGAGAAAGCACACAGAAAAAGCCATAAAGATTTTGAATGTGTGGAAAATCCTTTACTAAATTTCAAAGAATTTATCACTTTGGGTTAAAATTATGAAACCTGATGATATATACTTCTGGACCCATCTCAATTTCGTCCAAGATGGCCGCCAAAATCCAAGATGGTCGCCTATCCTCTCACTTTATAAACAGGAACTGCCATATTGCGTATATTTATGTTTGACATGAATAAATTCTTAATCTAAATGGTATTTACTTTTGTAACACCTTACAAAAGATACCTATAAATTCTAAAAAGGGTATGACTTGAAGAGACACATACGAGTACACTTTGAAGAGAAGCAATGATATAAACAGGAATGTTTCTGTTAGAGAAGGGAAAAGACTAGTGTTTATCATGTAACTCACACGTGTGTTCTAGTGTACTCATATCAATTGGAGCACGTACGAATGCGCAATCTGCACGTAGAATATATACATAGGTACTTTTATTGGTATTTTCTTTTTTCAAATCAAATGAAATGGTTATTGTTTTATTTTGGAAACCGTTTGTTAATAAAATGTAAAATGTGCTAAACCAATTACATTTGATTTGTATTTTAATGATTACATTCTACTTCAAAACGGCATTTGTTGACTATATTAAGTCTCTCTGCATCAGTGACATTCTGCTCTCAGTAGAACACTAAATTTAAAATGCCTGTTGATGCGATATTTCATATTTGAATAAATCAAAATTGCAGCTTAAGTGCCTTTTTTAAAGTTTAATCGGAAATGATATTAAAGGGGTAAATAAATTTAGGTAAAGTAAATCTTTTAATAATTATGTTAAAAAAGTAGCTAAATGATATTTGTTTTAGATCTTGCGTTTTGTTCTTAAAACGAATAATACCTAGTTTACATTAATTCCAATATTTACAGAAACTATTGATAAGTGCTGCGTTTTCACATTTCTGCATTTCCCGACGTGATTATCATGCACACCATTTGCTTGTTGTTAGCCAATGATATCGCTTATAAGTCACTATGCTCAATTCATTCGCAATTTTGAGGCTTTACGAATAAGAATTGTTTTTATTATATAGAAAGATATTGTAAAAGAATGCCCAAAATGATGAACACATAGTTAAATACACTGTGCACCCTGTAATTTGGAACAGTGCACTTCTGTCTAATCTCTAGGACAGTAGACGTGGCCCAAATAAGTTTCACAAAGATCTTTCCATGGGAAAGGTTGATTGGGTGTGGACCATAAAGTGTTTTGGACAGAAGGCAAGCCTCGGGAATTTTCTTACCACCTTTTGTAAACATTTTGATTTATCTGAGGTTTGATTATATACAATATATGTGGTACGCATGGTATCAGCGCTTTGGATTAATACAAGAATGTCTGTGAAATGCAAATTAAATCAATTTTCATAACTTCCTTGGCTTTACAAACCACATGCCTTGGTTGAAAATATATTACATTTCCAACAGAAAATATCATCTTTATCATGCTTTGCGGTGAACTATTGAGTTTAATCAGTAAAATAGCAAAAGTAAATACATATGTAGACAGGTCAACTTCACCCCAGCAGTCCGTTTTGTTTTGTCATTCTTTTAGTCCATTTTAACTTTATTTACGTACAGTTTTCTGTATGGAGTGATGTCTTAAACAGGTTTTATACATTTAATCAATAATTTCATCGGTCGATATTTATACCTTCGCCACACCACACTAACTTTCTATTTTCCTCTAGCCATTCATTACCTGAACGTCAAAATGCAAAGTTTGACGGCATTTTTATTATCAATATATAGGGGATATTATGATAGGACGCTTTTCTGGTGACCTGTATCACATCGAGTTCGGTGTGTAAACACGTATCCGTATTGTTCGCAGGTCGAGACGAATACATGTTTACTCACTGAACGAGACGTGATGCAGGTCACCAGAAAATCATTTTATCGTAATATTCCATTTATATATCTGCCTTTTTAATTATTCCTTTTTATTTTTCGCTTTCAATTTGATTTAAATTAACCGTCATCTGTCAAATGCGCGTATAAATTCGAATGTGTCACGTAGTTTTGTGTAATGAAGTCAAGGGAGGCTACTACAGTGAAACAAAGTCAGAAGTTACAGAATTAACTTTATTGAGCAAAATAAGAACAAAATATTTTGTATTTTAGCAAAATTAACTAATTGCTAAGACAAAATTAAATGTCACAGCATAAAAAATAACAAAAAACGGTACTTATTTTACGAGTATATACTAATCGTCATTTCCTGTAGACGTAACGCGGCCATTTTTAACAAAGTAAACATTCGTGGGATAATTTGACGATCTTACTACGCAGAATTGAGGGATGTTCGTGAGTCAATCACTATTTCTATCGATGACGCGAATTCGCCTTCTTCTTTGTATTGGCGAGCTGCTCATATATTTATGATAATAAACATGGATAATGCAACAATTTATGAACTTCGAACTGGCAAACAACTAGTTCACTGAAGTAGCTATTATGAGAGATTGAATGTGTTCTCTGCTTCGTGCTTATCCTTATCCACACGGTACTCGCATGATACGGAATCAGAAAACGACAGTATGGTGATACGGATTTTTCAATACGGCGTGCTGTATTTTCAACGTTGGATATGGAAAAGGAATTTGATAGGCATATAATAAAAGTAACAATCGATTTATCATATAACTGTTTTAAATTTTAAGTTTATTATATCATATCATATCCTACTGAGTTGTTAGTAAGAGATTAGTCGTTTATATTAAATAATATCTTAATAAATAAACACAATTGTATTTCTTTATTTTTTGTACCATTACACGGGCTTGGTTAATGTATTGTACCCTGTTTTATGTCTTTTTAACATTTGTCCTATGTTGTATTTAGCCCCGTGTGACACCGTTTTTTCCAAGTATATCCGATATTGGATACCGGCGTTTGGCATCGCCGTTTTAAACGAACGCGGAAAAGTTGCGTCCCTTTGTTGAAACTTTTCCACTGATTTATATTTTCCCTTGTCAAAGGACTGTTAATATTTTAATCATTTAAGCACTCCGATCGCTACATTTACAAAGTGCTTTGGTGAGTTGTAGTACAGACACCCGACAGGATAAAAAGGATTATAAATACATTGAACAATGACATCGGCCTAATAATAGGATATTATGGCTAAGTTTGAACGAACAAGGTAATTCCTTTTATTCACCATATTGTACTAGATTTTGACATACTCTACAGTAGTGACATAGTTATTATGCTGATATCATCGTTCAATCTCCGACCAATAATCCTATTAACAAATGTGTTAAGTAAGAGTTCCAAACTTTCAAACTTTTATTTCTTATAAGCATAAGGCCCAATATAGGGCAGCATTAGCATATACACAAAAAAATATACAATATTACGTTCACGTGCTCACACATAGGGTACGACTATTTTATTTATTAGGTGTTTATTTATTTTTTATTTGTTATGTTTTAACAAATTAAGATAAGTTCTGGAAAAGGATATTGTAGTAATAGAGTACCGTACATGTAGAAGACAAATAAAAATATAAAAACAACAAAACAAAAAACAAAATGTATGTTTCGAACAATTTATAAAAGGGCAACAACTTTGGCTCACTAAAAAAAAAAAAAAACTAATCTCCTCAATTTAGTTGAGTGTAACCAGACTTGATGCGGCATCATATTTGAGTACAGGAAATCCGATTTAGAAAAACGTGTTATTTTACGTGTGAATGAAAATTGATTGAACTACAAGGATTAACCGTTAAAGGATTAATCCGGTTAATCTTTAGAAGAGGTTAACAATAAGGTAAGTTTTCTTTTATATGTTTTCTTGTGTTTTTACCGCTATACTGTTCAGCAAATCAATTTCTAAATAGTTTGGCAGCCTGCCCATGAAGATTGCGTCACCATGTCTGATTACAATTGTTGACATGCCAAATAATTTTCATAATAATACAAAATTTAATTTGATTTCGATTTATTGTTTGTTTTTATTTTTAAATATATATATAAATTTTGTATTATTATTATTATTTATTATTATTATTATTATTATTATTATTATTATTATTATTATTATTATATAAATATATATATATAATTTTTTTTTTTTTTTTTTTTTTTTTTATATATATCGAAATATATCTTAATTAACTTTATACCTGTACAATCATTAAACAGTTAGACACAACATATATCATCGTCACAGACGTTTCGATCATTAAATAATAACCAATTACATGTATCTACAATATCAAGTGCTGTATAACTACAAGTTATATATAAATAATTAACTTTATATACATGTACAATCATTAAACAGTTAGACATGGTGCAACATATATCATCGTCACAGAGGCTTTTGTCATAAAATAATTTTTATAACTTTATACATTACAAACATGGTAACAAATTATTTGACAAATACAATAGATGAATTGTATGGTTGCAAAACATACATATGACTATAAACAGTTCATATTTTTTTCTATTTTCAGGTTGCAGTTCTCACCTTGGGAGTATACATATATACATGTAAATACAAATCTTAAGGTGTGGACATGCCATTCATCAAACTCATATGAGATTAAGAGAGCATCATAAAAGAACAACAAAAAACAATGGTATGATTGTATGCACAAGTAAGTTTACAATTCCATTTCATATTTAACGTATACAGAGTAATTAGTCAATTTACTATTGTTTGTATTGTATTAGTTTGCTACAGAAAATTGCTACTAATTCCTTGACACCGACCACCCCAACATTATTATTTGCTTAATGCTAATTTAAACTATATACCTAACTTGGTAAGATCACGTGATAACATCGACAAGCCAATCACGCATAAGAATGAATTCTACTAGGTATACATACCTAGTAATCTTTTTTAATGAAAAACTGCGAAAAAAATAATAATTGTAAACTATGTGGTACTTTAGTTAGTTGGTTTGAATGCGTTGTACACATCGATACCAAGTTTATGTCAGTTTTCGACAAAAAAAATGTTTTCGCTATTTCATCATACGGTGAATAGCCCTTTTTAGATACTACATGTAATAGTTGACATTACACAACAAACGAAAAATTACAAACAACAACATTTAATTCTAAGAATGAACTAACAATGCTAAGAACAACTATGCATGACGTTAACAAAATAATATTATATCATTTTGACTAAAGCAGCTATGCCATTTAGATATCACTATGGCAATAATATGAACAATGTATAAATGTACTGTTGAATGTATCATTTGTTGAAACTTCTGATTATCAACTCAAATGAAAAAAAACGAATAGAAAATAACAAGCATGACATTCTGGTATTGACTACTCTATGACAAATTTAAGGCTTTATAGCAATTTATTTTGAAATATATTTGATTTTTTCACTTAAAACAAATCTGAGTGATGTTTTTAAAGCAAATCCATATGAAATAGTAGAATCGTGTGGCAATTCATAACAAAGGTGTAGACATTTTCGATCTCTTTCTATTGACATGTTCGCCTGAAAGCTTGCTTATGAACACTTAGTTCCCGCTTGTATCCGTCTTTAATCGTATTTTAGCATCATATTTACTCAATAATCAACGGATTATGTCTTAATTCAAACCCCGAAGTCTGAAGTTTTGGATTTTTTTATGGTCGGCCAATGTCAGAAACCAAATGTTATCTCATTTTAAATAAGTTAAATCAATTGACCGAATCGATATTGCCAATATTGCCAATTTAGATGAAAAGGGTAACAAATTTCTTATTTTTATTTCATTAAATGTCCCTTGTTGAATGATTTACGTAGTCTTCCTTTTCCTTATTCGTTATTTTTTACTCATTGATTTTAAATAATTGCGTTTTCTATAATTGTAATTGCGTTTTTACGCAAATATGCATCTTATCTGTAACTTTGTAAATAGAGATGTACATAGAGCACATATATGAAAAGTTAGAATTGTATACAAGTGTATCTGGTAGGTCATTTCGCATAACAGACGATCGTATTGGGTAACACTTACACGTTGCCTTTTGTCTAAACTATTGACATGTCTTACAGCTCGCGTTTTACTGACCTGGTCAAAATATCCTCCGAAAACACAAAAAAAATTAAGAAACCACCAATTTGTTCCGCATCCCACATTTCCCTCACTTAAGTTGTCACAAAAATAAATTATGTTGGACCCCCTTGTAACTGACTTTGTTTATCCATGGATAAAGCTGGGCTGGGGGTGTGCAACTCAAGGTTTCATCTCTTTAGGTTTATATCTTCTAGCTTGTTTGTTTCTTCCCATGTCAAATCTTTCATTATGATTACACTTTTTTGTTTCTATTTTTCCAGATGACAAAGAGCATATTCATGTATGAGAGGTGATGATGCTATGATGTTAAAGCAAAGAAAAAACACACAAGTATTTCCTTGTGAATGTTGAAAAGACAAAAATAAGAATATGAATAACGATGCGAAGCTTTTCAAGTTCGGATTTCGTTGGTAATCATCATCCAACGAGCCATATGAAAATGCAATCAGACAAGAAATAAGTTGTGGGACTCATGGTACCGCTTTTTTACAAAGATATTATTTGCTTAAAGAAATATGCAAATAAACACCGGAGAAAAGGCATACAAGTGTGCGACTTGTGGGTCTGTGTTTGCTCTTAAGGTTTCTTTACAAAGACACGTTAAAATTCATACTGGTGAGAAGCCCTTCAAGTGTGTTACATGTGGTGTTGCTTTTTCTAGGAGAGATAAGCTAACAAATCACATGAAACATCACTCAGGAAAACATGAAAATTCTGTACCTAATTTATCTCGATTGCCAAGCTGTATGAATTCACACATTGGAGGGAAGCAACATAGGTGCGAGACATGCGAGGCTTCTTTTCTGAATAAATCTGATTTACATAAACACATGAGAATACACACTGATTGCAAACCATACAAGTGTGATATGTGCGGCGCTTCTTTTTATCATTACTATTATTTACACAACCATATTTATAAACACATTATGGAAATGCCATACAAGTGTGCGACTTGTCTGTCTGCGTTTTCTGAAAAGGTTGCTTTACAAAGACACATGGGAAAACATACTGGAGAGAAGCCATACAGGTGTGCGACTTGTGGGTCTGCGTTTGCTTTAAAGGTTACTTTACTAAGGCACGTTAAAATTCATACTGGCGAGAAGCCCTTTAAGTGTGTTACATGTAGTGCTGCTTTTTCTAGGAGAGATAAGCTAAAAAGTCACATGAAACATCACTCAGGAACACAGGAAAATTCTTTACCTAAATTATCTCCACCGCGATATACGCAAATACACACTGAAGGGAAGCCACACATGTGCGAGACATGTGCTGCTACTTTTACATTGAAGTCTAATTTACGTAAACACATGATGATACACTCTGGTGAAAAGCCTTACAAGTGTGATATATGTGCCGTTTGTTTTACTCGATACAACCAGTTACAAAACCATATTAATACACACATAGGATTGAAGCCATACAAGTGTGATACATGTGGAATAGCGTTTACTCAAAGTGGAGGTTTACAGAAGCATTTAAGAGTACATACTGGAGAGAAGCCCTTTATTTGCGAGGCATGTGGTGCTGCTTTTGCATGGAAACATAAGTTACAAATTCACATGAGAATACACACGGGAGAAAAACCATTCAAGTGTGCAGAGTGTGGTGCTGCATTTTCTAGGAAAGATAAGCTTCAAAGACGCATGATAAGACATACAGAAAAGAACGCAAAGGCTTTACCTCATTCATCGCATTTGCCAAACAGTATGATTGATAACACTAGAGGGAAGAAACATAAGTGTGAGACATGTGCTGCGTCCTTCATTGATGCGCATAACTTACGTACACACATGAGGATACACACCGGAGAAAAGCCATACATGTGTGTTGTCTGTGGCGCTTCTTTTAATCAAAGAGGCCATTTAAAAGTCCACATGAATACTCACACTGGAGAGAAGCCATACAAGTGTGCGACATGTGGGGCGTCGTTTTCTACAGCAGGTGCTTTACAGATGCACATAACAATACACACTGGGGAGAAGCCCTTTAAGTGCGAGGTTTGTGGTGCTGGTTTTATAACCAGACAAAAGGTTCGAATTCACATGAGACGACATACCGGGGAGAGGCCCTACCTGTGCGAAATATGTGGTGCGGTTTATTCTGGCAATGATAAGCTTCGAATTCACATGAAGCGACATACCGAAGAGAAGCCCTTCAAGAGCTGAGCATGTGGTGCGGTGTTTTTGTAGTAATGATAAGCTGCAAAACCGCACGAGACGACACAGAAATGCAAATGGACTTGTGGCACCTAAAGATGACATTTCTAGACCCATGAGAATTCATACTTATGAGAAACCCTTGACGTGTAAGGCATATGGTGTTGTTGTTTCTTTAGCAAGATAAGCTCCGGTGATTTGGTGATATTGTTTTCAATTAAATGGTATCCTATATACGACAATAATGTGTAAGAACTGCAAACACGTTGTTTGATTTGAATATAGTGCAAAGGTTTTAATACTTTTCTCAAAAGTATAGGCTGGAAGAAAACTTTAAATGTACCGCCTATTGTTCATGTTTTAAACATTACATATATATATATATTGGAAAAAACACACGATTAAAACATAGATTATAAAACTATACGGATATCCTAGTAATGCTTGACAATAATTTTAGTTTCATTGAACCCTATCAAATAATAAGGATAAATGTATTAAGACCCCGACAAGTTTTGAAACTAAATATAAAGTATTTATAACATCCATGTCGTATGAATTCGATGACACTAAATATTATCGATTTTATTATAAGGCTATGCTGTTTACAGGCAGACATATAATGGAGTGAAGCCCTTCAAGTGTTAGGAATGTGGCGTTGTTTTTGTGTTGGACAGATATGCTCCGAATTCACCTGAGATATTTAATGGAGAGAGGCGCTTTAAGTGTTAGGAATGTGGTACTGTTTTTGTGTTGGAGAGATAAGCTTCGTATTCACTCATATGAGACGAAGTACGTTGGAAAGCAAATGGATATGCGACACATGGACAAGGGCATTTAAAGCTGCACTCTAACAGATATACCTCTTTTTTTTTAAAATGCGTACATATCTGCAAACCAATGATATGAAATTGCTGACAAAATATCAAATCGTAGATTTAATATTTCCGCTCGAAATGTTATGTTTTATGGATTAAACCGTTACTAACGGTTCAAGAAAAATGCATTAAACATCAATTTTTGAACTTAAATGTAAAAATCTGCGATCTATTTTAGTCAGCTGTCTTATGTAACTGTTTTCCATGGATTTTTGCAAAACAATTACTCGTTCTAAGACCAACATTAAAAAAATGGTAAAACGGTCAATCTGTGAGAGTGCAGCATTAATGCACACTTATGAGACGTCAGACAAGGGTGATACATGTGGTGCTTCTTTCTCTCAAAGCCACTTTCTACAGTCTCATATGAAACTTCATACAGAAGAAATATAATTGCGTTTTTGTAGTACGTGTATTGCAGACTTGTTACATACATATAGAAAATGGACGGTTAAAAAACTGTGAAACAGGTGGAACATTGAATGTTTCAATTATATGTAGGACATTTTATTACATACATTACAGGTTATATGACTTCAAAGACACTTGTTTTCATAGAAAATGTCATTTTAATGACATTCTTTTTTTTAGTTTAATGACGTCATTCTAACAACGTTCAATGATACTTGTTATGACTTGACGACTGCTGATTGTAATATGGCCGTATTGCACTGGAGTGGCAAACGGACTTCCGTCTAAATTTGAAAATGGTTTGCGTGTTAATTGATAATTTGTATACAATACAATGTTTTCAGCTACATTCCTAGAAATGTTTTTGGTTCCAAAACATGAGCGAGTCCCATGAATGCTCTGATTAATGAGGGTTAAATTAAGTATTGATTTAGTTCATTTTTTGTAATTTGATATGTTCGACAAGTTTATTGCACTCTTACATAAAACTGTTATGCCTAGCCATTTTGTTGCCATTGCGAGTCGATGTGTTGGCATGTTTATTACTAATACGATTCGATGTGTTGGCATGTTTATTACTAATACGATTCGATGTGTTGGCATGCTTATTACTAATACGATTCGATGTGTTGGCATGCTTATTACTAATACGATTTGATGTGTTTGACACGTTTATTGTTATTTCGATTGGATGTGTTTGATATGTTTACTGCTGTTTGCATTCCATGTATTTGATATGTTTATTGTTTTTACGATTCGATGTGTTTGGCATGTTTACTGCTATTACGATTGGATGTGTTTGGCATGTTTATTGCTATTTGCATTCCATGTGTTTGACATGTTTATTGCTATTACGATTGGATGTGTTTGGCCTGTTTATTGCTATTTGCATTCCATGTGTTTGACATGTTTATTGCTATTACGATTGGATGTGTTTGGCATGTTTATTGCTATTACGATTGGATGTGTTTGGCATGTTTATTGCTATTTGTATTCCATGTGTTTGACATGTTTATTGCTATTACGATTCGATGTGTTTGACATGTTTATTGCTATTACGATTGGATGTGTTTGGCATGTTTATTGCTATTTGTATTCCATGTGTTTGACATGTTTATTGCTATTACGATTGGATGTGTTTGGCATGTTTATTGCTATTTGCATTCCATGTGTTTGACATGTTTATTGCTATTTGCATTCCATGTGTTTGACATGTTTATTGCTATTACGATTCGATGTGTTTGGCATGTTTATTGCTATTTGCATTCCATGTGTTTGACATGTTTATTGCTATTTGCATTCCATGCGTTTGACATGTTTATTGCTATTACGATTCGAGGTGTTTGGCATGTTTATTGCCATAACGATTCAATGTGTTGTGCATGTTTATAGTTATTACGATTTGAGGTGTTGTGCATGTTAATTGCTGTTACGATTCGGTGTGTTTGGCCGGTTTATTACAATTTGTATTCCAAACTTCCATCTTTATTGCAATGGCCATGGCCATGTGTTTGACATATTTTTTTGCAATGTCCATGACATGTATTGGACATGTTTATTTCTCTTACGATTGGACCATGTGTTTGACATGTTTATTACTGCCATGTGCTTGTGGGATTCTGCATACTCATTTTATAATTTTATATATAACTAATGAAGGAACTGCAATTGGAAGTTAAATTTGTTCATGCCTGGTAATCTCGTATACTTTTGATATAATTCAAAAGGAAAATGTATCCTGATAGCATATATATCTCTATATGTAAAATAAAACTCCGAACCAAAAACATTATAATGCCTATTATTATGCCCGGGTGTATATTACATTGCGGTTTATTAAACCTTGTCTGATTGATAACTAGAGCTTGATTGGACCAAGGATATACAAAATGAAAGCAAGGTTGGTCATGACCTCTAGAGGAGGACCATTGATTTTAAGGTCAACATGCCAAAGGTGGTGTGGTGCTTGACCGCAATTAGCTTGTATGATTGATAACCAGAGTGTAATTATACTTTATCATGCATTCCAAACTCGGTAGGGAGGTTAGTCACAATCAGTAGATGACCCTTTTTTGAGGTTAGTAGGTCAAGGCCTTTTCTTGTGTTTAATGTTACCATAACCATGAAACTTGACTCAAATGTCATAGTTGCTAGCGTTGAACACAAACATCTTGTCTGAGCTTGATAACCAAATACTGATTTGGCCTTAGGTCGTAGGATGGTTGATCTTGAAAGGCAGATGACCTGAAGTCAGTTTGTAAACGGGTACGGTTGTGGTGACCTTGAACACAAAAAGTGTTGTCCGATTGATAATAAGTGTAAAAGTAATATTAGGGTCTTCAATATTGAGAGGGGGGTTTATCGCGACCGGCAGTTGATCCCCATTTATTTTGATGCCAGATGTCAAAGGTATGGTGACATTAAATACATAAAGATTTTCCAACTGATAAAAATAATAATATTTGCTCTACACTCAATTTGGCAGAGGGATTGGTCATGACCAGCAATTATCTCGATTGTTTGTTGGGCACAAAATGTTTGCCCGATTAATAAGTTGAGTATACTTGGTCCTACGTACAGTCCTGATATTATGTAGGGTGAATGGTCATGTCCAGTAGATGACCCCTATTTATTTTTGTGTTTGTAGGTCATGGTAGTGGTATCCTTGGACACAACAATATTGTGCGATTGATAACTAGAGTATGCTTGTTCCTACGGTTGCTCAGTACCATCAGACGACCATAATCGGTGCTTATTTCTCTCAAAGATGTTATTTGGAACGCCACAAGCACATTCACGTAGAGGTAAAGGAACACAAATATGAGACATGCGTTGCTACTATTGCACGGAGAATTACCTTACAATGGCACGTGGTGATACATACAAGTCAATGTTAGGTCTAATGGCGCCACATTTAATTGTCTAAGTATATTGACGAATTACATGCGAATACACACAAGCGAGATGGCTTTCAAGGGTGAGACATTGCGTGCTGCTTTCAGTGATCAATTTGTTTATAGAGATAACTGAGAAAGCACACAGAAAAGTCATACAGATTTTGAATCACGGTGTGGAAAACCTTTTACTCAAAGTAGTCCAGTAATATCGTGACAAAATTTCAAAGAATTGATCACTTTGGGTTAAAATTATGAAACTTCGTCTGATGATATATACCTCTGGACCCAAGATGGCCGCCATGACCACTCACTTTATAAATAAGAACTGCCATATTGCATATATTTTTGTTTGACCTGAATAAATTCTTAATTTAAATTGTATATACTTTTGTGACCAACTAAAAATACCTATAAATTTCCAAAAAAGTGTATGACTTGAAGAGACACATACGAGTACACATTGTAGAGAAGCAATGATATAAACAGGAATGTTTCTGTTAGAGAAGGGAAAAGACTGGTTTTATCATGTAACTCGATCACATGTGTTAAACGTGGAATATATAGGTTCTTTTGTTGGTGTTTTCTTTTTTTTCAAATCAAATAAAAATAGTGTTCCATTCCGTTCCGCAAAAATATAACGGATTGAAACTTGAATGGTAATTGTTTTATTTATGAAACCGTTTTATTAATAAAATTTCAAATGTGCTTTATAAATTAAATTTGTTTTGTATTTAAACTATTACATTCAACTTCAAAGCGGCATTGGTTGACTATATTAAATCCCTCTGCATCAGTGACAATCTGCTTTGAATAGAACACTTATTCAGAATGCCTTCTTGTCGCAGATAGTTCATATTTGATTAAATCAAAATTGCAGCTTAAGTGCCTTTTTAAAGTTTAATCGGAAATGATAGTATAGGGGTAAATGAGTTTCGGTAAAGTAAAGCTTTTGATTACTATGTTTAAATATAGTAGCTAAATGATAAAATATACCATTTTATACAACTAAAGTTCGAATTCGCATAGTCCGATTTCACTCATTGAGCCGCGAATGTACTTTTGTAAGTAAAAGTTTTTGAATTTTTCCTCATTTTGAGTAAGGTACACTATAGCATATGGTATGTGTGACTACTTAAATTGTTTAGACGAATTCCTTAGTAACTGTTGTTAAAGGTAGCATTGCCGTCCCGATAGAGGATTTTAAATGTTTATACGTTTTGAACAATCAGACCAAGTTCGTCATGTTGATCGCCATTTTTAAACAACTTTAAAGCTAAGGCATTATAAGTCATCGTCGGATACCCTCGATACACTGCTGCACTTTGCTTTAATTTTTACCGTTGTCGATCTCGTAATAATGATTAATTAATGAGGCAGTTTCATTGGTTCCGCAAGGAAAACTCTCCGGCAATCAAATATGCACCATGAAACTTTAGTGGAAGGTTTTCCGTGAAAAGCTGATGACCTCTTTTGAATTTAACATTGGTATGTCAAAGGTCACGAAAAACAGTAATATGATACTTTTTCCTCAAAATAGCTCGAATGGCTTGAAATCCAATAATAGCTTGTCCTTGACTGGTATGATACCTAAAGGGGGCAGCGGTATGCCTAAAATACGAAAATAACCTATGTTCGCGAAAATAGGTTATTTTCGCGAAAATAGCTTTTTTGACTAAAATACGAAAATAAGGTTATTTTCGCGAAAATAAGCTTTTGAAAGAAATATGAAATAAGAGTTAGTTTTGGCGAAAATAAGATTTTGAAAGAAATATGAAAATAGAATTCGTTTTGGCGAAAATAACATTTTGGACATAAATATAGTAAGTTTTGGGCAAAAATAAAGTTATTTTCGCGAAAATAAGATATTGAAAGAAATATGAAAATAGAGTTAGTTTTGGCGAAAATAACATTTTTGACCAAAATATAGTAATTTTTTGGCAAAAATAAAGTTATTATCGCGAAAATAAGATTCTGATATAAATATGAAAATAGGGCTAGTTTTAGCGAAAATAACATTTTTTTGACAATAATGTATTTAGTTTTTACTAAAATCAAGTTATTTTTGCGAAAAATCAGATTTTGATATAAATATGAAATTAGGGTTAGTTTTGGCGAAAATAACATTTTTTGACAATAATGTATTTAGTTTTTAATAAAATAAAGTTATTTTTGCGAAAATAAGATTTTTTAAAAAATGGGAAAAATACCTTCTTTTGTTGCCGTAAATGACAATTTTTAATCCAAAATATTAAAAAACTTTTATTCGGTCTACATTAAACATGACAGGTGCATTAGTGTTTCGAAACAATTGTGTTTTTAAGAAAAATGAACAATGATTATTGATAGTATTTTGACATGTTTCTGTTGATCACACCTCCTTCCGAAATGTGCAACATCAAAGCGGTTATACACACTTGTTTGTCAATAAGCGGATTAAGTTAATGACAATGACCCATAATTATAGACCGTTATTGCTACTGCAGCAGATACACGATAAAACTAAAGGGAACAATTAAAGATATGTCCTACAACAATAGTAGTCTTAAATCGCTCATTGCTGATAGTATTGCTCATCCCGATTTTTATGGTAAAGTTTTAAAGAAAAATTCGAAAAATTAAAATGTCAAATTAAATTTCACCCCCAAAACAATTATTTTATCAAAAAGCTAACTACATTTTTGTCAAAAATGGTATTTTCGCCAAAACTTACCAGATTTTTATCAAAATCTTATTTTCGCGAAAATAACTTTATTTTAGCCCAAACTATATAAGTACATAATTATCAAAAAAATGTTATTTTCGCCAATACCTTCCAGGTTTTTACCAAAATCTTATTTTCGCGAAAATAACTTTATTTTAGCCCAAACTAAGTACATAATTTTCAAAAAAATGTTATTTTCGCCAATACTTTCCAGATTTTTACCAATATCTTATTTTCACGAAAATACCTTATTTAAGCCATAAACTAACTACATGTTTGTCAAAGATGTTATTTTAGCCAAAACTAACCCTTTGTTCAGATTTTTACCAAAACTTATATCCGCGAAAATAACTTTATTTTATCCAAAAACTAACTACATTTTTTTCCGAAATGTTCGCCAAAACTTACCCTATTTTCCGAGTTTTACCAAAACTTATCCCCCCCCCCATTCGGAGCTCCTCGGCCATTTTATCGAAAACAACCTCGGATGTATTTGGACGGTTTACATACTCAAAAAGTGGTACGTTTAAGTCCGCTGCAAGTAGATCGCGTAGTAATTTTATTTAGCAGTTAAACTTTGTGACATTACTCTTGGGATTCTTAAATATGTTTGCAATAATACAATTCAATGGCAATCAATTTAAACTTAGATCAATAAATACAACTCTAAAACACTACATTTAATTAATGATATAATTCAAAATTTTACGAACTACTTCAACTGATGTACCTGCATACATCCGAGGTTGTTTTTGAAAAAAAATGGCCGAGGAGTTCCGAATGATTCCCCCCCCCCCCTCCAAAAAAAAAAAAAAAAAAAAATATATATATTTTATCCAAAAACTGACTAAATTTTTGTCAAAAATGTTATTTTCGCAAAAATAACTTTTTTTTATAAAAAATAACCTTATTTTCGTATTTTAGTCATACCCGGGGGCAGTGATTTAAAAGTCACGTTTTTCTATGACAATCTGGAAATAAAATACGATATTTCACTGAAATGAACAAATATCCTCTTTTTAATGCTCACTCTTTGAAAAATATTGCTATTTTACACTTAAACAAATAGTTGTCCTCTATATCTTTTCGAATTGTTCAGAAAGGTTTTGCATTTGAATACAGCCTATGGGTTTGGATTTTTACATATATAAATATATACGTGTGATTTGTTATATATTTAATATTAACTAAAATGTTACAAAATGGTAACGGAACTTTTATCAAACATTTAGCTTCTCTTCAAATGCCAACGTATTTATCGCGTAGATTTTCGATATTTCTTGTATGGAGAGACCACTGCATAGAAGATTAGGGTGACGGATACCGGCAAATGGCAGCGATTGTAAATGCAGTTACGTCCCTTAGTAATAAATTTGCCATGATCTGATTTATAATTGTTGCGTGACCCAAAACTGTACAGTAATTAAAACGACATACATCTATAGTTGCAGCCATTACTCCATCAACTCTCGCTTATAATGTTAACTGGCACTAGGCAAGGTAAAGTTAATGAAGTGTAGATTTATTCAGACATTCAATTTTATTTTAACCTAAGCTAACCTTGACATTCTATTTTTCCCAGTTATATTTAGTAGTCCACTTAAACGGCCGTCAACGAGTCTTTTGACGATTTTTTAACTATGGCACACTCGTTATGCCACCATCCCAGCAAAAAGTAGCGAACGGTCGTTGCGTAGAGAATCCTCAGTCACGGCCACAATTTTGAAATTATCTTAGTCTAAAATAATAGACGTGTTATACGGGATTCTTCCAATCCCTAACGTCTAAACGGGAATGTGCAAAAAACAGGGGTGTTTTAAAAATATTGAAATTGTTTTAAGTGAAGTATTTTATGGTTGAAATTGATCATAAAGAGTTATATTCATATTTTACCATGTAAGTGAAATGTTATTTTGCACTAAACAAGCATTTAATGCATTAAAACAAGTTGTTTATTTTTCCAATAAAACTAAAGTTGACTGGCACAAAAACATTTATGCGAAGGGGAACAACTCGATACAATCGTAATAACTCGGCCTCCTCCGACAAAGCTTCAAGATGTACCTCGTTATACAATCGTAACAACTCGGCCATGGCCGAAATGTTCCGAGCGATTTAAAACTGTGCCCTGAAGCCTTGCAGGTGCCCTTCATGTATATATCGTTATGTTTTGACAGAATGAAATGAAAAAAAGCCGTCAAACTCATAATTATAAGTTGGATATTTATTTTTTTGTGTACGGAACTAATATAAAATAACATTATCTGGTAATATTTCTTGTTTTTATGATATTTTATAGACTCTATATGCTTTAACCCGGAATCCTGATCGGAACAACTACCCACTTTTGATACTAAACAATTTGTACGTGAAGGATTTGCCATATCAAAAATCTAAAAAAAAATCCGCCAACGTACAATTATTTGGACTAGAAATTATCTCTGTTATGATTTCCAATTTCTGTGAAAATATTATTGCCTACCATTAAACACATATTTATTGATGTCATTATGCCAAAACACATGTTCAGATATCATAAAGCACTAACATGTGTTGATTGTTTATCAAGTATCCTGATATCTGTAAATCTGGGACAAATCTGACGGGTTGTATACATGTATAAAACAGTATTCTTGACCCAGAATATATTTATGTGAAAATAATGACTCTAATGACAAATTCAATCCACTTTAGATAACTGTCGGGTATATATTGAACAATTTTGTAATTATTATTCAACATCGATGCATAATATTACTATTAATTTTCTTGCATTCCGGACCGGTGTTTCCAGTCATGTGACCGGTGCTGGAAAAACTCATCTTACACCCCCCATGTAAGATGAGTCACGCACAACAACGCGCCACTTCTTATTTCTTTTATTGTATGGTTTATAAAAGTATATTATGCAATTTCAATAAAGTGTAATCAAAAATATAAGAATACAATGCTTTTAATTAAAATTGAAAATAAATAATCGTAAAAGCGTGATTTTTAAAGCAAATATTTGATGTCGATAGTGATTTAAAATTACTGCGCTTTATGTCGTCAGTACACAACATCGCACTCGCTTTTTGGTGAAATGTACAAAAGTGTGTTTTCTATGTCAATTTTTCCACAAATTCATAATTTTTGGTATGCAAGAAAAAATATCAATCATGTTTTTCCGGTCCGGATTGAGAAATGCGACCCTCGGCAAGCCTCGTTACTGGCTTACGCGCGTGCCCTCGGGTCGGATTTTTCTATCCTTACTAGAAACACATGATAGATACTTATAATATAACCATCATAAATCCACACGGTAGTCCGTATTCCACTCTTGTGACGTTACATCATAAGTATCGTTGCGCGATGTTAAATTGACGTCATAAACCAAAATAGTGCATCATTAAAATGACATTTATTATGAAAACATGAGACTTTTAAGTGATCTATCCAGTAATGTGTATAATAAAAGGGTCCGGATTCGTATTCGACTCTTGTGGATTTTTGCAGATTTTGATTTCACTGACGGCTTGCTTCGTGTAATTAGAATCAGCTAAAATCCACTCAAGTCGAATACAACCTCCCGGATCAAAACGCAGCAGTAATTTGCCAATTAGAAGATATTGGACAGGGTTCGCCGCCCTCCGCCATTTTGTTTTCCCGTCTCGGTAATACATAATAAGGAATGAAAGTTTATTTTTCGGGGACATTGAAAGACAAACAACGAAAATAATGACGATATATTTAAAAAAATATATTTATTTTAGGATAGAATTTAAAAAGTAAATTTTTTTTTTTACTTTTATGTTTAAAAAAAAAATTAGGGTCGGTGAGGAAAATTGGGTCGGTCGGGTTACCGGAAACACAGGTGTTTTTTTTTTTGCCTGAATGTTAGTACCTCACTCACATACATGCCTTATTTTCTGGAGACTATTCAGGGGTATTTGTTTAAAAAGGCTGAAAACTAATGGGGGATTTTGGTAGTATTCAGGGGGATTTTTTTAGCAGGTCTAAGTTGGCAAAATTTTGAAGTATCTTTAATGCAAGTACTAAAAAATGTATTCTCTAACTTTTTCATTATACAAAATTATTTTATGTCATGATTTATCATGTTCTTATGATACACTGTCATAACATACTGTAATGCACTTGCAGAACAAAATATGTCGTTGGAAAAATATGTTTTTGAGACAATTAAATTAAATTCACCTTCCTCCAAGGTTTTTTAATAAATTCTGCTTAATACTATCAGCTATGGTATTCAGACAATTAGAGAATGGAATGAATATTATTCTTCCTTTTCCAAAATGGTAATATTTCTTTGCCTTTGATAATTTCTACACATTATTTGATCACTTGTTGTTAAAGTTTCCTTTTGGCATTTATCAAACCTTTTTTAAACAGAAATTTCGCCCTTGTGGAGTTGTTTCTTTACATTCAGTTTTACTCACAGACTGTAGTTTCACTTTGTCATTTGTCATTATTCCCTGATGTAATTTTTTTTTTAATTCCGGGGGATTTTTATCTCCCAGCGGGATTCTGGGGGATTTTTATCTCCCAGCGGGAGACTGGGGGATAGCTTGAAATTCCAGGGGATTCCCCCCCCCTCCCGGGGGGAAATGGCATGTATGCTCACTCAGATTTGAATTAATCTGCATGATGTTGGCTTTCTATCTTCCAATCTCACTTTTTCAACTGATCTTTCAATCTTCCCTAAATTGTAAGAATTCTGCCTATCTGTCAGGCACATTGGAAGTTTTTGCCCGCCGAAAAATATTCGGAAGCGGCTGTCCGAACAAATATGTCAGTAATTAGTACCAAATAAAGAATATGCACTAATTTTTATGCTTTCCAGATTTAATTCACAAAAACAACTTTAGATACACTAAATGGACTAGTCATAAAGAAAAAAACAACACAATTATGCACCTGAGTCAATTGTAACCACCGCCCCCACAAGTCCGGGGAATAGTGGGGGCTTTGACTTTCCGTCCAGCCAAGCCCGGGTAAAATCCCTGTCCTGTGGTGACGAAAAGCTGGTATAATCTTGCTAAATGGGGCACACAGACAAAACTACCGCATTCACCAGGCACTATGTGGCCACCTGGAAGGTAAAAACATGGCCCATTTCCCCAGGACACCCATGGACCTAGGGGGGGGGGGGGGGCGTGGTTACAATTGACTGGTGCATTACTGATTAGTCTCGCAATTATTTGAAAAACACCACCGCCATTTAGGTGTTTTCTGTTTTTTCGGTCTTCGGTAATTCTACCAATCGCTGCAATTTTGACAGAAGCCGAAGCGTATTGAGTGCTTAAGATTTTGATTCTGTCTTGTTGTAAATGACATACCAATCGAAACATTTGTAATAAAATGTTGTTATAGATGCATTGTATTTACCCAGCAATCATCATCATGATGCCGTATTGGAAATGGCCGACTTTTGGCAATGTTATGTGAGGTCAAAAATCAATATGGGATTGACTGACTTCCCCTTAGGCAAATAATCAGCCAACAGTTTTAACAGATATTTCGTTTTAGGTACCTTTTTGTAATTTAGTCCTCTCAAAAAAGTTTGTCATCCGGACCGTCATTTATGAAAGAGCTGCCGGACCCGTACAAAATTTGCCCGACATTTCTGGCCAACCGGCACATTTCAGGAAGACTGTTCCTTAAATCATTAAGTTCTGTGTAAAAAATCATTTCTGAATCAGTAAAAGTTGTAAAGTATTGAACCATTTTCGGCTATCGCTGTTACCACTATCACTTATTTAGAACGATTTTTTGTATTTTAAATATAAGTGCTATGGTTTTAGTTTTGAATGTCTAAACATAACTGGTAAATAATAAATTGATACGAAAGAAGTTATATATATTCTTAATGGTTTTCTACTTTTTGTAAAGATAAATGAACTTGACACTCCTACCATAAAAAGTGGAGCATTGCGCTTCAGGCGGACCAGGGCCAATGGTTTGATTTCCCATAGGCAAGCATTTAATAGAAACAGTGGGTTTCACTGATATAGTGTGAGATAAGTTTCTCAACATGTGTATACCAGTTCTGTTTGAGATATATCATTGGTGTTGTAGTTATTCCTGTTGGAACCTTCTGTGGTTTTGGATAATTGAACATTGATTCTTGAACCGTAATAATTATTTCAAATCTAATGGTTTTGCCAGTATTCATTGTTAACCCAAGTGTACTACATGTATATATTAATAATTAAAAATTTAGTATTTAGGACGGTGCAGTCCAAGGAAAGGATTAAAGGTTGATTTCAGGTGGTGTGGGGAAGAAATCAACCATTTGGGCAATTTACCTGCCCGAAAACATTCTCTAGCGGATCCAAGGGTGGGGTGGAGCGCACCTGTAGACCTTCCACTTTTTAATCATACAGGTTTACATAAGAGAAAATATGTAATAAAATACACCCAAAATGCACTATTTTGGACAAGATATTGATAAAACAATTACCCCTGCACAATCCCCCCTGCACAAACTTTAAAACAAATAAACTTCGGTTCTGAGGGAGGGTCACATGTCAAAAGGTTATGCCCCCTTAGTTACGCCCCCAGTTACGTCAAATCCTGGATCCGCACCTGATATTTACCTGCCCAAAATGATGTATACTGTATACTTGTAATATGTTAGGCTGATAATAACATCATATGAATAAATACTGTTTAACACAAAATGATGTATTTTGTAGACTGTAAATGCTAAAAGAAAAGTAATGGATAGAATCGTTTAATTTGAATGAGCTGCCCTGAAATTTATGGCTATTTTATTCACCTTTTTTAATTGAACTATATGTAATCACATACATGTGGTAAAGAAAAATGTCAGACAATTGAATATATACCGTGCAAACATGCAATTATTTCAATGCAAATATATAAAATTCAAAATGATATGTAAGTTTAAAAACTTATGAACTTAAATTTAAGATTGGAGGGAAGGGTATGATTTTTTTCTTTTGAAATGATATGATCCGTTGTCTAACAAAATATAGAACAAAGATAAATAAGGCAAAAAATAAAGAAAATTTACGTTTGCTAAAGATAATAACAATTTCAACCAATTAACAATTAACAATTAACACAATCATGTTATCTTTGACCAAATGACCTCAACTGACCCCTAAAGGGACGGATGGATTGACATTTATTTGGCAAATATAGTTTAGTACTAAATGTTGGTTTTAAAATTTCAGCAACATTTTTTTTACTGTAAGGATTGATTGCATTCTTTCTTGCGTTTATGCTGAATGAGGGCAGTATGACACGCGAGCAAATTCCATGAAGCGCAATAGCGCTTCTTGATCATTCGCTTACTAATGCACTACTGCATTCATACAGCATAAAGGCAAGAACAAAATGCGAACAATACCTGTATTTACATTTTGAAGAAATATTTGTTGGGATAATTGTGTATTCAGTCATTTAAATAGTGCCTTAAAAATATTCATATTTGATCAGTCTATATTGACTTGGATATAAAAATGAAGAGGGCTGAAAAGCTAGTACATCAAGACTTGTTATATAAATGTCTTAACAAAACTCTGCTGATGCCAATGACATTATTTAAATTGTTTGTTTTTTTCAGGTGGTTTTGGAGGACACATCTGAAAAAAGTGAGAAAAAAGATTGAAATGGTTCAACATGTGGCACTGAGTTAACACAAAACCATAGTTTACAAACAAACACTGAGAGTTTTTTTCTTTGTGACTGTTCAAAGAAGATAAATATGTCACAGAATGGGAGTGACGAAGTGAAGCAATTCAGGTGTGAAGTATGTTCCATTGACTTTATGGATAACCAGCATTTACTGAGCCACATGAAAAAACACAAGGGCGAGAAACCATTTACATGTGAAACATGTGGCGCCGGATTTTCTCAGCGATGTCATTTACAATACCATGTGCGCAGACACACGGGTGAGAAACCATTCAAGTGTGAGACCTGTGATGCAGCTTTTGCACAAGGAACTGATTTACGAAAACACATACGAATACACACAGGGGAGAAGCCATACAAGTGTGATTCATGTGATGCGGCTTTTACTCAAAAGCAACACTTAAAAGGACACATGAGGATACACACTGGAGAAAAACCATACAAGTGTGAGACATGCAGTTCAGCTTTTGCACATAAAAGCCATTTACTGTTACACATGACAAAACACACTGGTGAGAAGCCATACAAGTGTCAAATCTGTGAAAATGGTTTTAATCAAAAGTCATATTTACGAGTTCACATGAGACTTCACACAGGAGAGAGGCCATACAAATGTGAGACATGTGAAGCAGCTTTTAATAATAACTATCTTTTAAAGGCTCACATTCGAGTACACACTGGAGAAACACCGTTCAAGTGTGAAATGTGTGCTAAGAACTTCTATTCAAAGGCAAATTTACAGGTTCACATGCGTGTTCACACAGGGGAGAAGCCATTCAAGTGTGACACATGTGGCGAGGCTTTTAATCAAAACCTTCATTTGCTAGCGCACATGAGAACACACACTGGAGAAAGGCCTCACAAGTGTCTTATCTGTGAAAAAGGATTTTCGCAGAGTACTCATTTAAAGGTTCACATGAGGCTCCACACAGGAGAGAAGCCGTACAAGTGTGAGACATGTGGTGAAGCTTTTGTTAGGAAAATTGTGTTAAAAAGACACATGAAACTTCATACATAAAAGAAGGCATTGCAGTTTCAGTTTACTCTTTGTTTGGAATTTATTATAGCATGTATAATTATGCATTTGCAGCTCGGCTGTTTTTTCAAAGAAAAAAGTTGAGTGATTGTGGTTACGAGCCATGGTGTTGTCTTCGTCATGTAAGGTTGGCCTTAACTCCAAAAATATTAAGGGTACTCAATTGCATGTTGCCAGAGAAGGTACCGGGTATTAACCAGTGCATCAATGCTCATAAAAAACTCATTTGAATAGTTGTTGAGTTATGCCGCTTTTTAGACAAAAAACATGACGGTGTTTCCACCAGACCATATTCATTCATTCTGATGACTGTTGGAGGAAAGACAAAGAAAAAAATCTATATAAAACATCTATGATCTAGTGTAGTAGGAATTTGTCATTTATTTTTTAAAATACACATGTTTAGTGATTTCATGTACATTTTCTACTGATGTTAACACCCACACAGTTTTTAAAGGACTCATGTTTTGGCACCAAAATATTTTAACCCCGGCAATGCATCTGAAAACACTTATATTATGAATTTTTTTCTCTTTGATACCGATATTAAATCTATTTTACTCTTAGGTATCAAAATTGCAGAAGAAATACACTTAAAGATAAAGTATAAAAAAAATCTGTTTTAATGGGATGCGATCCCAAGCTGTAACAGTCAAGGGAAAATTAGAGACTGGCCAACAAAACATTAATCCCAAAAGGATTTTACACAAACATAAGGATAAATTAACCGTCCAGGCTTTTCTTGAACCATGTTGCTTACACTATTAAAAATCGTGGGCTTTAAAGATAATATATGATCATATATCAACATTTGTTGAAGTGTTCCAGCCATTAGCATCTTAGTTTTAACCCCCTAATGATTTACCATACTTTATTTTGTCATACAAAGATTAAGTGCATTTTACAAAAACATAATAAATTCCCTTTAAACATCTTTGATATTATTTTCTTCAGGTGTGGATTCAAACCACAACCACCAAACTATGTTAAAATAGTTCATTCCAATATTCTGAGGTTATGACAACTCTTTAACCAGTGTTAAACCCTCAGTGAACTGTGTTTTACTGACAGTTTCAAGGCAGGAACTCCATCATGTATCGATAAAACTATCTTTATGCATTTGTAGTCTGTGTGTGGTGTTCCACAATGCACATTTTAGTTTGTGTATACTATTCTGTATATTTTAAGCCCTGTCTATGTACTTCTTAACAGGGTTTCTTCTTTAATATTTGACTAGATGGGTTGTCCCATTAGTTTTCCATATATTTAAAAAGAAATAAATAACCATTAGTACATATTAAATGGAGATGATACAATAAAATTATTAAAATATATGTATACACTTGTTTTTCAGTGTTCAATGTCGATGATTAAAACATGATGTATGAATCATTTAAGTTTGGTGTGTTAGAAAAGTGGTTCGTTTTAGTGAAGGGTAACAGTGTTAATGATTTAAGTATGGTGTGTTAGTCAAGTGGTTCTGTTCAATACGGGGTTACAATGTTAATGATTTAAGTATGATATGTTAGTCAAGTTGTTCTGTTCAGTAATGGGTTACAATGTTAATGATTTAAGTATGATGTGTTAGTCAAGTGGTTCTGTTCAGTAATGGGTTACAATGTTAATGATTTAAATATGATGTATTCGTCAAGTGGTTCTGTTCAGTAATGGGTTACAATGTTAATGATTTAAGTATGATGTGTTAGTCAAGTTGTTCTGTTCAGTAATGGGTTACAATGTTAATAATTTAAGTATGATGTGTTAGTCAAGTTGTTCTGTTCAGTAAAGGGTTACAATGTAAATGATTTTTGTATTTATGATGGGTGGATTACCTAAGATTAGAAATATTTCCGAAATCAATTGTAGTTACTTCCCTTTGATTTGTACCTCAGTAACAGCAAACTATACAAACAATGATAATATGATATGAAAACCGTTGCACGTGTTAAAATAAAAATAAATGTTAACTAATTCTTCATTGACTAGTTGTTTAAGAAATAGATTTGCGCAGTTTCGATCGGGGTTGTACTTCTTTCAGCAATTTATTGCGGATGGAAAACGCATGTCACTTGTTTGATGATATGTTGAGCGGTTATGCAGTTTTTGACAGGTTTAGAACTTGAAAAACGCAGTATTTGTAATCAGGCGGAATACTGGTAATACTGAAGGACACCTTTTCTTACAATAATATGATAATAATAATATATAAGCTGTATAATGACTGTTACATTGTTGTAAAGAGATTACTTTGATTGCGAAAGGATATTATCATATTTTTGCATATGGATCCCAACACCGTTCAGCAGTTTATGAAAAAGGTGAAAATGGCGGGATGGTTTGCTGAATTATAAAATTCCAACTTATAACATCCGTTTTTCGGGATACTTTCGCTCTTTTAGCAGGGGATTTGTATGCACGTGTAAAAGAATGTTGGATTTTTTAGTTTAGACAACGTTGACTTACACATAACAAAACCCTACTATCCTTTTTGAGGAATTATTTTTTCCGCGTATTTCTTAAGACAAAGTGTTTAACAGATTTGGGCTATGTTATTGAGGTCATGTTCGACAAACGTGATTTTGCAGATCCGACATCGGCGGATAATGGGAAATGAATTTTCATAATCTTCTGTTTGTCAGTATTGAGCCCAAAGCCAAAAGACTCCGACAATATGACAAATTTCTCCGAGACATACAAAAAATGACATGGTTCGCGTTGTGTTATGCAACATGGCTTCGCAAGAAGGCATTGTTTTTAGTTTAATCTTATTTATTTTACAACGATTGTGAAAGTTATTTTAACTTATAGTAATCACTATCGTTTGAATTATATTGCGCGAGAGTATGGTCTTGTATTGTAGGGGAAACCATGAGAGTATCCGGGGACAACCTATTTGTCCGACTTGGTGACCACTTTCCAAAGTCAATACCATTACCTTCAATAACTTTATAATGGTATGTTATTGATATCATGAAGATCCAGAATATTAAGTTGAGTTCCAGTTGTGAAGCTTTTGGCACAACGTCATTCATATTGTCGAAGGACGCTTTGTGTTGTCCATACAAACAAAATTACAACTAAACTCTGATTAAGAAAACATTTATTCGTGAGTTCATATAACATGCAATTCTTGATACATATTCTAGCCTATAAAAACAAAGAAATAAATTTACAGTGGAAGAACAACATTCGTTTGAAGCTGCACTCTCACAGATTTACCGATTTTACAACTTTTATTATTTATTTTTTGGAATGAGCGAATTTGTGCGTACATATCTGCCAACCAGTAATAAAATACTGCTGCCAAAAGTTCAGGTCGCAGATTTAATATTTCCCTTCTAAAATTAATGTTTTAAGGCTAATAGCGTTATTAACGGTTGAAGAAAAATGCATAAAACATCAACTTTTTTAAATTAAATATAAAAATCTGCGATCTAATATTTTGTCTTATATGAGTGGTTTACATGCATTCTTCTCATAAATTGGCTCGTTTGAAGACAAAAAGTAAAAATGTTGTCAACACGTTCAATCTGTGAGAGTGCAGTTTTAATGGCAATTTGTTTTCCCGTCAAAAGTAACCAAACTTAGAGACTGTAAAAAAAATGTTCCTGCACTTAACTTGGGCTGTTTTAAAATAGTCGTTGTTGAAAAATATTATAATTTCACTTAGTTGGAAAAAATAGATGCTTTATAGATACGGCCCCAAATCCACTCTCTCCTTATGTTCATTCAAACATAGTTATTGCTCACACGCCTAAACACAAGGATACTATTGAGTGTTTGAACTTTGCAGGTTTATATAATTATTTACTTCCTGAAAAGGTTTTAGACTTCAAATTGGAAAAGGAATTATCTTTTTGATAATAACAATTTAATACTTCAGTTATCGAAATCAAATCGAAATGTGTATTTTGGGATAATTGAAATAAGCTGCTTAAGCTGGACTATTTACCCCGGTCTGTTGATTATTAAACGTTATTTCAGCTCGTTGTATATATATATATATATATATATATATATATATATATATATATATATATATATTATTATAACTAATCCTTCATGAATATAACCAGAGAGTTTGTTAAGTGTATTCGACAGTGCATCGTGAAATCACATACATTCATAAATCTTTGTTCGTGCAACTGAAATAGCAAATTACAAAATAAAGCAAACGTGAGTTAACTACAAAAATCACTTCAATTCATAAAAAAAAACAAAAGTTGATTATACACAATTTCATTCGATGGATTATTTGCAAGTTCAAACCCTTTGTTCGAAATGAATAATATAAGTCCTTAATAATCAATCACAAGCCATTAGTTGTGATAATAAGTAATAAAAGATAAAGCCTTTTCATATTGTGTATGGAATTTAATTATGCGCTTCACATGTATATCACTGGCCAAGTAATTGCTTACACAATGTCTGTTGATAAATTAGAAGAAAATAATGTTTGTTTCTTGTCCTGAAATACCCTTTTAATAATTGCCTTAAGAATATTTTTTTTATCATTTGTTTGATTATTTCTATCTCAAAGTTTCAAATGAAGTGCGTGTGGCTTTAAACAATACCGTTGATTCGTATACTGATTGTGCACATGTTCTTAAGCATGTAATTATATTTTATGGTAATAGAAACTTCTCAATAAACAAATAAAATATTTTCTAAGCTGCCTTCTCTATTTTGGGGAACATGAAACCTGAAACAAACATATTATTTTGTATGCCTTAGCACCTTACGATAATTGATAACCATTTCAAACTTCGTCTTCTATATTTAAATACACTTCATATACTGATCAAATCAATCGATTATAAAAAGATCGGTTTTCAAAGTATTAAGCACACTATTTCATTTTTGAAACTTAAATTTGTATTTTCCCATTGTATTCAGAGGCAAAAATTTAAGTAAACTACAATAATTGAGCGTGTAATTTATCAAACTAATGAAAGGCCAATCACTTAGAAATAAAAATTTGTTTTGCTCTATTGTTAATCTGTGCAAAATAATCCATAAACCAATATGCAATAGATATGGGTGTTATGCTATAAGTAACACGTCCCCACTTTGCCTGCATTTTATGGTTTAATCCAGCAAATCAATCATCTATATCTTATTTACATACAATGGCCGATTTTGAAGTGCGTTTTAAATCAAAATGAACTGGCACACTTTTTATTTACACATCCTTTGGAATAATACACAAACATCATAAATTGAATTCAGACAAACCCACCCATGTCTTATACAAAGATACATCCTGGAACCATTCAATGAAAACTAAATTTTGCGTTTAAAATTAAACATCGCAAACCCAACACAAAGGTACATTATGTGTAAATAAACACTTAGTTAATGAAGTGAAATTAACAGAAATAAAAGTACGTTACACAAATGCAAATCCTATTGAATGAAACTTATATTATATAGTATTATACACAAATCTAAAAATCTTATACACAGGCCCAACCTTTGTTTAAACAAATGAATAATCGTCCCACTCATTTCTTATTAAAAGGTAATCAAGTAAAATAGATCATTGGTTTCAAGTGAAAATAAAATAAATATTTGTTAGGATGGTATACAACAGGCGCATATCTTGTTTGTACAAAGTATACATTCCACTATTACGAAGAAACAGTATGTCATAAAGTGATAACACAACACATGTTAAATGTAAATTAAAATTAACTAACCAACTTTTTGTGAATAAATATATACATCATGTGTACACAGCTGGGAAAATCATATTAGACTCACCTAACGGCTCGTCCAATATGGGTTTCCCAGTTGTGTTCTCATCCAAATATATTTCCGTACTGTTCAGAACAATGCAATGCTAAATAACCTTCGATTAAAACTAACTTGCCCACTCTATGTTTATGCAATGATACATCATGTGGAATAAAAACACAATCAAATATGGTAAAATACACAAGTTTAAATTATAATGAACAGGCCCACTTTTTGCTAATACAATGCTACATCCTATGGAACGAATTACACGCATATATATAATACACAAGTTTGAATCATTAATAACAGGTCCTGTCTTTGTTTATACAAAGATTAATCCTGTGGAATAAAAACACAATCAAATATGGTATAATATATACCCTTGTGTTATAATTAACAGGGTTACCTTTAGTTTATATAAAGATACATCCGGTGAAATAAAACACAATCAAATATTGTATAATAAACAAATTTGAATTATAGTTAACAGGCCCACCCCTTGTTTGTACAAAGGTTCATCCTGTGGAATAAAAACACACAATCAAATATAGTATTACAAACAAACTTTGTATCATACGCAAGCCTAAATGATAATTAACAGGCATCCTATGGAATAAAAATACAATCAAATATAGTATAATACATACATTTGAATTATAATTAACAGGCCCACCCTTTGTTTATACAAAGGTCCATCCTGTGGAATAAAAGCACAATCAAATATAGTATAATACAAAAATTTGAATTATAATTAACAGGCACAGCCATTGTTTTTACAAAGGTTCATCCATTGGAATACAAACACAATCAACTATGGTAAAAACGACACCTTTGTGTTATAATTAAAGTCTCACTCTTTGTTTATATAAAGATACATACTGACGAATAAAAACAAAATCAAATATATTAAAATAAACAAATTTGAATAACAATTAACAGGCCCACCCTTTGTTTATACAAAGGTTCATCCTGTGGAATAAAACATAAACAGATTTAAAAAACAAAACAAATTTGAATTATAATTTACAGGCCCATCCTTTGTTTATACAAAGGTTCATACTGTGGAATAAAACATAAAGAAATATAAGAAATAATCAGATTTGTATTATAATTAACATATCCACCCTTAGTCTATAAAAGGATTCATCTTGTGGAAAAAACCACAATCAAATATTGTATAATACGCAAGCTTAAATAATAACAGGCCCACCTTTTGGTTATACAAAGGTTCATCCTGTTAAATAAAAACGCAATCAAATAAAGTATAATACACACATATGAATTATAACTAATAGGCCCACTCTTTGTTTATACAAAGGTTCATCCTGTGCAATAAAAACACAATCAAATATAGTATAATTCACAAATTTAAATTACAATGAACAGGCCCACCCTTTGTTTATACAATGGTTCATCATGTGGAATAAAAACACAATCAAATATGGTATAATACAGAAATATGTGTTATAATTAACAGGCCCACCCTTTGTATATACAAAGGTTCATCCTGTGGAATAAAAACACACAATTAAATATGGTATAATACATAAATTTGTATTCTAATTAACAGGCCCACCCTTTGTATATACAAAGGTTCATCCTGTGGAATAAAAATACACAATTAAATATGGTATAATATATAAATTTGTATTATAATAAACAGGCCCACCCTTTGTATATACAAAGGTTCCTTCTGTGGAATAAAAACACAATTAAAATGGTATGATCCAGAAATTTTAATTATAATTAACAGGCCCACCTTTGTTTATACAAAGGTTCATCCTCTGGAATAAAACACAATCAAATAAGGTATACTAGTAATACAGAAATTTGAATTATAATTAACAGGCCCACCCTTTGTTTATACAAAGGTTCATCCTGTGGAATAAAAACACAATTAAATATGGTATAATACAGAAATATGTATTATAATTAACAGGCCCACCCTTTGTTTATACAAAGGTTCATTCTGGGGAATAAAAACACAATCAAATATTTTATAATACAAAAATTTGAATTATAATTAACAGGCCCACCCTTTGTTTTTACAAAGGTTCATCCAGTGGAATAAAATCATAATCAAATATGGTATAAAAGGCACTTTTGTGTTATAATTAACAGGCTCACTCTTTGTTTATATAAAGATACATCCTGAGGAATAAAAACACGATTAATTATCGTATAATTAACAAATTTGAATAATAATTAACAGGCCCACCCTTTGTTTATGCAAAGGTTCATCCCGTGGAATAAAACATAAACACATATAAAAAAACACAACTTTGTATTCTAATTAACAGGCCCACACTAAATTCATATTCAGGTTCATCCTTTGGAATAAAAACACAATCACATATTGTATAATACGCAAGCTTAAATTATAATAAACAGGCTCACCCTTTGTTTATACAAAAGTTCATCCTGTGGAATAAGAACACAATCAAATATGGTATGATACACAAATCTGAATTATAATTAACAGGCCCACCCTTTGTTTATACAAAGGTCCATCCTGTGGAATAAAAACACAAACAAACAAAGTAAAATAAACAAATTTAAATAATGATTATCAGGCCCACCCTTTGTTTATACAAATGTCCATCCTGTGGAATTAAAACACAATCAAATATAGTATAATACAAAAATTTACAAAGGTTCATCCAGTGGAATAAAAACACAATCGAATATGGTATAAAAAACACCTTTGTGTTATAATTAATAGGCTCACTCTTTATTTATATAACGATACATCCTGAGGAATTAAAACACGATCAAATATAGTATAATGCACACATAATAAATAACAAATAAAGTATAATAAACCAATTTGAATAATAATTACAGGCCCATCCTTTGTTTATACAAAGGTTCATCCCGTGGAATAAAACATAAATAAAAAAAACCAAAACACAAATTTGAATAATAATTTACAGACCCACCCTTAGTTTATACAAAGGTTCATACCGTGGAATAAAACATAAACAAATATAAGAAATACACAGATTTGTATTATAATTAACATATCAACCCTTAGTCTATATAAAGGTTCATCTTGTGGAAAAAACACAATCAAATATTGTATAATACGCAAGCTTAAATAATAACAGGCCCACCTTTTAGTTATACAAAGGTTCATCGTGTGAAATAAAAACACAGTCAAATATAGTATAATACACACATATGAATTATAATTAACAGGCCCACCCTTTGTTTATACAAAGGTTCAACCTGTGGAATTAAAACACAATCAAATATAGTATAATACAAAATTTTGAATTATAATTTACAGGCCCACCCTTTGTTTTCACAAAGGTTCATCCAGTGTAATAAAAACACAATCAAATATGGTATAAAAGACACCTTTGCATTATAATTAACAGGCTCACTCTTTGTTTATATAAAGATACATCATGAGGAATAAAACACAATCAAATATAGTATAATAAACAAATTTGAATTATAATTAACAAGCCCACCCTTTGTTTATACAAAGGTTCATCCTGTGGAAGTAAAACACAATCAAATAAGGTAAAATACACCAATTGAATTATAATTAACAGGCCCAACTTATGTTTATACAAAAACACATCCTCTGGAAAAAAAACACAATCAAATATGGGAAAATAGTCATGGTTAAATTATTATTTTTTCATACAAAGAAACATCATGTGGAACATAACACTGATATTGTTTTTTTCACAATTTATAAATAGAAAGTTATATATTTAATTAAAAAGACCCACTCTCTGCTAGCACAGCGTTACAAATTGTCGAATAAAAAAATCAAACATGGTATAATGAATCTTAAAACGAACATAACTCTGTATGTTAAATGTTTGAAATAACACCCCAATACTTTGTTTATACACAAATATATCATATGGATAAAAAATGTACAATAAAGTTATCTGGGACCCTTTGTTTTTGATATATTCATAATCTATACTATATTAAACTTTGTCCGCAAGGCATGCAATACAAGGACGTTAAAATCACAAAAACGTGTGTTCCAGCTTACAAATTAACAAACTTATATACAAAAATACATTGTGAATAATAACGGAAAAATACTTATTAATCAAAGGTGAACTATATATCATATATACAGTGAGGCACATATAGTAAATAAAATAAAGTTAAAAATGTGATGATTTTGAAAATAATTTTAAACAAAATATAATAACATAATGCATAAACCACTACATATGTTGAAATTAAACATAAAGCTTTTTTAAACGTATGTTAACCATGTATTCATTAAAAATAATTCGCATACTCGACATCCATTCGACAAACTATTTCACGCACATTTAAAGACATTATTATTTAAAACATGACAGCAAATAATTATCTTAATTAAGATAAAGTAACAGTTCATCTGATATATAAATATGTTCATTTAAAGTTATACATAGTCTTAATTCTGGTTTAAAGCAAATTCCTAAGCATATCTATCTGATGTACACATATTTACAATTATAGTAATCTATTAACTAACATCTAAGCTAATATACTCTAAGCGCCTTTATAGGTTATGAAAACAACGAAATCTTGCAAATTTACATACACGTAAGGAAACACTTTTACCTTAACCTTTTTTTCAAATAACAAGCAAATGTAAAAGCTTTTGTAAAACTTGAATATTTTAGCATGTAAATAAAAGAAGTGGACTGAAATTTATATAAGTAATATTTACAAACAAAATGTTTAATAGCTTAGTCTAATGTATTTAAAAATATTTCTATTAACAACAAAAGACATAAATGACATCATTTCAATTAAATATTATACTGTTTCAATAATTGCAGAATTGTTTCCCCCACATACACATATTATAATGAAGAATGCTAACGCATCTGTCCTATAGAAAACAAAACAATAATAGATATCTAAATGTCAACGACACTTATTTTCATAACTGCGATATTTCGATGACCAAACATCGATCCGTCTGGTAGATAATATTCTCTTGACGTAATTTTATTGGCATATGGTTTAAATAATTTACTATATGTAGTCCTCCACGAACGCTATAATTTCATGAGCAGTTTCCTTTGCAAATGCGGCATCGTCTAAACTGAATACGTCAGAAGGCAGCTTGTTCATTTCAACGGCATCTGGATACCGAAGTCGGAAGTACTGCCTGTCCGATATGTTTAGGCGTGATTCGAACAATCTTACCTGAAATATATTAAAACATTGATACATAAATGATACGGTAACGGTTTGGGAAACATGGTTAAGAGAGAGTTTTATTAGACATATATCGGCAATAGTTAATGAAATTAAACGCGAGCGCGAATTACGAATTGTTTCACTTTAAGTGACGAGGGTCGAAGGTGAAAGAACTGTTGTGTACAGCATAGAGTGGTATATCTACATTGTAAACACAGGGCGCACTGTTATGGCACGGTCAGTCACTTATATTCAAATGATTCTTTAAAAGTTCCACTTCTTTTTCTGTTATTAACAATTTAGTCTATAACTTAACATTCATAGTGTGAGTTTAAAATGTAACACAATACATTCTAGGAAGTGGACAACATTATCTCAAATGCAACATATAAATGAAGTTTAAGAGATGGGTGATCGGCCACAGATTGAAAATCACCCAAGTAAAACACTACATATTCACAATTGTAGTTGAATTAACTGTTTTGTACCCTGTTGTCAATGACAACGTTCAATAACTAGCGCTAGCTACTTCCTGCACTTGTGCCATGCTGTCAATGACATCGTTCAATTACTAGCGCAAGCTAATTCATGCACTTCTGCTGTGCTGTCAATGACACCCTTCAATTACTAGCGCAAGCTACTTCATGCACTTCTGCTGTGCTTTCAATGACATCCTTAAATAACTAGCGCTAGCTACTTTCTGCACTAGTGCCGTGCTGTCAGTGACAGCGTTCAATAACTAGCCCAAACTACTTCCTGCACTTGAACCGTGTTGTCAATGACAGCGTTTAATAACTAGCCCAAACTACTTCCTGCACTTGAACCGTGTTGTCAATGACAGCGTTCAATAACTAGCCCAAACTACTTCCTGCACTTGAACCGTGTTGTCAATGATAGAGTTTTATAACTAGCGCAAGCTACTTCCCGCACTTGTACCTTGCTGTCAATGACATCGTTCAATAACTAACGTAAGTTACTTCCTGCACGCGTAAGCTCCATCTACCTGTCTCGTGAAAGAACTAAAAGAAAAGTCAGTATAAAAAATTAGATTGTGAGTGTATAATAATACATACCTTTTCTTTAATGTCATCAATCTCAATTCCATCTGCAATGCTGCATAGATTATGTGACCATCGCGGACATCGATTGGCATCTCTGGAAAATCTGGCAGCTTTAAGCGCCTTTTCACATGCCTGTAAGATGTAAATATAACATTGAAAAGGCAATCTTCGAAAGCAGGAAGTATCAGATAAGACGTCTCCCATTTATAATCATAATCTCATTGATGGAAACATCTCATATGAAATAATAATACGTTAACGTATGTTAGGCGGTCAGCAGTTTCTTGTAGGTTTATTATTTTCTTGTTTATTGTTTATTGCATATTCTTTCAATTTGCTACATTCGGTTAAAAGTTTATCAGCAAAATAACGTAAAACATATTTTTAAATACCTTTCAATTAATTATAAATAATGCACATTTTTTACGCTTTTCATGTATCAATACTATCAGTACTGAAATGATGATTCCGATTTTAAATCGAACTGTTCTTCAAAATAAACGCGGGACTTTATTTTATAAATCTTTCCTTTTTAAAATGCCTCGATCCGTTGGCAGTCACTTGTAAAATACTATTAACCTTGTGCCTGGTACAGTTAAAGGAGCACCATGATACTTTTATGATCGAATATTACTGTGAGTTTGTTAACAAATTCCTGCTGTCATTTAATAACATACTTATTGAATGGTTTTTCAGCCAAAATTTAAAACCATGCAAAAATTGTTTATTTATACCTTTTGTATAACAGTGTTATTACTAGTGCGTTTTGACCCGGTAGGTCGTATTCGAGGCTAGAGAATATTGCAGAATTAGATTTCAAGGGGCGCAAGCCGAGTGTTATCCAAAATCTGCAAAATATCCACAAAAGTCGAATACAATATTCTTGATCAAAACACAGTTCTAATAAGCCTTTTATTATATACATTATTGGTAAGATCACTTAACAGATACATGCTTTCATAATGAATTTCATTTTAACGACGTACTATTTTGTATTATGCCGTATTTTTAACATCGCTTCTGATACTTTTATGACGCGACGTTAGCAGAGTGGAACACGGCCGTCCGTATTGCACTGGAGTGGAACACGGCCGTCCGTATTGCACTGGAGTGAAACACGGCCGGCCGTATTGCACAGGAGTGGAACACGGCCGTCCGTATTGCACTGGAGTGAAACACGGCCGTCCATATTGCACTGGAGTGGAACACGGCCGTCCGTATTGTAATGGGAGTGGAGCACGGCCGTCTGTATTGCACTGGAGTGGAACACGGCCGTCCGTATTGCCATGGAGTGAAACACGGCCGTCCCTATTGGACTGGAGTGAAACACGGCCGTCCCTATTGCACTGGAGTGGAACACGGCCGTCCCTATTGCACTGGAGTGAAACATGGCCGTTCCTATTGCACTGGAGTGAAACACGGCCGTCCGTATTGCACTGGAGTGGAACACGGTCATCCCTATTGCACTGGAGTGAAACACGTCCGCCCCTATTGCACTGGAGTGAAACACGGCCGTCCCTATTGGACTGGAGTGGAACACGGCCGTCCGTATTGCACTGGAGTGGAATACGGCCGTCCCTTTTGAACTGGAGTTGTACACAGACGTCCGTATTGCACAGGAATGGAACACGGCCTTTCGTATTGCACTGGAGTGGAACACGGCTGTCCGTATTGCACTGGAATGGAACACAGCCGTCCGTATTGCACGGGAATGGAACACGACCGTCCGTATTGCACTGGAGTGGAACACGGCCGTCCGTATTGCACTGGAGTGGAACACGGCCGTCCGTATTGCACTGGAGTGGAACACAGCCATCCGTATTGCACGGGAATGCAACACGACCGTCCGTATTGCACTTGATTGAAACACGGCCATCCGTATTGCACTGAAGTGGAACACGGCCGTCCGTATTGCACTAGAGTGGAACCCGGCCGTCCGTATTGCACTGGAGTGGAACACAGCCGTCCGTATTGCACGGGAATGAAACACGACCATCCGTATTTTACTGGATTGGAACACGGCCATCCGTATTTCACTGGAGTGGAACACGGCCGTCCGTATTGCACGGGAATGCAACACGACCGTCCGTATTGCACAGGATTGGAACACGGCCATCCGTATTGCACTGAAGTGGAACACGGCCGTCCGTATTGCACTATAGTGGAACCCGGCCGTCCGTATTGCACTGGAGTGGAACACAGCCGTCCGTATTGCACGGGAATGAAACACGACCATCCGTATTGTACTGGATTGGAACACGGCCATCCGTATTTCACTGGAGTGGAACACGGCCGTCCGTATTGCACGGGAATGAAACACGACCATCCGTATTGCACTGGATTGGAACACGGCCTTCCGTATTGCACTGAAGTGGAACACGACCGTCCGTATTGCACTGGAGTGGAACACGGCCGTCCGTATTGCACGGGAATGGAACACGACCGTCCGTATTGCACTGGATTGGAACACGGCCATCCGTATTGCACTGGAGTGGAACATGGCCGTCCGTATTGCACTGGAGTGGAACACGACCGGCCGTATTTTGCGATATGAAGTGCGTTGGGATTTTATAATATATATAACTTAATACCGTTTAACTTCTATCCTTCAAAGAAACAGGAACCATAACCCGTTGTAAAATATTACTTACTGTAATTTAATGTTGATGTTTATATCATTTCATCATATGTTATCCAGTTTGATAATGCCATAACGTGTTTTTTATTTATTAAATGTGTAAGGGACGATATCACTTAGCACGATTAACAACAATTTAGTTGAAAAAAATGTCTTAATTGGTAATAATCCAACATATCATACGGTTACTACATTTCTGAAATGTATGTAGTGCGGGAAATGACATTGCTATGTTAGTTTGTGGTATTCGTCTCATTATCAGCGCATGTGAAACAGGTAGGATTTTGTGTTATAATTTACTAGAAAAATAACGACATGTGATTAAAAATCAAAATGGACAACAACTCGAACGTTATAAAAAAACTGGCAAGAATTTTATTTCAAAGCCTATTGATTTTAGGCATATCTTTACTAAATGCACCGAAATACCCCATTGTGTATGAAACATTATTTTCGCTTATTTTATCAAATGATTGCTCGGAAATCTGCATTCAAATCTAATTCCTTTAGTCATATACATATGTTACTTTTTATCAAAAACAACATTTAGGTTTGCCAACAGAAAATATAATTTTCAAGAAAATCAAAGTATAAATTGTTTAACTGCGTACTTTTCAATTGAGAATAGAAGAAAGAAAATAAAACCTACAATAATATTATAGGTGAACGTCAGCGCAATTAAACATTCCATAAACAAACTTTAGACCAATAATGGATATTAATCTATAATTACTCTTAAATGTACTTCCGTTTAAACGCGTACGGAAGCTTTCAAACTGTGTTGCTTTTATGTGAGTTTGTAAAACTCTAAAAAGCAAACATTTGCCTTTCATTCGAAGAGATGTTCATCTGCGTCATGCTTCCAGAATGTTTTGTTGGAAACGGATGTTTTAATCGGAAATGGGTATTATTCAAGAAGCTTTCATATATTTGAGGGGACATCATATAAAGTTACAAATGTTTCTATACGTTTAACAATAACATCATGAAACTTCAATGCTACTTGAACATGCATTAGTAAAGTGGTTCGCTCATGTTTTGGACCAAAAATAAGTTATTATTGTTTTACTCTATAATATCAAAATTGCAGAGCAAAGTAGAGTTACAGCATAAAAAAGTATTTTGGTTTTAGTGGGGTTCGAACCCACGCCGGTAAAGTCAAGATAAAAATAGAAATCAGCCGGCTAGTCCACACGGCCACCGTGATTTCTAATTGCGTTATGAACTCTAATTTCAACAGTGGTCTTCATGGACTTTTAGCAAATATCAACATTTGCTGAAGGGTTACAGCTTTTTGATTTTTTTTTGTTTTAACACTCCTTATGATTCGCAACACTTTATTTTTTAATTAAAAAGTGCATTTTACAAACCATGAGCGAGTCATCTTAACACCTACAGGATTGATATTTTATAGTATACATATTTTTGATATTTTTGTATAAAAAATGTTAGTATTTTAGTGTTTGGTCATGCATCTTAATTTTAAAAGAAAGAAAAAGAAATGTTCCCTAAGAGTTCAGTCACTTCGTTGTAGCTAATGCATGTCAGCAATATATCGAGTGCATGAACAACCTATTTCTTTCATTACAAAGAATACCTTGAATATCATAACATTCCTTTGTCATAAGACCTAATAAACAAACTGATTAACACAATTGTCCAACTGGGATCATGAACATTGGTTTACTCTATTGTGCATTAATATAACTGGTGTTATTGATTGCAAATAGAGTTGATGTTGTCTGCGATAGCTAAACATGCAGCTAGCGACTGGAATCATGATATATAACACATATACATACTAGAGATTGCTTTTTTGAAAAAGCGCTTGTCTCCCCTATTGTGTGGTCGAAGCTGAGAAAAAATAAATGATGGACATGAAATTTGTAACTTTGGACTGGAGACAAACCAACAGTGAAGTTTGGTTTATTCGATTATATTAAATAGTGAAGAGAAGAAAGTGTTGTTGATTAATCATGGAAAATGTAAACGAAGTTTGCATTGTATGAAGTTCCTGGGCGCAAGCGTTATTCAATTATTGATCGGAAACCATTTTTCAGCTCACAGTCATCGTGACCATGACCTTTTACCTACTGATCACAACATCAATAGGGATCATCTACATAACCAACTTGCATACCAAGTATTAAGTTCTTGGGTGCAAGTGTTCTTTAGTTACTGAGCGGTAACCATTTCTTTAACTCAAGGTCATGGCAACCTTGACCTTTGACCTACTGATCTCAAAATCAATAGGGGTCATCTACTAGTCATGACCGACTAGCGTACCAAGAATGAAGTTCCTGGGTACAAGCGTTCTTAAGTTATTGAGCAGAAACCATTTTTAAGCTTAAGGTCACCGCCAACGTATCATTTTTTACCTGAAGGTAACCTTGACCTTTGACCTTTTGATCTGAAAATCAATAGGGGTCATCTTCTAGTCATGAACAACTAGCTTACCAAGTATGAAGTTCCCGAAACCAAATGATCTTTAGTTATTGAGCGGAAACTTTTTCTTCACTTCAAGGTCATGGCAACCTTGACCTTTGACCTAGTGATCTCAAAATCAATATGGGTCATCTTCTAGTCATGACCAACTAGCATACCAAGTATGAAATTCCTGGTTGCAAGCGTTCTCTAGTTATTGAGCGGAAACAGTTTCTTCACCTCAAGGTCACGGTGACCTTGACCATTGACATACTGATCTCAAAATCAATAGGAGTCATCTACTAGTCATGAACAACTATGAAGTTCCTGGGTACAAGCTTTCTTTAGTTATTGAGCAGAAACCATTTTTAAGCTTAAGGTCACTGCCAACATAACATTTTTTACCTGAAGGTAACCTTGACCTTTGGATCTCAAAATCAATAGGAGTCATCTAATAGTCATGAACAACTAGCATACCAAGTATGAAGTTCCTGGACCCAAAGGATCTTTAGTTATTGAGTGGAAACCGTTTCTTCACCTCAAGGTCACGTTGACCCTGATCTTTGACCTAGTGACCCCAAATTCAATAGGGGTCATCTACTAGTCATGACCAACTAGCATACCAAGTATGAAGTTCCTGGGTCTAAGAGTTCTATAGTTATTGGGCGGAAACGAAGTGTGACGTACTGACTGACTGACTGACAGACTGATGGACTGACTGACGGACAGGGCAAAAACAATATGTCTCCCCATGAATGGGGGAGACATAAAGATATTACACGCAAATGATTTTTACATGGAAGGTCACCACGACCTTGACTATTGACCTTGTTACCCCCAAAACAATTGGGATCATCTAGACATCATGACCAACCTCACTTCAAAGTTTGGTGAACCTAGATCAAAGCATTCTCCTGATATTGCACGGAAATATTTTTTTACATTAGAGGTCACAGCGACGTTGACCTTTGACCTTGTGACCCCCCAAAATATAGGAGTTTTCTAAACCTCATGATCAACCTCCCTACCAAGTTTGGTGAACCTAGGTCAAACCATTCTCAAGATATTGAGCGGAAATGTTTTTTACATTGGGGGTCGCCGCGACCTTGACCTTTGACCTTGTGACCCCAAAAACAATAGGGATCTTCTACACCTCATGACCAACCTCCCTACCAAGTTTGGTGAACCTAGGTCAAACCGTTCTCAAGATTTTGAGCAGAAATGTTTTTTATATTGGGGGTCGCCGCGACCTTGACCTTTGACCTAGTGACCCCAAAAACAATAGGGATCCTCTACACCTCACGACCAACCTCCCTACCAAGTTTGGTGATCCTAGGTCATGCGGTTTTCCAGTTATCGATCGGAAACGAAGTGTGACGTACGGACGGACTGACGGACTGACGGACTACCGGACAGGGCAAAAACAATATGTCTCCCCCAGAGAGGGGGAGACATAATTATTTAGAATTACCTGGTGTAATTGATAGCAAATCCAGTTGAACCCCTTGAATCCCTCTTCGGGATTGGCAAGCATACCACTCGCGACGTGAAAGTCCGTTTTCGCTTGGCGTAGCCATCGTTTCGCTTCTCCGATGTTTGGGACGGGAACGTACTCATTGCTGCTGCTAGTATTATAACCACTGGTGAAATACGCATTGTAATGTCGTTTTCTTTCGTGAAATTCTTGAGCGAACACTCGACCTTTGCATTCAATCCTTGTACTAAAATTGTAGTAACGAGACCGAAACGTACTCGAAGAAAATGTTCCGCTGGATCGCATAGCATGCTCGTTTTCCTCCAATTCGACTATAAGTTTTTTGATAAAGTCGAATATTTCCTTTGCATAATCTTCTAAACCAGGGTTTCTGTCGGGATGCCATCTTAACAATTGTCGCTTTATCAATATTTTTCTCTCTGTTTCGATCATCTGAAAAGCTGCAGTTAACAATTCCCTTACCCTTTGGCGATTTTCGTCAAGAGGTAGTGTGATTATGTGTTGTAAGTCATAAAGTTCCACTTCTCTATTAGTATTTTGAGAATTTGGGGAAACGAAACGATAAAGTTTGAATATTGGCGCTTCGATGAAACCTCTAGTTTCGCCAGCATTTACCGTGTAACGTAAAGCTATGATTGAAGATCCCGCAAATTTTGGTATTTGACTTATGATATGAACGTATATAAATGCGTTATTTTCATCATCTTCATATTCTACTTCCATAGCTACGAATTCAAATTCATGCGCTTTAAAGGGAACTATTTCTTGGAGTAGAAATGGGTAAAATTCCCGATTTACGTAGGTTCCAGGCTTTGGAAATACGGAAGAGGGTTTAAAATCAATTTGCGCAACTCTGCGTCTATCAAGCAGTTCAGGAATTTTTTCAGGTGTTTTTCTGTAGTTCAATAATGCACCCAGTATAATACATCTGTCTTTGTCCAGGGTATGTTCGGTGCATTTTTGTACTAGATCGAAAATTCCGTCTTCCTCGGAAAGTATCATTGTTTCATCTGAAGCGCCCTGAAAGTCAAAGTACAGTTCAAAGGACGAGATCCCATTGGCACAATTTATATCCTTTAAATAACATGTTCTTTGCAAGCGTATCCCATCCAACACACTGCCTTTGTATGACACTGTTGCTACTAATCCATTTACTTCTTTAATACGGATATTTCTCAATTTGTTTCTTGATCTATATTCTAAATCAGTCGTTGGTTGTCCCTTGTGACCTAATCCACACTGATCACGAATGAGCCTGATTATTCCATTAATTAAACTTTCACTACGAACAAAGCACTGCCAATCACAGGACACAGGAGAATGTACAGTTTCAATCGAATCTATAAACACACTTTCAACGACGACTTCGCTTAGAAAAGACGGCTGCATAGAATCAGGTAATGTTCTAAACATTGCATCTGTGTCTGTTAATTCCATTATTTCCATTTCCTTGAATCCAAGAACGTAATCAATGTCAGCAACACCTTTTAAAATATCCGCATATGTTTTATTGTCACATACAGTGAGACTTGACGATTCTCTCAGTTTCATTTCTTTGTTTGGAAGAAACAATTTTAACTCGTTATCTCTAGGTGATCCATCAAGTTTGAAAAGTAGTGTGATTGTCTGTGCAACCTTTTTAAGCAAACGTGGTGGCAAAGTCTGATCATTAAAATCGTTTTTTATTGATTCCAGCACTTTTATACACTGGGATCTACAAGGTTGATTCATCGCTCCAAGTGTTTCAAATAGGTCAATGTATTTTCGTAAGGATTTTGGTAGTTTGTACAAATATGGCTTGATCTCAGTGTTTTTAAACGAGGAGCTTTCAAATACCATGTCGGCTTTAATCATAGCCTCGTTAGGTATGAGAACAAAATATGAATTCCTTAATCTATTCAACTCAGGGCTGTCTAAATGATCCTTTAAAAAGTCGTATAGCTTAGTGATATATTTCACGTTGTCACGTGTTTGGGTTGTTTTCCTTATGAAATCTTTGTGAAATACTTCAGTTACATTATGACTATGAACAATAACCCTTTCTACTGACGGATACTTCAACACACCAAGTTCTTGACGGCGTTTATCTGACCTGATAGTTAAGGCACTGTATAAAAGCGGTGTACTTGACCAACATATATCCTCCCATGTGTGTGTTGTTGACCCATTGAAACAAATAAACCCATTTGGCTTGATAAAAGAGTTGTATATGGCACGTTTGTCAACGTCAACTGCGTGCGAGATAACAAACTTTATATTTTTGAGCTCCTGGAGGACGTTTTCGCTAAAGAAATTATCCTCAGCAGCCAAAATAAACGACGTAAGTACGCTTGATTTTTTCTGCAAATCGTTTATATTCATTCGAGCATTTGCGGATTCATGTGCGATACATTTTGCAAATTCCAACACTTGTTGTTGAGTAGGGTGTGTGATAAGTCCCAATGCTTCAATGAATCTTTTCCAGACGTTTGTTCTAAAGTGCTTTGGAAGGAATTCATCCTCAGTAAGCATTTCAACAAATATATTGTTTCTGTGGCTATAGAACTCGTTTACGCGTCTATCTTGATTTCCCATTCGAATAAGCTGAATGTCCATGAGATTTCGAAAAATTTGCTCTGTATACCCCGAGCTTTCGGTAACATCTCGACAAACATGATCTCTGATATATTCCAGGTGTTTCAGTCTGTGAGCATATGAAATTGCTTGAAAATTTGGAACAATTATTTCTGCATACAGTCGGTCAATTTCATAACTTGACGAAAGAAGTTTTAACAGATTGGAATACTTTGTATTACACATTGCAAATGTTGTATTTGTAGCCTCGGCGATTTCTTTCATTCCATCTGGAGGAATTCTTGAAGATATAATACCAACCTTTTTGTCGTTTTCAATACTAATTAATTCTCCGTTTACAGATTCGAACAACGGCAATGACCGTATCATGTTCTCAAATTCGACAATCATAAGCATTTCTTCTAGCCTTTCTGAAAAATATCCAAGTAAATCGGCAGCTTCAGAATTTGAGATTCTGCCTTGTAACTTTTGTTTGTAAAAGTTAAGACACTTGATTAATTTTTCTGGACTTGACACAGATGCAATCACTTTTTCTAACCCATTTTAATATCTAAATCCCTTTGTATGATATCAATAAATAACCAACTAGTGTCTAAAGTTGGCAAATTGAGTTTTGAAATAGTTCCATGAACATTTTTATTACCGCTTTCAACAGTATACAGTCTGTACGATTGGTCTAGAGGAATTAAGCATTTTGATGCATCCCCTTGTGTTGTACTATGTGACGGGAGGAACGACCAATCCTTGAAATAAGAAAGGTTTGTTACGAATTGGTCAACTAAAAACATTTTGGAGTGGTTGAGCGAGTTTTCATGTAAAAACATGAAGAACCTGTACAGGTCAATCCCAGTTTTTTCGTACTGAAACGATTCTACTTCAAAGTCATTTTCACAATGAAAAACAGTTTCACCTAATGAAAGCGGAAGCAGATTGAGTAAATCCTCTACCACCAATTCTTTCAACACTCCAGAATGGAAAAGATATGTCTTGTGCTTAAAATATTCAACTATATCTCTGTGCATAAATTCGTTGGCTGATCCGGGTAACAGGGAAACGTACAGTGAGCAAAAAACTGGCTCATTTGAGTCAAACATTTGAAGACATCCGTCTTGAGTAAGACATATTGGCAGCCCTTGAAACCTTTCCTTAAATTGTTTGGCCTCAAGAAGGAATGAAATCATTCGTTTGAAATGTTCGATCGACATAAAGCATGACTGTTCTAAGTCTAGACCTCTGATTTCCACATCAGTTTCATGAATGAATTTCAATGCCAAATCAGGTGTGCAACTTAAAACGTTCAACTCTACTTCTTCTATTGATTGTTTAACGACTTCGGGACTTTCTACAATTTTCATTCCGATTCGCATCATTATAGACTTCACCGGGTCTTGTTGTAATTGCAATACATCATGTGCCGAATTCGATTTGTAAAAAAATCCTCCTGCCTTATCGTCTTCACTGCGAGCTAAATGCGTCCATTCCAAACTTAAACTATGTTCATTGTCTTGAGAATCAGATGTAAACAGAATCGGAAATAATTTACACTCATTCTTCAAAATCATTTGGTATAGATTTTGTACAAAGTATTTCCAGTTATCGTCTGTTGCAAATAAAGGTCTTGGAAACATTTCATTGTATTGCCTCAATATTTTCTTGAGGTTTGCCTGAGTCAAACCTTTCTCAGAAAGATCATGAACCCTGTTCTGTACTTCAAGAGCTGATGTACAAAATGCTTCAGGCAATAAGCTCGACAACAAGTATTTGTTCCATGTTTCGCCAACGGTGCTGCTGATTAACTTCCGTCTTCCCCGATCCACTGAAAAATGGCCGTTCAAGTGAAACGGTAAACCAGTTGATAAAGGCAATGGTAACAAGCAAAAAGCTGTATGAGTTTGCTGTAGTTCTCTGTTTTCTGTTTCAAACACTGGTATCGATATCCCTACCTCTGGCATTAAACCAAGGTCCCCGACGGCGAATGCCTGCCTTAATTTACAGGAAGTATCTTTCTCATGTGGTTTGGTATCACTTGAAAACTGATTGCATACAAGCCATCGTTTGCACTTACGCCTGCCTTCAACAATAGATAAATTGTAAGTCACTGAAAATCGATCTTCATCAATGTTTCCATACTTATCTAACATGTTCTTTTTGCAAACTGCTTTAACCTTATCAAAATATTGTTTTCTTCTAATTTCATCAGATTCCGTCAATTTGGCTTCTACTTTAAACTCGTTGCATACCTTGCCATCTACATAATTTGATATTGCGATGGAGTTTATGTTTTTCAAAAAGTGAAGGCATGAACTCGCATCCTTTCGAAGCAGACCAAGTAATTTATCGATTTGAGATTCGCAAATACAATGAACACTTATTTCTGACTCTTCTTGTCGCAATGGCAAACGGAACATTGTTCCTTTTTCAGACACAAATCCTGGATATCCTTTCAAAATATCCTTAAAATCATTATCCATATCGTCAATGTCACATCTAATTCCTGGTTCATCTAATTCAGGGATTTCCTTAAACAAGGGATCAAATATACACAGAACTCCTTCTTTTCCCAAGCCAGGACCCTTACTGTAAAACGATGGGGTGTCAGTGATATGATAAACTGCATTAAACCCTAAACCGTATTGTCCAGTTTTGGTTGGATCATCAGTTTTGCTACCGATTCCTAAATTTCTTATCCCTTCTAAATCACTATCAGTAAAATGGGCATCATTGTAGATGCACAATGCCGGTCCTAATGTTTGGTTTTGGCCGATCGAATGTGCAATTTTCTGAGTTCTGAAGAATTTTATAAAATTTATTTCGGTTGCACCAGCGTCATCGGCATTTTGAATAAACTCCTTGAATATACTGACATCACTAGGATAATCTATGAGTAGACCAGTCAATCGTGTGGTCAGCTTTTCTCTTTGACCGAAGGAAAATATTCCTTTTGAAAAACCTTTGATTAAACTTGTTTTCTTTGATTGAACCCCAACAGCCTTTGCGATATTTGGAGGTACATCACCGTGAACTAGTCTAACCTTTCTACACCAACGCCATTGAACGGCTTGGTCGTCCAATGCTAGCTCATATGTTGGGGCTAGAACATTCTTTTCATCCGGTGCAACGATGGAATCTTTGTATTGCAGCAGATCCTCAGTCTTCATATGTTCTCGTTTTATTATTGAATGCACATTTCTAAGCAAGTTTATTATTAACTTCTTTTCTTTGCATGGCTTGCCTTTCCATAATTTTGTTTTTCTTTCCATGACCGCTAGTATATCTTCGATGCTGAAGTGTTCCTTAACACCTAATTTTTTGAATAATCGTAATTGTAAATCCGATAAATAATGCAAAACGCAAAGTTCCGGGGAGCAATCTATTTCCATGTTCATAGCCACTTGCTTTACGTGAAAAAACTGTTTCCCGACCATAATAATTTTTTTATCAAACACATCCGTTACGTTGTCATCTATGCTTTGACGATTTGCTTGTACAGATTGTTTGTTCAAAACTTTATCCAATTCAGAATATACCTGATTCACTATTTTCTCAGTCACTGCGTTGAAACTTTCATTGGGGCCTTTATATTCGTTGGTTAACACATATAACTGCTGCAACAATACATCTGCAGTTAAACTTTCCTGTGATCTAATTCCTAAACATCTTGACAACTCTTTACCAACTTGACAACTACTGTCTACTACGCAATCAACGGATCCGACTGCATAAACAAAGCGGCTTTCATATAACGAACATGGCTTCCCAACCATAGCTCTTACAGGTTTATTTATTCTCCTGTGCTCTTGACACAAAGATTTTGTGACAGATTTCAAGTCTTCGCATTTTTCGGATTGAAATGAGAATTTCCACATTGGAAGTCTTGTTTGCACAAGAATTGTAAATAAGCCTCCAATTTCTGAAACCAGCGATGATTTTATATTCGACAAGTGTTTATTTATGTACCAAAACACAGCATCTATACGTAACACAGTACACGGTGAGCATTTCTGTGATAACATTTCTATACTTTCACATCTGTCCATCAACACTTCTTCAGTTAACGTATCACACATCATTCCTAACTCACCCAATCTGGTTAATAGATTCATATCTCTAAGTCCATTTGTCTTAAGCACAAATCGTTCTTCTTCTTCAAAAAACATTTTCGCCAAGTCCTTTTTTGGATGTATAAGTTCATCGATTTTTCTAAGACGTCCATTGGGTTGAGTGGGGATACAGGAAACACGTTTTAACTGTTCTTGAACGCATTCGTTTTGGCATAAGATTGCATGCCGTAGCATTACATTGCGCTCATCCATTTTTCCTCTCCAATATTTATTCGCTATGTTTTCCAGAAAATGAATATACAACATTTCCTCCGTTATTAAAACATGCTCACAAGCATTCCGATTATAATGAATCAGAATATCGAGCTGTTTCGTAGGCAAATTCACTACAATCCTTTCATTAGTGGTAGGAACAGATATCAAAAAATTAAAGGCAATTGCATTTACCGTTGTAATGTTTCGTATTGCTTTGCCGAGCACTAAAATACTACTGAACGGTAAGTATGATTGGCTTTCCTTGCTTCTAAATACACGTGGGCCATATTGCAATACACTCGGATTATCTAACATGACGGTCGTGTAAAATGCATTAACAAACGGTTCGGCTGCTTTTTCCCCAGGTTCTGGCCAAGTTCCGTAATATTGCATGTCAGATTCCGTCTGACCAAAAGCATCATATTTGACTACGTAACCCAAGTAGTTAACAAATGATTGAACAGCGCATGTTGAAAGCAACTTGTCGTTCCATTTATACCAATTACCGGTCTTATCATCTTCTGTGGCAATAGATAAACCTCGTCTATTTGAAGTAACGCTGAAGAAGCCATTTATATGGAAAGGCAAATTTGTAATCACTGGTAAAGGCAAAAAACAGAACAAATGTCCTTTATTGTAGAATCCATGACCTACATCAGATAAAGAACGATGCACTCCCGTCTCAGTATAGATATCCGGAATAGCTATTGCCGATACTGGAATGGTTGCATTATCGGGCAGCTGAAGTGCATCGTTCGAACACTTATACCAAGATATGACAAATCGTTCTTCATTGTTATCTGTTTTGCAAGCTTTCAAAAGCTTGGAACTAGAGACTTGTTTTACTAATGAGACAACTTGAACATGTGCAACTTCATGTTGTGTCTGTGAACAAAGTTTCAATACTGAAAAACTGTTCTTAAGACTAGATTTACCACTTTTTATGCTTTTATTTATCTCAAATAAAAGCTTTGGATCGGTGGATTTTTTTTGCATGTGAAAAACACGTATTGTCTGAACATTTTGTGAAAATAGCAGCAAGTCGCCTGCATGCTTTCTCAACATGTTTAGAAGCTCAGTTACTTCATCCTTGTTGTAAACCTTTTTTGAAATCTCACTTTTGTCGGCCTGGACTGCAGTTCGAAGCTGCAGACGAAATAGAGTTCCTTCAAATGGTGTAAATGAATCACCTATGATCGAACAGCCGAACAATCCTTCAAAAGGCATAAACTGATCGGCATGCCTCTTAACCAATGTGCGTTTAGACAAAGGTATCTTGATGCCCTTTTTGGGGTTGTTCTCGTCCAAATACCGCTCATGAGGATCGAAAATTACCATATTTTGACCTGATACAAAACTGGGGACATCTGTTAAATTATAAACAGAACAAAATCCAATACCAAATTTTCCAATTGTTGAGGTGTCATGCTGTTTTGATCCTTCGTTCATGCGTTTTATGTTCTTGAAATCATTTTCGGTGAATGTTTTGTTATTGTAAACAAATAACGAAGCTCCTTGACACTCTGACAGTTCTTTGCTAATAAGACGTTTTCTATAACCCTTGTGGTCTCGTTCATCATAAAGAAAGCTTATTTCAGTGGCGCCTGCATCGTCAGCGTTTTGAATGAGTTCTTTAGGCACAGAGAGACCATCTACGTAGTCCTCTTTCAAAAGGCGATTTAGTCGTGTTGTCAAACGTTCGTTTTGACCCCAGTCTTCGATATCTTCAGCGTCCATTAATGATTGACGTGTGACCGACTTTACCCCAAGTTTTATTGCATGTTCTATACACGATGGATGAACATATTTGAAATTTTCTTCTTCATCTGAATCATCAAACATGTCTCTTTCTTTGTCATATACACATTTTGAAATGCGATCAAATTCAATAGTATGTTTGTCATTTGTGTCGATCATTATTAACACATTTCGTTCCATCCACTCTATGTCGGCTTCATCGTTTGTATTTAGCATTGCTAACTTTTCTAGAACATCGCTGACGAGCTTCTTGTCATTAGAAACAATAGCTGAATCATCTACACCAGCTAGGTACTTATTTTGTACATCTTGCAGGTATTGCGTTAATACAAGTCTATCTTGAATGGGGTGACTTCCTAGGGATTCCAAAAGGTGATGTACGTCGTGGAACTCGTCGGGAATGTATTCAAAGTAAGGACTAAGAAGGATATCACCAACATTTTGCTTCAGGATTGAACGTGACGGGCTTGTGAATCCTTTTTCGGTCCAGATTAAGGCCCTTTCTTCAAATATCCCTTTTTTAATCGCAACATCGTCTATCTGCTTCGCCAACTCTGAGTATATAGCTTTTGTCACTTTTGCGACATCATGTTTGGTATCAATAACGCACCTTCCCTTTACAACATTGAGATTTTCAATGAGGTCCTCTATGGACGGCGGTGTAGTCCATTCATAAAAATCTGCAAGCTCTTTGCAATTTGAAATTATCAATGGCTTTATTGAACCGATCAGCATACTGTATCGCGCATCTCGTAAATCAGGTGGACAATGAAGGTGTTTCAAATCTTTAATTAGCAATGATTTTGGGTAATCGACATTGCCAATTGTTTCATGTATGCATGGTAAACACTGTAGTGTCCGTAACGCATCTCCTAGGCTTGTATTACTTTTGTTCCTCACGTGAACGATTTCATTAAGATAATTTGGTTTCACCTCGATAGTGTTAAGAAACGCTTTGGCTTTATCGTTCATTTTATTTTCAAATACATCACTTGAACTAAAATTGTCAAGTACTAGTGCGATGCTTAAAAGGTCTTCTGCGCTGACACACTCAAAGGATTTTAATCCAATTGTTCTTAATCCTTCTAAGAATAATTGTGTTGGAAAGTCCTGTTCAGGAATAAACACATCTTGTTTCAAAAACAGCATCTTCAGTTTTGCATCTGTTGGATCAAAGAAATTTGATGCTCGTTTTAGTTTGCTACCATGTGTTATAAAAGGGATGGTTGATGCCTTTTGAATAACATCTATATGTGTTGTATACGTCCTTATGTTTTTCAGAAAATACTTCATGAAGACGTCTGCGTCCGATGCGTGCTCTCTCTTATTTATCTCTTGCAGTTTCCTCTCTACAAAGTTCTTCATGGTCATTTCAGAGACATTGAACATATTGATCAATATGCTGTTCGTCTTATCACGTCTAAAACACTGAAGTGGTATATCAATACCTTCAGGTAGCTTATTTTCAGTCTTTTCATCGATGAAAAACCTTGCCGATTTTAGCTTAGCATAAACCTCGCATCCTTTGATTTTTGATATCATTTTGAATATCTCAAGCTCCGCTAGAATAGACATTCCGTAATTTTCTAGCTCTCCACTACAACATAAGTAATTCACGAATTCTTTCTTTATTTCGTCATCTGCTTTGCTATTGAATATAGTACTAACAGCCAAAACATTGTCATTCTTTTCAATAGTATCTAAAACTCTTTTAAGTTCGTCATGATTCAGCTGCGAAACAGCAATGTTTTTTCGGCAGCCACTTCGGTAGAACCTCAAGCACGGTTAATCCTAGAAGCTGCAAAGCCTTCTTGACATTTTTATTGAAACCTTTGGTTACAGCGTTCAACCGACTAAGGACATAGGGATATGTTAACGGAACAAGTTTGACAATGTACGTGCCATCAAATGTTCCTTCTTGAAGTAGTGGTAGAATTCGCAAATCTTTAAAATGTTCTAAACCGTGCTTCATAACCACGCTCCAGACCTTTTTAAGCCACGGTAGACTAATCTTTGAAGAGTTTGTCATTGCTGTGTCTACGAATGCTTTTATATATTCTCGCAAAAAAGTAAGAAGTGCGTCCGTAGAAAAGTTTAAGATTGGGTAGCTCCCTGGAAATGAATTTAATTCACAATGCATTACTCGTATAAGGCGCTAAACCAAGTCACAACAATGTTCAGAACAGGTGTACAATATTCTCAAATAGTTTCGTGTTAAATGAAAAATATGCACGTGGCATTAAAGCCGAAGAACCGAACCCTTTTTTTAGAAGCCTGAATATTTTGTTTAAAGACTTCATCTTTAAAGTTTCAATGGTTAGGGCAATTGGATAGGATATATGAAATTGTTTTACAAAAGCATTCAGTAAGAAACATCAGAGACGTTTTCGTAAATGATGATAAGTGTCGTTTATATTTAAAGTATCAACAATTTATAATTTGATCATCAATATCACTGATCAGTGTAAAATTTACATAAAAAATATTTGTTACAGGTAGATTCCCACTTACCTGTGCCAGCTATAGCCTGGAATGCTATCCCGCTTTTCGGTGATAGAGTTGTCCTTACGAAACGGTCTTTAAATTCGGGAAAAACCTCAAGCACTTCCGCAGATGCAATGTATAAAGTATGTCCCTTTTTTTGAAAACAGACCCATGTGCCATTTGCAAGGGGCAATAACTCAAGTCCGTGCAGTAGATCAAACTGTTTATCTGCTAAGATGTAAACTAATATGTCTGTTTTTGTGTCATCAGCGAGGCAGTGGTACGCGTTAGATTCATGTAGAAAGTTTGCCATCAGATTCGGCGAGACACAAACAACTGACGTGGTAAAAACAACCTGCAAAGTCTTCAATGAAGTTTCATCAAGTTCAACATAAGACTTTCCCATTCGTTTCATAGAGGATCTCATTGACGTTTTAATGTTTTCTGTGTCAAACGTGCCAGCTGTTCCAAATACGCATTTCTGACACACATCCCATCGCCCAACATCATTTGCAAAAACAACATATTCGGTTTGCATACATTTTATGCTATTTGTCGCAAAACTTTTCCAGTTCTCATTAACATTGTCAAGATCTGGTACAAGGTCATACACCTTTTTTACATCCTCCTCTAAATTTCCAGATATATTACTTCTACTGGCTGCAGCGTTGTACATTAATCGGTAAGCTCGCGGCAGTACTTCAGATGTCATAAGGTGATTCCAATGAACATTTTTATCGTACTGCTGTTGATTTTTATCTTCATCAGTTTCCCATTTTAAGTGGTGTCGATTGGAGCTAAGGGCGAAGAAACCGTTTACATGGAATGGTAACCCTGTTAGTTTCGAGCCTTCTTTCGGAAGAGGCAGGAAACAGAATATATGGCCATTGAAGTGAGAAGTTGTTGTTATAGGAGCAGCAACGCCAACATATGGACTTAGACCAATGCTTTCATCGTTCATAAGTTGTTTAAGGTCATCGGAAGCAGATTTACTAACAACATAATTTACAACAAGCCAAGTAGTATTTGAACTCGAACTTTCGTCAAGGAAATATTCAATGGGAACTTCCATAACAGAAGAAATGTCGGCGCTTTCAGGTGTCATAGTTCTTACTTTGTCGGCAAACGCAGCTCTCTTTTCTAAGCATTTTACTTCCGTGTTTGCAATTTTAACTTTTGCATAGACTTTCCTTTTAAAAGGTTTGGATCGATTTACCTTAACCAATGTCACCTCTGAAAGACATTTTAAGAAAAGAAGAATGCTAGGTGTATCTTGTTTAAACGCCTTAAACAAATCCATTACCTTCTCCACCGTGTACAAGTTGTCTGATAACGGAGTCTGAATTTCGCGGAAAGGGAACCAAAAAAGCGTTCCTTTATAATATCCGGATTGCAATGTTTCTTGACTGAAGCCAAATATTCCGTCAAGTACTTTTATGAAAGCTTTTGTATCAAATCCTTCTATTTCGCCGACATGTCCTATTTCCATGTTCGCCGTTTCGCAACCTGACGGTTGAAGTGGGTCCATTAACAGCATGCGTTTCCCACTGATTATGCAGGGATTATCTGTCAAAAACACAATTACTACATCTCTTATATTTTTAATACGAGGCCAATATCCAGAACATTTACGCAGACTTAAAGAGACAAGGTCAAGATCTAGGAGACCTAAACGCGACACACACATACAAATAACAAATTCAGTGTAAGCGTGCATAACAAATCGTTTCAAATAAATGTTGAGGTTACCGCTTTGAATAGGTTAGCATTCAAACAACACATAAACATTCATTATGTGAGTTGTGTCGCATTATGTTCTATCATGCTTGTAATTAGTAGTTTTTAGCTTTAATAATACTTCTAATTTGGGTTAAGGACAATTGTCCTTTCCGAAAACTGGGAGATTTAGTTCCTGGAAGTAGAAAAGTTATAATTCAAATGCCATGCTTCAATTTTGGCTTGTATGGGTGAAACCAAAGATTCTCATCTAATTATTTGTATTTAAACAAAGAAGTATGCAAGAAACATCGGCTTTACCTAAACAATTTGAATTATAACTTTTCTCCGTTCGGTGACAAAATCTTCCTTTGGAAATGTAATAAGGGGTAGATATATGAGTTACACTAGAAAAAGCAACTTGTAAAATTGACCAAGGTATAATGCTAACATTAACTTATAACGTATTTATTCGAATTAGTTTAAACGTACACGAGCGAAATATGTAAGGGATCCAGTAGTACTAACTGGATTCCTCGCCTAATCTAGTGGTCTGGTCAATTCAATCAGGGTAATGTTATCTTTGCTTATCTAAAAGACACTTTAACTGGAGAATAAAGTCTGTCAGTGATGTTTTGCTTGTACGTTCTGTGCTTCTCGTTAAATATAATTTGTGGCTCTAAAAAGCTTTTTATTTTAGAACAAAGCTTGTCCTCGTAGTTTTCGATGTATGATTATATATATATCAGCTGAAGCTGAAATAAATTGTATAAAATACTACTACAAAAATATCAACAAACCTGTGAGATGAAAAACCGACTTGAACCCGAGTCCAAAACGACCGACTTTCAGTTTGTCAAGCTTCTTTACACTGTTATATATCATTGTGATTCCTTGCCAATCTTGTTCAGTAAATTCGGCATCGTTGTGAACACAAAGGGCAGGAGCCTACAAATAATTTCTTTATAGCAGTTTTCATTAGTATTGATAACATTATCTGTGTCGTGTCATAAATACATTTGATGAATTAGTAAAATTGCCACTTTAGTAATGATCAACTGCATGCTTATCACATTCGTTGTTATCATTCCAAAGCATGTACATGTATAATGCCCTATACAAATCTATACGATTGATTGTCAGTGGCAGCAACTACTTTTTCACCTTAGAACAAATTGTCACGTAAATACCTGAAAGAACTTCGTGTATTGTGCATGACTTGATTCGTCCTCCCTGTTCACTCTTCTCGCGTCGAGGAGTATGTCCATCGTTCTTGCCCCTGCATCATCGGCGTTTTGTATCAGTTCCTTAAAGACAATGCTCCTTGTTATCACAAATAATTAGAGACAGTGTCATGGATCACCAAACACTGATGCAAATATTTGAGGCACTCATAAACGATTAATCCAGATTACTTTTTTATGTATCCGTGAACACACCTTTTTGCCAATAAGAAAAAATGAACTACAAGGGTCTCAAGAAGTGTGTCGCAAATATAATTACGGCTGGTTATTAAACTTGGCCGAAATATTCTGCTTAAGCACACATTTACCCACTTTATTAAGGGGTATAAAACGACAAAAGTTCAAGCCAGGGCAATGAAACATGCTTAACATGTGTGTGTTGTCTTTCCCAATATGTTCACCGAGTTCCATATGCTAGACAGTGTTTATTCACGGCACAAATGTTATCACAATACGTCTACGTGTGTTTTCTTTAAAAGAGAAAAGAACAATTGACCAATCAAGTGTCCCCTTTTTGACATTCAGCAACATTATAATTGAATTGTTGGATTGTTTTATTTTGTGCGAAATGAAAAAAGATTATTTTGAAACCTTCAGTATTTGACCTCCGTCTGGATATTCTGCTAGAATATATTTCAGTTGTTCAATTAGAGTCGGCCGTTGGAAGCTAGAGAAGACTGGTTTCTTCTTTTGGACAACGTCCGTCTCCATGACTTGACTCGTTGATTTTCTCTTCCGCTTCTTCTTGCCGCCACTCGTTGAAGCTGTAAAGATTGGTCAAGTGAATTGACAAGATAATATGCTTTTATTCATCTATTTTTTTTCATTGGCCGAAAGTTCACAAAACAAAGTATCAATGGATATCATCAATTTGCGAGACAGGAAGTGGTGTTATTATCAATTTGAGTGTTTTATTTATGCTCCTTGCATGTTTTATAACGATGTTTCAGTAACTCTATGACATATTAATCGTTGCAGTGCTCGATATTTAATAACAAATTTGAACAATTTTAATTTGCAAATCGGGATCTTGCTTATGGCCATCCTATATGTTGCATACATTATTAACAAATTTTGCATGATTGAGTATGTATAAATTAATATTGTAACGAAAGATTGCATTGAAAACGGAAGAGGTCTCATAAAACTGGTTGCAATAGTAATCGATTGTCTGTGCCAGTGTCCTAATTTTGTAGAAGTATTTAACTACGATTATTTCTGCTCCTGCAGGTGCTGCTGTTCGTGATGCTGATGCTTGTGGTTCTGCTATTGTTATTTTACTGCTTTGGTTAATACTACTGCAACTGCATATAATAATTATTGAAACGAACTATTAGTCCGTCCAATTGAGAAGTATTTAGGTATATTGTAATGTATAATGTCGCCTATGTTCCACATTAAAAATCCATGAATTCAATGAAATGTGATGGTAAAAATGAAAGCAAACAAAAGTCTTGATATTCATAAGTTACTAAGAGCAAAAATAGAGGACCACTAGACTAAGCTTCAACTGAAAATAGAGGCAGTTTATATATAAAAAAAACTCTAAATAGTTCATATAAAGTCTATGTAAAACAGGTGACCCCAAGCCGGGCCAATTATTGCCCTGGGACACAATATAAACATACATTGAACAGGACTACAGAACAATGTTACAAACCATATAACTAAACTTGAAAAATTGTTGGTTTGGAGAAACAAAACTTTTTTGCATTTCCTATATATGTCAATAAGAAGCAAGTGACCATTGGCTGCCATATATGACTTGACCCGTCGCAATTCTTTATACGCATCTCCCAACTGAGACATAGCAGTATTTAAGAAACTTAAGAACCTCATGAGGTTGATTCATCCTGGCCATTGGGCTAAAGCCGAAGAGAATACTTTATAAGCCAAAGTGTGGTCGTGCAACTATAATAAATGACATCTACAGTGCAACACATTCCAGAAATGCAAATAACAACACACGGGCCAGCCTCTGTCTATGAGAGGCCGGTCAGGTTCTGTGCACATCACCTTAGAATTGCTTGTGTATTGATGCGAGCAGCTGTAAATAATTCCCTGTAATGATATAATTAAATAAAAACACAGAAAGTTATTGCCCGCAACAGTTTTAATATACATTTGTACATGTGCATGTGAGAAATACTTTAATATAAAGATGAAAATATCACTGTTTATAACTTATAGTGATTGCTTTTAGCTTAATTGCGACGAAAACTTATGGAATAACGTTCAAGTCCATTTCCTGGGTAAAAACCAGACATGGTGTTCATTTAGACATTTTAACTTTTTCACTATCCAAACTTTAGATATAATGTCCAACCAATCGATATAAGTGATGTTCAACTTGCAGTACATAAAACAGTAAGTTAATAGTTGTTACTGTAGAATTACGAGAATCAATCAGTGCCGTATTCGATCCAACATGGCTAATACAAACTATGACAAATTTTCATTGTGATTACGTTGTAATTGAAATGTTTTACATGCAATGAAATGTGAGAGATGTTAATCATAGCAATAAACGCAGCAGGTAGTTCAATCTAATTATCTTCCCAAAGATTATTTATTAAAACTGTTAAGTACTGCGAGTCCCATGAATAACAGTACACGTGATAGGCTGTTAAAATTACAGAAACCTAAAATGCAAAACTACGAAAGCTTCTTAGTTTGAGTCTTTTAAAAAGACAAAAAGAAGCGCATGTCATATTTACTATGGAACAGTTTAGACACTTGAAAACTAGATAAAAAACGGAAAAGGAGAACAGAAAAACACATTTTTATTTCTTTAAAGAAGTGCTTTAGTGAATATAACTGTCTTTTAAATGTGTTTTTCGTTGCTATTTATTGCCATTTTTTTATATCATTGCTTAGTTTCAATATATATACTGACTGTCCATGAATGCAAATGTTATATTCACTTGTTGTAAAATCACATTTCAATTTGTGGAAAATTTGTGAATGATGAGCTGGACCTAAAGTTATGCCAATTAGGGCAGACAAAACCGTCTATGTCTGCTAACTTAGTATTATTGGCGCTTCGGGATCACCGACTGTAATGTATCTATAATGCCATTTTTGTATTGTCACAGGGTTTTAAAAGGTTCTTTTTTACAAAAGACATACGATAAATTGCACACACAAAGACTATTCAGCAATCGAGACACTCTCTTATTTACACTTGATCAAATGCAATACAAAAATAAAGCTATTTCAATTCCGATCGATGATTTGAGACGTCATCAAGTTACTTAGATAAAAGAACCTGCGCACATAAAACCCCGGTATTTTGTATAATACTCATGATCAATAACATTATTTAAATGCATAATTGATTACTTTTAAACTCGTAGAGGCCATACATTGTGGCTCTGAATAGGCTTATTTTTCAATATTCGTCGACTGGCTTTGTCTAAATTCATGAAAATGCTTGGTTGATCGCATGCGTGAGAGAGCTGATACAATTTATTTTGAAGTGTTTATATCGAATTGAGTTTAAAGGCACTTGTATTCAATAACAGGCGTGCTTGAAGATATGAGTCTACGGTACACAAATCTTCGACAATATCCAATCATGAAGTCAATTGAAACTCAAAGTATATTTATATTCTTCATTTTCATAAAATGCCAACTCATTTCTACATATTTGTTTTAAGTGGCATTCTTGGCGATGGCGAGCGTTTGTATAAATTAGTTAAGAAATAAAACACGTTTTGAATTATGCCGCTTAAAATGTTATCAGTACGAAACTAAAATATCAAAACTGCATTTTTTCATAACAATACCAGTAAACATTCAAATCTTGACAACTCTTACGTTATATCCATAGCTTTATTTAAACCTAACATTTCTAAATGCATTTACGAAGACATAATTTATATATCGCAAAGAACCGTTTTTGGGTTTCCTACTTGATAGTAGGTTTTGAAATTGGATCGTGACGTTCAAAATAGAAGCAACATGTAAAGCCTTACCCATTATGTTGCCTCGATCACTACTGCCTTTAACGCTGTAACCTGAAATAATGCGAATAAGGGAAATTGTGAAGGAGCTGTTTTATAGTTAAATTAGTTATACGACAAGAGATTTTTGTAAGATTTTTGTTATGGATATATGTGATATGCGACTAATAAAACCCAAAAGATAACGTAAAATTACTTTACCGAGGCGGTAACCCCAATATTTATAGGTCAATTGCATGTGTCGTCTGTCTGTGCTGTATGTACGTTGAGTGCATGTTGAGTGCATGTTGAGTGTATGTTGAGTGTATGTTGAGTGCATGTTGAGTGTATGTTGAGTGTATGTTGAGTGTACGTTGAGTGCATGTTGAGTGCATGTTGAGTGTATGTTGAGTGTACGTTGAGTGTACGTTGAGTGTACGTTGAGTGTATGTTGAGTGTATGTTGAGTGTACGTTGAGTGTACGTTGAGTGTACGTTGAGTGTACGTTGAGTGTATGTTGAGTGTATGTTGAGTGTATGTTGAGTGCATGTTGAGTGTATGTTGAGTGTACGTTGAGTGTATGTTGAGTGTATGTTGAGTGTATGTTGAGTGTATGTTGAGTGTACGTTGAGTGTACGTTGAGTGTACGTTGAGTGTATGTTGAGTGTATGTTGAGTGTACGTTGAGTGTATGTTGAGTGTACGTTGAGTGTATGTTGAGTGTACGTTGAGTGTATGTTGAGTGTATGTTGAGTGTATGTTGAGTGTATGTTGAGTGTATGTTGAGTGTACGTTGAGTGTATGTTGAGTGCATGTTGAGTGCATGCTGAGTGTATGTTGAGTGTACGTTGAGTGTATGTTGAGTGTACGTTGAGTGTATGTTGAGTGTATGTTGAGTGTATGTTGAGTGTATGTTGAGTGTATGTTGAGTGTACGTTGAGTGTACGTTGAGTGCATGTTGAGTGCATGCTGAGTGTATGTTGAGTGTACGTTGAGTGTATGTTGAGTGTATGTTGAGTGTATGTTGAGTGTACGTTGAGTGTATGTTGAGTGCATGTTGAGTGTACGTTGAGTGTATGTTGAGTGTACGTTGAGTGTATGTTGAGTGCATGTTGAGTGTATGTTGAGTGCATGTTGAGTGTATGTTGAGTGTATGTTGAGTGCATGTTGAGTGTATGTTGAGTGTATGTTGAGTGTATGTTGAGTGTACGTTGAGTGTATGTTGAGTGTATGTTGAGTGTACGTTGAGTGTATGTTGAGTGTACGTTGAGTGTATGTTGAGTGCATGTTGAGTGTACGTTGAGTGTATGTTGAGTGTACGTTGAGTGTATGTTGAGTGTATGTTGAGTGTATGTTGAGTGTATGTTGAGTGTACGTTGAGTGTACGTTGAGTGTATGTTGAGTGTATGTTGAGTGTATGTTGAGTGCATGTTGAGTGTATGTTGAGTGTATGTTGAGTGTACGTTGAGTGTATGTTGAGTGTATGTTGAGTGTATGTTGAGTGTATGTTGAGTGTACGTTGAGTGTATGTTGAGTGTATGTTGAGTGTATGTTGAGTGTATGTTGAGTGTATGTTGAGTGTATGTTGAGTGCATGTTGAGTGTATGTTGAGTGTACGTTGAGTGTACGTTGAGTGTACGTTGAGTGTATGTTGAGTGTATGTTGAGTGTATGTTGAGTGTATGTTGAGTGTATGTTGAGTGTACGTTGAGTGTACGTTGAGTGCATGTTGAGTGCATGCTGAGTGTATGTTGAGTGTACGTTGAGTGTATGTTGAGTGTACGTTGAGTGTATGTTGAGTGTATGTTGAGTGTATGTTGAGTGTATGTTGAGTGTATGTTGAGTGTACGTTGAGTGTACGTTGAGTGCATGTTGAGTGCATGCTGAGTGTATGTTGAGTGTACGTTGAGTGTATGTTGAGTGTATGTTGAGTGTATGTTGAGTGTACGTTGAGTGCATGTTGAGTGCATGTTGAGTGCACGTTGAGTGTATGTTGAGTGCATGTTGAGTGTATGTTGAGTGTATGTTGAGTGTATGTTGAGTGTACGTTGAGTGTATGTTGAGTGTATGTTGAGTGTACGTTGAGTGCATGTTGAGTGCATGTTGAGTGTACGTTGAGTGTATGTTGAGTGTACGTTGAGTGTATGTTGAGTGCATGTTGAGTGCATGTAGAGTGTACGTTGAGTGTATGTTGAGTGTACGTTGAGTGTATGTTGAGTGCATGTTGAGTGCATGTTGAGTGTATGTTGAGTGCATGTTGAGTGTATGTTGAGTGTATGTTGAGTGTACGTTGAGTGCATGTTGAGTGTATGTTGAGTGCATGTTGAGTGCATGTTGAGTGTACGTTGAGTGTATGTTGAGTGTATGTTGAGTGTATGTTGAGTGTACGTTGAGTGTATGTTGAGTGTACGTTGAGTGTATGTTGAGTGTATGTTCAGTGCATGTTGAGTGTATGTTGAGTGTACGTTGAGTGTATGTTGAGTGTATGTTGAGTGTACGTTGAGTGTATGTTGAGTGTACGTTGAGTGTATGTTGAGTGTACATTGAGTGTATGTTGAGTGTATGTTGAGTGTATGTTGAGTGTACGTTGAGTGTATGTTGAGTGTACGTTGAGTGTATGTTGAGTGTACGTTGAGTGTATGTTGAGTGTACGTTGAGTGCAAGTTGAGTGTACGTTGAGTGTATGTTGAGTGTATGTTGAGTGTACGTTGAGTGTATGTTGAGTGTATGTTGAGTGTATGTTGAGTGTATGTTGAGTGTATGTTGAGTGTACGTTGAGTGTATGTTGAGTGTACGTTGAGTGTATGTTGAGTGTACATTGAGTGTATGTTGAGTGCAAGTTGAGTGCATGTTGAGTGCATGTTGAGTGCACGTTGAGTGTATGTTGAGTGTACGTTGAGTGTACGTTGAGTGTATGTTGAGTGCATGTTGAGTGCATGTTGAGTGTACGTTGAGAGTATGTTGAGTGCATGTTGAGTGCATGCTGAGTGTATGTTGAGTGTATGTTGAGTGTACGTTGAGTGCATGTTGAGTGTACGTTGAGTGTACGTTGAGTGTATGTTGAGTGTACGTTGAGTGTATGTTGAGTGTACGTTGAGTGTATGTTGAGTGTACGTTGAGTGCATGTTGAGTGTATGTTGAGTGCATGTTGAGTGTACGTTGAGTGCATGTTGAGTGCATGTTGAGTGTATGTTGAGTGTATGTTGAGTGTATGTTGAGTGCATGTTGAGTGTACGTTGAGTGCATGTTGAGTGCATGTTGAGTGTATGTTGAGTGTATGTTGAGTGTATGTTGAGTGTACGTTGAGTGCATGTTGAGTGCATGTTGAGTGTATGTTGAGTGTATGTTGAGTGTACGTTGAGTGCATGTTGAGTGCATGTTGAGTGTATGTTGAGTGTATGTTGAGTGTACGTTGAGTGTACGTTGAGTGCAAGTTGAGTGCATGTTGAGTGTATGTTGAGTGTACGTTGAGTGTATGTTGAGTGTATGTTGAGTGTATGTTGAGTGCATGTTGAGTGTATGTTGAGTGTATGTTGAGTGTATATTGAGTGTACGTTGAGTGCATGTTGAGTGTACGTTGAGTGTACGTTGAGTGTATGTTGAGTGTATGTTGAGTGTATGTTGAGTGTACGTTGAGTGTACGTTGAGTGCATGTTGAGTGTACGTTGAGTGCATGTTGAGTGTATGTTGAGTGTATGTTGAGTGTATGTTGAGTGTACGTTGAGTGTATGTTGAGTGTATGTTGAGTGTATGTTGAGTGTATGTTGAGTGTATGCTGAGTGCATGTTAAGTGTATGTTGAGTGTATGTTGAGTGTATGTTGAGTTTATGTTGAGTGTATGTTGAGTGTACGTTGAGTGCAAGTTGAGTGCATGTTGAGTGTATGTTGAGTGTATGTTGAGTGCATGTTGAGTGTATGTTGAGTGTACGTTGAGTGTACGTTGGGTGTATGTTGAGTGTACGTTGAGTGTATGTTGAGTGCATGTTGAGTGTATGTTGAGTGTACGTTGAGTGTATGTTGAGTGTACGTTGAGTGCATGTTGAGTGTATGTTGAGTGTATGTTGAGTGTATGTTGAGTGTACGTTGAGTGTATGTTGAGTGTACGTTGAGTGTACGTTGAGTGTATGTTGAGTGTATGTTGAGTGTACGTTGAGTGTACGTTGAGTGTACGTTGAGTGTATGTTGAGTGCATGTTGAGTGTACGTTGAGTGCATGTTGAGTGTATGTTGAGTGTATGTTGAGTGTATGTTGAGTGCATGTTGAGTGTATGTTGAGTGTATGTTGAGTGTATGTTGAGTGTATGTTGAGTGTATGTTGAGTGTACGTTGAGTGTATGTTGAGTGTACCTTGAGTGCATGTTGAGTGTATGTTGAGTGTATGTTGAGTGTACGTTGAGTGTACGTTGAGTGTACGTTGAGTGCAAGTTGAGTGTACGTTGAGTGCATGTTGAGTGTATGTTGAGTGTATGTTGAGTGTACGTTGAGTGTATGTTGAGTGTATGTTGAGTGTATGTTGAGTGTACGTTGAGTGTATGTTGAGTGCATGTTGAGTGTATGTTGAGTGTATGTTGAGTGTATGTTGAGTGTATGTTGAGTGTATGTTGAGTGCATGTTGAGTGTATGTTGAGTGTATGTTGAGTGTATGTTGAGTGCATGTTGAGTGTACGATGAGTGTATGTTGAGTGTATGTTGAGTGTATGTTGAGTGTATGTTGAGTGTATGTTGAGTGTACGTTGAGTGTATGTTGAGTGTACGTTGAGTGCATGTTGAGTGTATGTTGAGTGTATGTTGAGTGTATGTTGAGTGTATGTTGAGTGTATGTTGAGTGCATGTTGAGTGTATGTTGAGTGTATGTTGAGTGTACGTTGAGTGTACGTTGAGTGTATGTTGAGTGTATGTTGAGTGTATGTTGAGTGTACGTTGAGTGTACGTTGAGTGCAAGTTGAGTGTACGTTGAGTGCATGTTGAGTGTATGTTGAGTGTATGTTGAGTGCATGTTGAGTGTATGTTGAGTGTATGTTGAGTGTATGTTGAGTGTATGTTGAGTGTATGTTGAGTGTATGTTGAGTGTACGTTGAGTGTATGTTGAGTGTACGTTGAGTGCATGTTGAGTGTATGTTGAGTGTATGTTGAGTGTATGTTGAGTGTATGTTGAGTGTATGTTGAGAGTATGTTGAGTGCATGTTGAGTGTACGTTGAGTGCATGTTGAGTGCATGTTGAGTGCATGTTGAGTGCATGTTGAGTGTATGTTGAGCGTATGTTGAGTGTACGTTGAGTGCATGTTGAGTGCATGTTGAGTGTATGCTGAGTGAATGTTGAGTGCATGTTGAGTGCATGTTGAGTGTATGTTGAGTGTATGTTGAGTGTACGTTGAGTGTACGTTGAGTGCATGCTGAGTGAATGTTGAGTGCATGTTGAGTGCATGTTGAGTGTATGTTGAGTGTACGTTGAGTGTACGTGGAGTGCATGTTGAGTGCATGTTGAGTGTATGCTGAGTGAATGTTGAGTGCATGTTGAGTGTATGTTGAGTGTATGTTGAGTGCATGTTGAGAGCATGTTGAGTGCATGTTGAGTGCATGTTGAGTGTACGTTGAATGCATGTTGAGTGCATGTCGAGTGAATGTCGAGTCCATGTTGAGTGCATGTTGAGTGCATGTTGAGTGCATGTTGAGTGCATGTTGAGTGTATGTTAAGTGTATGTTGAGTGTATGTTGAGTGCATGTTGAGTGCATGTCGAGTGTATGTTGAGTGTATGTTGAGTGCATGTTGAGTGCATGTTGAGTGCATGTTCAGTGTATGTTGAGTGCATGTTGAGTGCATGTTGAGTGTACGTTGAGTGCATGTTGTGTGCATGTTGAGTGCATGTTGTGTGCATGTTGAGTGCATGTTGAGTGTATGTTGAGTGTATGTTGAGTGCATGTTGAGTGCATGTTGAGTGCATCTTGAGTGCATCTTGAGTGCATGTTGAGTGTATGTTGAGTGCATGTTGAGTGCATGTTGAGTGTATGTTGAGTGTATGTTGAGTGCATGTTGAGTGCATGTTGAGTGTATGTTGAGTGTATGTTGAGTGCATGTTGAGTGCATGTTGAGTGTATGTTGAGTGCATGTCGAGTGCATGTTGAGTGTATGTTGAGTGTATGTTGAGTGTATGTTGAGTGCATGTTGAGTGCATGTTGAGTGTATGTTGAGTGCATGTTGAGTGCATGTTGAGTGTATGTTGAGTGTATGTTGAGTGTATGTTGAGTGCATGTTGAGTGTATGTTGAGTGCATGTTGAGTGTATGTTGAGTGCATGTTGAGTGTATGTTGAGTGTATGTTGAGTGTACGTTGAGTGTATGTTGAGTGTACGTTGCTGTCTTTTAGGCCCTATCCTTGTGCCTCTAACCAGGGTGTTTTGATTTTAAAAATACTACATGGTTTGTCCCTGTAGTTTTCATTTAAGAAATAGAACACATCACTGAGGGTAAAATGAAATAATAAGGATGGCCAGTCAGCCATCGAAAGTATGTATGGACCGAGGCGTTATTTGAAGTGATTAGTTTTCCCCCGTTAGTGTTCCGTGTTATGATAAACTGTTTCCGGTTACGGTCGGATCGTTCTGTTTACATCATGGGTAAAAATGAAATAATGTTGTTCCTTAAAAATGTGGGGGGGGGGGGTATTCTAGAAAGTAATACTGGTGTCAATATAAGTAATAAATAGCGTGATTGATGTCATAATCGGCGATATGAATGCACGTTCGGACTCCACACATTTTTACCACCCAACTGCGTTTATACCCCGATAAAGATATCACTTACTTAAATTTAAAAAAAACAACTCACTTTTGTCAATATGAAGTCACAAGTTAGAAATGGGATCAAAAGAATATCAGAAAAAAAGAAGAATATAATTCAAAAGTGTGTATATCACATTATCTTTCGTATGAAGTTGTGCAAAATGTCCTTGCCAATGGTAGTCTTACAGTATTTTGTCTTAGGGAAAGGAGAGCAATGGGTGAAATCAAACTCATTGTGCAACGATGAATATTTTTAATGATAATGCCAATTTATTGTATAAATATAAAAAAAATTCGAATATAAACATAAAAATATCCGCAGATTAGTAATTTGTTGCACATGTTATTGTTGTCTTCCCCAAATATATTTACACCCAAAATACAAATTCTCAAATGTGCGTATCTTAACCCGTCATTTCCTGTTCATAAGGCGCTGATGAAGGCCGAAATGACAAAAACGCTGCTTGTCCAACTCACCGAAGGCAATTTTTACCTGTCACTCTCTTATATAAACATGCCTTTAATATTAACAAGTTTCTTTAAACAGGCGAAATTCGTTGCAAAATAAATAAGTTTGAAATAAACTAAAGGCTGTTGGAATTAATGTTTTAATGTTGAGTTTTGTTCTAATTATCGATGTATAAATACTCTGTATTTCATACTAAACATAAAACTATTTATATGAAAAACTACAGAAACAAGCTATATAATTTATTATTAAAGAAACAAATACATGAAATAGAAAACTTTTTGTACTCACAAACAACTCAATTTAACTATCCATTAACAAGCAGTAAGATGAATAGATTATTTAGCTATGCTCGCACAGCAGTTTTATCAGCGAGGTTCAAAGTTGCTATCGACACGCGTAAACAAAACAAACTGATACGTCTGTAACTGATTTCAAAAAAAAGGCGAATGGAAACTAGAGCTGTTTTCTGAAAATCAAAGGTCGTTCAGTATTTTTTAAAAGAACCTCTATTGTCAGAATTCACTCCGATAAATATTCAATTCTATAGCGTTATTGTATTATTTTCATATTGATCAATTGTACGGTTGCACTTACTTTGGAGTGTATTCATACCTGGTCATATCATATTAACATGCTCTCTTATAGTAGAGAACGTTTACAACACGGAGTCGATCCAGAATTAGGGTTAGAATGGGCGCACACTAGGAGCGCAACTTTGAACATGCAGATATTGTTCAAATGTGATAATTGGTGTTTGAGCCAACCCCCCCCCCCCCATCCCCCACCCACCCCTCTGGTCCCCACTCCACAGCCCAGGAACTTCTGGCTTGTGGAGAATTCAATTCAAAAGTTCTCAAACAGTGACATTAAATAATACGTGTCGATAATATTAGGAGACGGGGTTGATGAAAGGGTTGTCGGGACGGGCACAAGATTTGCATCCTCTTATACCCGGTAATGCAACCGGTAGCAATACAAACTGGGCCGTGTTACCTTATCTCCGTAACAAATATTTTACATTTTAATTAAGTTTACTGTTCCTAGTTGCTGAATTTGTTTCTATCATTGTTTGTTAATCGGATACTACTACTAATGATAATAATAATGATATATTAAACGAAGGTCGAGTGCGATACGGATTCTTCCACAAGCAACAAGAGCGGTCCCAGACAGCTATATCCCCCGCCTCATGGGGCATTTTTGTAACGAAAGCCAATCAATGGTAAGGGTAGTCAGGAACATAAGAAATGCGTAAAATTAAGAAAGGGCAATAACTCTTTCAAAAAAGGTCAAATTGCAAAAGCCTGACAATATGCGCTGCATCACTTTATAGTCATAAACGTAAGAGGAGTTGCGAAGAAACCAATTTTAAATGTAAAATAAGCAAAGGGCAATAACTCTTTCAAAAAAGGTCGAATCGGTAAAGCCCGACAATATGCCCTGCTTCACTTTATGATCATCAATCTGTGAAAGTTTGGTAGAAATCGCATGAGAATTGTAACAGGAGTTGCGAAGAGACCAATTTTAAATGTAAAATAAACAAAGGGCAATAACTCTTTCAAATATGGTCAAATCAGGAAATCCCTTAAATATGCGCTGCTTCACTTTATGATCATCAATCTGTGAAAGTTTGGAAGAAATTGCATGAAAAACGTAAGAGCAGTTGCGAATAAACCAATTTTAAATGTAAAACAAGGGCAATAACTCTTTCAAAAATGGCCGAATCGCCTAAGCCCGACAAAATGCACTGCGTCACTATATAGTCATCTATCTGTGAAAATTTGGTAGAAATCGCATGACAAACGTAAGAGGAGTTGCGAAGAAACCAATTTCAAATGTAAAAATAAACACATGGCTATAACTCTTTCAAAAATGGTCAAAGCAGGAAAGCCCAATAATATGCGCTGCGTCACTATATAGTCATTAATCTGTGAAAGTTTGGTAGAAATCGCATAAAAAACATAAGAGAAGTTGCGAAGAAAACCAATTTTAAATGTAAAATAAGCAAAGGGCAATAACTCTTTCAAAAAATGGTAAAATCGCAAAAGCCAGACAACATGCGCTGCTTCACTTTATGATCATCAATCTGTGAAAGTTTGGTAGAAATCGCATGAAAATCGTAAGGAGTTGCGAAGAAACCAATTTTAAATGTGAAATAAGCAAAGGGCAATAACTCTTTCAAAAATGGTCGAATTGGGAAAGCCTGACAATATGCGCTGCATCACTTTATGATCATCAATTTGTGAAAGTTTGGTAGAAATCACATGAAAAACGTAAGAGCAGTTGCGAAGAAACCAATTTTAAATGTAAAATAAGCAAAGGGCAATAACTCTTTCAAAAATAGTCCAATCGGGAAAGCCCGACAATATGCGCTGCTTCACATTATGAAAATCAATCTGTGAAAGTTTGATAGAAATCGCATGAAAAACGTAACAGGAGTTGCGAAGAAACCAATTTTAAATATAAAATAAGCAAAGGGCAATAACTCTTTTAAAACTGGTCAAATCAGGAAAGCCCTTAAATATGCGCTGCTTCACTTTATGATAATCAATCTGTGAAAGTTTGGTAGAAATCACAAGAAAAACGTAAGAGCAGTTGCGAATAAACCAATTTTAAATGTAAAATAAGCAAAGGGCAATAACTCTTTCAAAAAAGGTCGAATCGGGAAAGCCCTTAAATATGCGCTGCTTCACTTTATGATCATCAATCTGTGAAAGTTTGGTAGAAATCACATGAAAAGTGTAACAGGAGTTGCAAAGAAACCAATTTCAAATGTAAAATAAACAAAGGGCAAGAACTCTTTCAAAAATGGTCAAATCAGGAAAGCCCGACAATGGTAGAAATCGCATGAAAAACGTAAGAGGAGTTGCGAAGAAACCAATTTTAAATGTAAAATAAGCAAAGGGCAATAACTCTTTCAAAAATGGTCGAATCGGGAAAGCCCGACAATATGCGCTGCTTCACTTTATGATCATCAATCTGTGAAAGTTTGGTAGAAATCGCACGAGAAATGTAAGAGGAGATGCAAAGAAATGAATGTGGGCCGGACGGACGCACGCACGCACGCACGCACGCAGGCACGCACGCACGCACGCACGCAGGCACGCACGCACGCACGCACGCACGCACGCACGCACGCACGCACACACACACACACACGGAATCACACACACACACACACACACACACACACACACACACACGGAATCGCGCCTACCATTACTATATCCCCTCGCCTTTTCAAGGCGGGGGATAACAAGATTGATACAACACCACGGATCAACCGACTTACATAATTTTCCTTTTATTATATACCTTCAAACTATTTGTGAATAAAAGCAACAAACTTTGTTAACGTTTTCACTTCATCGAACCCAAAAACACGCGAGCAACTAGACAAAACAGTACCAATTAAGTAAACATGTACAATACAAAATATGAATGACGTATGAATTAATTAATTCACGCGACTTTGTGTGACGTCACTTATGAATTGACTAAATCGAAAGTAAGCGTCCGCCATTTTTAAAAGTAAACGGTTTCGGGTTGAACTGGTAAACTGGTAAATTTGAGTTTTATTCATGGAACTAAGAACTTTATTGGTACTCAATAACTGTCACTATCGATTACACGAATCCGTCTACGGTTTTTTCTGTGGCGATCTGTCGTAGTGGTCGATAGTGATTTAACAGTTGAGTAGCCGGTCTTGTGTGTGATACGGAAACAGAAAACCATACTGTGTGTTACGGGATTTTTTGTCCGATCATTTGTAGTTTTCAGTTAAAAAATGCAGTTATTTTGAAGGAATATTTATCGGTATGTAATAAATTAACATAAAAAATGTTTTAGTTTTCATTAACATATATAATCTCAAAAATAGATAAAGTCTTGTTTCTTTAGTACCACAAATTTAATTTGCATTGTTTCAATATACAGAATCAAGTGATGTAGAAACGGCTTCAACCACCGATCAATCACATAAATTCCGAGTTTATGTACAGTCGAACCGCTCGGTACACTCTACTTAGGTTAAACTACAGTCGATATTCGTTATGTCGACTTTGTCAGGTCCTAGGGACAAAAGTCGAGATAACGAACATTCGACACAAACGAATTACAAAAAAATATCACCAATCCCAACACATTTGAGTGATTTATGTCCGCCATCTGACTTCTTCAATTAAACGGTCTTGTTACCGATGTGAAAACAGCAAACATATTATTGAAAAATAATGTGAAAAGAAAAAGAATTATTTGTGTCAAATTTATTTAATTCACGTTTATGGATTACACAAAAAAAATAAAACAACAATTACATACACATGTACATTTTAAGAAAACAGTACAGCACATATGACAACTACTAAAATGGTGCATTCGTAATAATTGTTTGTTTTGTACATGCAGTATATAGATATTTCTTCGTCACGTAACTTTCAATGTTGTCGAATTTCCCGATGATGTCATCGGCGTTCTTGTGCGGTTCAATGAATAGCTTGAGCAATAAATGGCTCTTTAATAAAAAAACATAAACAAACAACTTTAATTATTCACATTTACCAATAAACCTTCAATTGTGACAGTTTGTTATTTTCACACGCAAGATAATTTAGGGACATGCCTAATTTTTATATGGAATAAGAAGGAATAAATTCGGGAGCGGAGAAAAAAGTCGACACAACCGGAAAGTCGAGATATCCGACGTCGACATAGCGAGTTTGGACTGTATATAGTATGGCTCGTTATCTACTGTAAATAGTTGTTTGTCTATTTTAAGTATATGTTACCAGAAATTGCATTGCGTATTTCGTGCAAGATATAAAGACGCGATACTTTATAATACGGAATTGGTTTAACTATAATGGGTAATTTGTCTACTAAAATAGGAATCTAATATGACGCAAAATGTAAAGGAGCAAAGTTCATCCAACCCACTTACGAGGGCACAACCTGACCGTTGGCATCACAAGGGATAACGTTGTAACAGTCTCTAATGTGTAAGTATCCGATCATGGACTGTCCCATTTTCGGGAAAGATTACCAAAGATAATTTTGTTATAAATTTCAATGCAAAAGGATCAAACACAGCTCCCATCAGAAGAACTGCCACCTTTCGGAAGCTACGGGCAATTGATGTTGAATCAAGCAAACGTGATATTGCAGAATCAGAAATCGGGTGTGGCAATATGCAGGACCTTAAAGACCTATGCACCCACAATATGTACATCAGGAAATAACAAAATGTACAGAATACTGCTGCCCGTCTCATGACACGAACATCTCGTTTAAGTCATTTTACTCCTACACTTTAGGACTTACAATGGCTACCGGTACAGAAAACAATTCAATACAAAACACTAACTACCACAGGCAAAGCTCTACATGGACAATTGCCAGTATATATGAAGAACCTACGACCAAAGAATGAAGGGCCTATATTAGTGATTCCAAGGACAATTCTTACTGGCACATTTGGAGAACGAATGATTATGTATACGGCGCAAAAACTGTGGAACTCTTCTTCCATCTCAAATCCCATGATCTTAAACGTTGAACTCCTCCAAGAAGACACTTAAAACTTACTTCTTCCTCAAACATTAGGGTTAATAAAGTGTGTGAAGTGTACCAGTATTACTGCTTGACTGTCACTGTGTTACGAAGCATCACCGATCTATCTACTTGTTTTAAAAACGTGATGGGTGTAACATTTAATCGGCATGGTCCTGCTCGGAAGCCTAACGCACTAAAGAGAGAAGGGAATATGATCCTATGTCTGGGGTCATTTTTGTTTAGCACTCTAGGTCGGACCCGCTCTGTTGCTGTGCGTTTCCACGTTTATAACGTTTCGATTTTAATATTCACTCAGAATGTTAGATGTTCAGAGAAGTTATATACATGTATATATCTAAATTGATAATAATTTGGTATGAATCATGCTAATTTGTTAAGTGCATATCATTTATATTTTCAAACATGTATAGTGTATCACTTTTTATGTAATTATGCTAATATAATTGTAATGGATTTTATGTATATTATATTAATATCGAGGGTTAAAAATATATGCTCTCACCCTCCATGGCATCTGATATTTATTTTATTATACCAAACAACTACAGTTGTCTTCAGATATACATGGAGTTAACAAGAACATAATAATCAACTGTTATATTGAAGTTATTAATTTTTTCGGCGTAATCATTACGTTATATAATAAATTGTTTCCGATTTATTGAAACTATTTTTAGCGTCTTCTAACACGGATTTTTAATTTAACAGATTAACTGCTAAATTTATACAGAAATTCAACACATACATAATGAGCAACTTCATTCTTTTTAAAATAAATGATACATTAGTAGATAACACATTTCTTGATCAGTTAACAATCAGGTCTTTTTTCACAAGAAAGCTTTTGGTCAAAAAGTTTATTTTCTGCAAAAGTCGACTCGATCTATTATAAATTCCAAGTGTCTATTTTTAGCCCCAAGCGAGGGTAATATTATAATATCACCCGATGAATATCATTATGTCAGGGTACCAGTACAGATTAGCTGATGTCGTGTATATGATAATTTAACATGGGCAGGTCACGTGAGGTATAATAATTTACAATATCATTAAGCTATATTTCTAAAACGACTAAGCTATTCATTAACCTTTTAGTTGAAGATAGTGTTGTAACGTCTTGGTGTATTATTGTCCGAAATAGTAGTCACACTAAATTTGTAGTTTAATAGTTTGATATGAGGTAAATGTATTGTAAAACACTTTTGAACGTATATTGCTTCATCAAAAGAGTGCTTAATGAAACATAATGCTATATAAATGAGGTGTAATATGATGTAAAAATGAGATAATAATAATAATAATAATAATAATAATAATAATAATAATAATAATAATAATAATAATAATAATAATAATAAATGGCGGTTTTTTAACTTTGGTAATGTGGTACCAGGGCGGTTATTATTTCAGCTGGTATATTAAAAAGATAAAAGACGGTAATTTGTGATCTTGTCCTTTTTACAGAAATGGAATTCTGGTCTTCTGTGGATCTTTGAAACCAATACAGTGAATATTCCCGGCTCTTTAAAGTATGATCATTTTTAACGTAGATGACGGTATATCTACATTCGGATTAGGGTAACATATCAGGGAAGATTGATTAAAGTCGCGGTACTTAGTAGAACAGACGAACTTCGTTGGCTCTAACTCCAACGAAGGGACTAGCGAAAATACCTCGAGCCTCGAAAAATTCGAGCCAAGCGGGAATGCTTACAGACAGTAAAAAGAAACCTGTTCTTTACATCAAGTTCAAGCCATCGAGGAAATTGGGCCACAGAATTCGAGTCAACGGGGGTCGACAGTATAACCATGTTACGCAAATGACGGTTGATCTGCTTTTGATATAATTTGTTTACATACCCATGAAGTATTTTTTTCTGACAGGAGATAGGGACACTGTTCTTTTTAGTTAATTAAGGTGTGTTTGCTTTGGGAATATGGTTACAGTTCCGTTAATATTTCGAGCAAGTGATGAAGTTTCAGTGAATTGCGTTGTTTCTTAGGTAAAAAAATGAAGATTTATATTAAATGAAAGAAAATACTATTTTTTGGATGACGTCATGTGGTTTTGATACTTTGATAAGATTTACCTTTTGCGTTTTATCTTTATTAAGGATTGTTGGGATAAGAGTGAGGTTTGTGCACATAAACTGGTTTAAACCCCCAGTAAATTTACATTTTACTGACCGTTCCAAGGCGGTACCTAACAATTCTTGATAAACATACCTATTTTTTATATATATAGTATGTATGCACTGTGCTGTTTGTGGAGTTTTGTACTGTTCTTCTATGTTTCTTGTTTGTGATTTTGTGTTCTATGTCTTTGGCGTTTTCCCAGTGCCACTAAACCGGGTTTATGTTTAAACTTTTTGCTACTGAGCTTGTTTCTGTAGCTTTTTGCATAAATATTCATTTGCGTGATGCAGTTAATACTGTGCTGCTAAGGGAAGTTATAACCGTTGTGTGGATATTTTACGATTTATTATACATCCAGATACCACCTGTACTTATATACAGCAGGGTTATCCGTCGTGCTTCATAGTGGCTGACTGATGTTTTGGCGATCAGTTTTAATACTTTTTCCATTTCCATTGGTTAAACTAAATATATAAAGGTTCTTAACGGTATTATTATTATTATTATTATTATTATTATTATTATTATTATTATTATTATTATTATTAATATTATTGTTATTATCTACAACAAATGCCGGCCACTGAGGTGGCAACGATTCAGCTGATGCCCTCAACCACAACGACGCATAACAACGGCTCTGGGTCAACTACCGATATCGTTAACTACCCTTCAGTAAGAACAGCAAACAACGGCTCTGGGTCAACTTCCGATAGCGTAAACTTCCAACTTGTAAGAACAGCAAACAACTGCTCTGGGTCATCTACCGATAGCGTTAACTTCCAACTAGTCAGAACAGAACACAACGGCTCTGGGTCAACTACCGATAACGTTAACTGAGCAGCAAACAACTGATCTGCGTCAACTACTGATAGCGTTAACTACCCACTAGTAAGAACAACAAACAACTGCTCTGAGTCAACTACTAATAGCGTTAACTACCCACTAGTTAGAGCAGCAAACATATGCTCTGGGTCAAATACTGATAGCGTTAACTACCCACTAGTAAGAACAGCAAACAACTGCTCTGGGTCAACTACTAATAGCGTTAACTACCCACTAGTTAGAGCAGCAAACAACTGCTCTGGGTCAAATACTGATAGCGTTAACTACCCACTAGTAAAATAGCAAACAACTGCTCTGGGTCAACTACTGATAGCGTTAACTACCCACTAGTTAGAGTAGCAAACAACTGCTCTGGGTCAACTACTGATAGCGTTAACTATCCACTAGTAAAAACAGCAAACAACTGCTCTGGGTCAACTTCTGATAGCGTAAATTATCCACTAGTAAGAACAGCAAACAACTGCTCTGGGTCAACTACTGATAACGTTAACTACCCACTAGTTAGAGCAGCAAACAACTGCTCTGGGTCAATTACTAATAGCGTTAACTACCCACTAGTAAGAACAGCAAACAACTGCTCTGGGTCAACTACTGATAGCGTTAACTACCAACTAGTAAAAACAGCAAACAACTGCTCTTGGTCAACTACTCATAGCGTTAACTTTCCACTAGTAAGAACAGCAAACAACGGCTCTGGGTCAACTACTGATAGCGTTAACTACCCACTATTAAGAACGACAAACAACTGCGCTTGGTCAACTACTGATAGCGTTAACTACCCACTAGTAAAAACAGCAAACAACTGCTCTAAGTCAACTACCGATAGCGTTAACTACCCACTAGTAAGAACAGCAAACAACTGCTCTGGGTCAACTACTGATAGCGTTAACTACCCACTAGTAAGAACAGCAAACAACTGCTCTGGTTCAACTACCGATAGGGTTAACTTCCAACCAGTAAAAATAGAACACAACGGCTCTGGGTCAACTACTGATAGCGTAAACTGAGCAGCAAACAACGGATCTGCGTCAACTACTGATAGCGTTAACTACCCACTAGTAACAACAGCAAAAAACTGCTCTTGGTCAACTACTGATAACGTTAACTACCCATTAGTAAGGACAGAAAACAAAGGCTCTGGGTCAACTACTAATAACGTTAACTACCCACTAGTTAGAGCAGCAAACAACGGCTCATGGTCAACAACTGATAGCGTTAAATACCCACTAGTTAGAACAGCAGACAACAGCTCTGGGTCAACTACTGATAGCGTTAACTACCCACTAGTAAGAACAGCAAACAACAGCTCTGGGTCAACTACGGATAGCGTTAACTACCCACTAGTAAGAACAGAAAACAACTGCTCTGGGTCAACTACCGATAGCGTTAACTACTTACTAGTTAGAGCAGCAAATAACTTCTCTGGGTCAACTACCGATATTTTTATGTTCCCACTTGCAAACAACTGCTGTCACAACCGTATATTTAACGACGCTACTGGATGAATGTCCAAGTGAGTATCAGTCTTGATATGATTTGACCATTCAGAATTCAACTCTTGTTAGGGCTTATCTTGATATCTAAAGTGGGTTAGGATATAGCACTGTCACATGGGACTCGTGTTTTCTTGTCAGTTTCGGACAATGATTAGTTTTTGTAGTGGTGGGGTAGGTGATAGAACCTGCAACCACGGATTTCCAGTCAATAGATGTTTACGATTGATCCACACCGAGGGTATATAGCTTGTCGACGATGTATTAAAATATTATACCCGGGGCTTTCTCTGTCATCCTAGCGGTCTATTGGGTCAAATACCAAACTTGTTAATGGGGTGTGTTAGTAAACCTTATTGTTACACACTCGTAAGTTCAAAAAAGTTATTTAGTTTCTTTTTTTACAAAAACGTAACCAAACTGGCTCATTGTGCAAAGAAATATGATCAAGCAGTTAATGCAACGTAAATATTAAAAGCGCTTTCTCGCTTGGTAACCCCACGGTATTGACTCTGTATTTAACCACGAATGTCATTTCGGTTACGACAAAAGATTTTAAGGAGTACCATATTTACTCATACGGAACTCCTCGGCCATTTTATCGAAAACAACCTCCGATATATGACGGTACATCAGTAGAAGTTGTTATTTGAATTATATCACTAATTATTTTTTAGTATTTTATCTTGTATTTGTTGATCTAAGTTTTAGATTGATTGCCATTGAGGTGTTTTATTGCAAACATAATTACGATTCCCAAGAATAAGTCATAAAGTTTAACTCTTAAATAAAGATACTACGCGATCTACTTGCAGCGGACTTAAACATATCAATTTCTAAGTATGTAAACCGTCCATATACATCCGAGGATGTTGTCGATAAAAATGGCCGAGGAGCTTCGAATGTATATGTATTCCCTATGTTGTGGTTGTCGAGTTCGTGTGAATTAACGTAAAGACTAAAATTGCTTGCCATATTCAACATATCTAAATGTCTATATTTTTGAGAACATCTTAATAACTAGTTAAAAAATGGAAAGGCTGTTTGGCATATGAAATGTTTATACGACATATACCACATATGTTCGCTACCGATCAAACAATCAATCGAATATTTATTTCATTCTATATAAAATATATGCAAATATATCAACAGATTATAAAGTGCTCTAACATCGAGCAATGAACGAGTTGACACAGAACACATACATAAATTTACGTCAACATTTTGCTTTGAACTAGTGATTTTAATAGAAAGCATAACTTAAAGAAGAATAATGAAAGATTCATAGATTTACTTTATACGAATATTGTTACATACAAGTATTGCTTTGTTATCACGTTTACGAAACGGAATTAGAGGTTTTACGGCAATATTTTATATGCTGTTTGTTTTAACAGTATATATAGATCAAATAAGATAAAGGTATTGGGTAGTTATTGCTTATTGACAACGCAGCTACAGTCATTTTGTTTAACGTTATTAAATGCCGCCTGGGAGTATTCTAGTCAAAGTATTCACGTATACAGCCTAATGAAAATATATAGCGGTGCAACCTTTGCAGAAATAGTGCGTTGCTGTAAGTGTCTATAAAAGGTTCTCAAGGTGCTACAAGATGTTGCAATGTCCATTGTATATTTTCCAAGTTGTTTAAGCTTTCAAATGTCTGTCCATTCAAAAGATTATTCATTTCGGTAACAAAATCTTCGCTAGGCTGGTATTCAATATTGGTCTTAATTGGGTCTAAAAACGATGCAGCTAATCAGATAACTGGTTATAAATAACTGACCAATAGAGTGAATGAAGTCAATGATGTATGACCATAATATGTACTTAAGTTGAAAATTGAATACCTCACCAGATTGGCAATGTGTGATTACATTCACTTAACATTTGCACACGTTCTTCCTGAAAGGTAAAGTAACAATTATGTCTCTTAAAACCGAGGGTCTGCATCACAGTTTTGTGACGAAAAATACTTTAATTTCTAGAAACAGTAAACATAGTATCAGGTTGTAAACTTGACTGAATTAAACGAAATAGCACACAATCACAATCATTTGCATTACGAGAATCTCAGCATTATTTGCATTTAAGTATAATAGGGTTGGTAACAATGCGTTTCCAAGTTTTTTTTTATCTGCAGCGGCTCTTTCTACGGAGAAGTAGCTATTTAACACAAATGTCATATCATCTTACATATGTCTGGTACAAATCCTCGTTTGAATAAGCCATTATCAAAAATTTACGTCAAAAAAGTACGTTATATATTTTCGCACAATTAATTTTACTTATACATTTGTTTGGAAGCGTTAACAATTTGCGCAGGAACATAATTTTTCTTTTTTCGACATAGGCGTCAAGCTTAGTTAAACCTACAATAAATTCCCACATATCTGATCTGGTCGAATAAGGCAATTCTTGTATATATCTTTTTTGGCTACAAAGTGGTGGAGAAGATTATCAGCTAAGATGTCAACGTTAGTCATAGAGTTCCAGAGCTCGGAGCTATAGAGAGCAATGGGAACTATACTTCTTGTTGACACTTGTGAAGACTAATGTATTTATACCGAAAGGATAGGCACCCTGTCCGGCCATTGAAAAGAAAGCATTTCTAGCTTACTGTAAACGCTCTGAAATGTGTTTAAATAGTTCAAGACCGCTTTCTTTGGAAAAGCCTACGAGCTTAATTGTTGGAGCCTGTGCTATTTGGGGTGTCCAGGGACATTGCATATTTAAGGGTCTAGGTGGAACTGAGTAAATACGATGACAGTAGATTACTCGACATTAATATCAACGTGCCAACGCTTGCAATATCCAAACACAATTTCGACCATATACATATATTGCAGCTTATATGGAGATAACGGTATGAGTAAGATGTCGTCGGCAAATGTTGGGCTTCCGCAACTAACAGACGAAAGCCGGGCCCGTATTTACTTATATCTGAGTCTTGAAATAGGCTATCGAGATAAACCAGATAATAAACTCAGCACAGACCTCCCATTGACGCATGCCACGTACTATATCGATGGTAACTGGCATAAGGTCTTGGCAAATACGTACTGCACATTTGAGTTATTCATTATGAGGATTTGATAGCCCGTAGTATTCACCTTGAAACCGAAGTCTACCTAAATTAAAGTTATGCAGTGCCGCACTGTGTTAAAGGCGGCGTTCAGATCAAGACGTGCAATCTACACTTTGGTGCCATTGTCTATAGCATAGTAGAATAACGTTTCTTGGAGATTAAAGGATGTGGTCACACTACTTAGCCTTTTGGGACCCGTTTTGTTGTGGGCTTAAGAAAATGTTACTTGTTGGCGACACATGAGAGTTGATCCGTTCGGCCATTATTTTTTAGAAAAGTTTACAAAAGAAGTAATGATAAATGCTTGTAGCTGAAAGGGTCACGTTTGTCTTTCCTTTTACACCTATATACTGGGATAATAATGCTGGTAGTGTAAGCTCTTTTAAAACACCGAATCCACAAAATAGCACATGCTCATTTATAATTACAACATCACCAGGGCTTTTTCGCTTAACATTTAAGTTCGGAAAAATCATCTTTTGATCAAATGTCATGCTCGATTAGGTGATGAACGTTTTTGAATAGTAATTTGTCTGTAACTTTGTAATCCTGATTATTGGTGTCGTCTTTTTTTTAACTCAGAGCTAATCTTTAAAGGGTCGTTTACTATTGCATTTTAACAACTTCCAAAACATTCGTTAGTCTACCTCTGCTGCTCGAATAAGTCTATCATATAATGTCGCTGTGTTCACCTGAAGGTGTGATTTGCCTGTGTATCGTTTGTTTATGTGTGTGATATATTACTCGGGGGGTCAACCTTTACCTAACCAAACGCCCCAAGCTTATGGGTCCTGCGCAAACACCACTTTGTCCAATATGGCTTAGCTTTTTTGTTAAACTTACTTATAGGGAGTTCTTTCGTTCTTTAAGGTTTGCTATTGTTTAATTTAGTTTTTAATAATTTATAATCTCGGGTGCATGAACTTTGCGGGAGTGCTTTCAATTGTCTGTAGATTGTCTTGGATATTTCAATCGAACATCATTCTTTAAAGCACGTGGACATGTTTGAATGTTTGAAAACTTGGTTTATCCCCGTAGTTTTCAATATATTACTTATATTTTAAGAACATAACCAGAGAGTATATTAAAATTCATACATTTATGCGTCGTCAGAACTTATAATCATACATACATATCCATTTCAAGTGGCATTACATACAATTAAATTAACAAGCCATGCAATGTACATTGTAAGGATTAGGCGCATCATCGTTTAAGTTACAAAATATATTCCTGCAAATTAAAAATAATATATCGCGATTAAACTACAATAATTGTCAAATTAACAACCAGCAGAGACATGTTTTGTTTCTGAAATGATTCGTACGAAGGATTTTTAACAAATATATGATCCATGAATATGACCTTAATAACTAATTTCAGTCTCCCAATTTGTCAAAATCAAAAATACATGCCGTGATTTGTTTATTCAAAGAAAAACTGTGTTGATAGATTAGAAATAAACATGGTTTGAGTAAATTCAATGATTAATAACCAACAACCTTGTTTATTGATAACTTTGTCTTCGATATTCAAAATCACTCTTTAAACTTTATTCAATCATTCATCAAATCGATTATAAAAACAAACTCAGTTTACAAACTCACAGACATACATACTATATACATATTCTTTAAAAAAAATGAAATTTTAAACGAAAAGCATGTTCAGAACAGTAATTCATGGTGTGCCTTTTTATTACCGTGGAAACAGTAAACTACAATCACTGTGTATGTTATTGAAATTATATATGAAAAGCCCATTCTTTCTTATAGCTTCATAATTACATTATACTGTAAAATCATGGAATAAAACACAATAGATGTGCATTGTTATGCTATAAGGATCATGCACACTCATTCCTGTACGACGGTACATCCTATGGCTAAATCTAACACATAAAGCCACTACATATTTTATAAAATACACTATTTGTTGGTTTTAACAATAAATGATAAGCCCACACATTCCTTATACAAGGGTATATACAGTGTAACAAAATTATAAAAATCACAAAAGAAAACAATGATAATTTTTTGCTAGTATACATTATTGAAATACACTGCTGAAATTAAGCCTTTAAGACAGTCAGCTACAATAGTTGTGCGAGCGTGTTTAATTAATGTGACATCATCTTCAAGAATGAGTCTAACAGAGATAAAAGTGGCATGTTCATTTTCGCAAAAACTCGTATCAAAAATAAGCAAAACAGTACCATTCGTAAGTTTACACAATGTTCAGCTTCTTTTGCAATTTCCAATTATATGTTTTTTTTCTATTATTACTAAATTTGAGTTTAAATTCGATATGAATGCCTTCACATGTCTTATTTTCTCTCACATTCTGGGCCTTTATCTGCCTTTGGTAAAACAATAGTGCAATATTTAAGTATTCATATAAACATTAAACAGGACGTTCAAAACTAAAACTAACAAGCATTTACTCATACAAAGGTCCATTCTCTGGAAAAAATACACAGGATTTTAATGATCATGAAATGAAACTTAGATAAATGTATGTTTAAATGACAGACCCATTCTTTATTTTTACAAAGATACATCATAAAGTACAACTACAAAATATATGTAATTAAATTGAAACACATTCAATGCGCATTTCATATTGTTTCGAGTCCCACATTCTTCCTGGTTTATACAAAAAGTACATCTTGTGGAATATAACACTGGTTTAAAGAAGTGGAACCTAGACAAGTATTTTATAAAACGCAAGTCATTTATAGAATTATATACAACAAGCACGTTGGTAGCGTTACAAAGGTATAATATTAAATGAAAAGACAATTAATTTTTGATTTAAAATATAATTAACAGGTCCAGTTGTTGTTTCAACAAACAACTTGTGCAATTAAACATTGTTATAATATGTTGCAACACACAAGAGATACTGATATAAACAACAGGAATATATATCTTTTGAAATCATGTGGAATAAAGCACAATGATATTTTGTATAATTCATTTGGAATAAAACAAAATGATATTTTGTATTGTACATGTGGAATAAAACACAATGACGTTTTGTATAATACAAAAGTGTTAAATATACTTAACAGGCCAACCCTCTGTACATATAAAGGCACGTCCTGTGGACTTACGAAACCGATAGTTTGAATAACACATAAGTTAAGGTTGTTATTAACAGGCCCACGTTTTGCTTATAGAAAGATACATCCTGTGAAATAAAAACACAATGTTTCAACAATGCACAAGTTTAAATCATAATTATTAGGCCCACTCTTTGTTAATACAGAGGTAAATTCTGTGGAATAAAACACAATACCATTTTTTATAATACACAAGTTTAAAACAGTATTAACAGACCCACCCTTTGTTTATACAAAGTTTCTTTCTGTTGAATAAAACACAATATGTTTTTATAATACATAGACAATAATATATATATAATATAAAATATGTACATAATAATAAAAAGGCAAACCCTTTGTTAATACAAAGGCACATCCTGTGGAATAAGACATTTCTACAGTTTGAATAATACGCATTTATAAAGCATTATAAACATGAACACCATTTATTTTTACAAAAGTACATCCTGTGAAATAAAAAAAAATAGTTTCTATAATATAATAGTTTAAAGCATAATAAACAGCCCACCCATTCGTATTACAAAGGTTCATCCTAAGTATTAAAACATAGTTATAGTTTGAATAATACAAAGTTTAAATTATTATAAACAGGACCTACCCTTGTTTATACAAAGGTTCATCCTGTGAAATAAAACCAAAGATATTTTTATAATACACAAGTTAAAGTTATTATTTACAGGCTCACCCTTTGTTTACACAAAGGTCCATCCAGTTGAATAAAGCACAATGATAGTTTATGAAATACACACATGTTTAGATTATTATAAACCAGCCTACTCTTTGCTTTTATAAAGGTTTATTCTGTGGAATAAAACACAGTGAAAGTTTAAATAAGATACATGTTTAAATTATAACTAACTGGTCAACCCTTTGTTTATACAAAGGTCCATCCTGTGGAATAAACATTACTATAGTTTGTGTAATACAAATATTAACAATTTCATTAACAGACCCACCCTTTGTTTATACAAAGGTTCATCCTGTGGAATAAACATTACTATAGTTTGTGTAATACAAATATTAACAATTTCATTAACAGGCCCACCCTTTATACAAAGGTTGATCATGTGGAATAAAACACAAGTTAAATAATTAATAACAGGCCCACCATTTGTTTATACAAAGATTCATCTTTTGGAATAAGACATAACTATGACTTGTGTAATACACAAGTTTGAATTATTATTAACAGGCTATCCTTTGTTTATACAAAGGTTCATCCTATGGAATAAAAAAACAATGATAGTTTATGTAATATACATGTTTAAATTATTATTAACAGGCCCACCCTTTGTTTATACAAAGGTTCATCCTGTGGAATAAACAATAATAGTTTGAAAACCACACTTACTAAAATTAATTATTTACAGGCCCACCCTTTGTTTATACAAAAGTTCATCCTGTGGAATAAAACACAATGATAGTTTAAATAACACACATATTAAAATTATTATTAACAGGCCCACACTTTGTTTATACAAAGGTTCATCCTGTGGAATAAAACACAATGCCAGTTTTAATAACACATATATTAAAGTTATTATTAACAGGCCCACCCTTTGTTTATACAAAGGTTCATCCTGTGGAATAAAAAACAATGCTAGTTTGAAAAACACACATACTAAAATTAATTATTAACAGGCCCACCCTTTGTTTATACAAAGGTTCATCCTGTGGAATAAAACATAATTCTAGTTTGAATAGTGCACATGTTTAATAGTTTATAACATGCCCACCCTTTGTTTATACAAAGGTTCATCCTGAGGAATAAAACACAATGCTAGTTTGATTAACACATATGTTTAAATATTATTAACAGGCCCACCCTTTGTTTAAACAAAGGTTCATCCTGTGAAATAAAACACAATGGTAGTTTGAAAAGCAAATATGTTTAAATTATTATTAACAGGCCCACCCTTTGTTTATACAAAGGTTCATCCCGTGGAATAAAACACAATGATAGTTTAAATAACACACATATTAAAATATTTATTAACAGGCCCACCCTTTGTTTATACATAGGTTCATCCTGTGGAATAAAACACAATGATAGTTTAAATAACACACATATTAAAATTATTGTAAACAGGCACACCCTATGTTTATACATAGGTTCATCCTGTGGAATAAAACACAATGCTAGTTTAAATAATACACATATTCAAATTATTATTAACAGGCCCACCCTATGTGTAACATAGGTTCATCCTGTGGAATAAAACAGAATGATAGTTTAAATAACGCACATATTAAAATTATTGTTAACAGGCACACCCTATGTTTATACATAGGTTCATCCTGTGGAATAAAACACAATGCTAGTTTAAATAACACACATATTAAAATTATTATTAACAGGCCCACCCTTTGTTTATACAAAGGTTCATCCTGTGGAATAAAACATAATGATAGTTTGAATAACACACATGTTTAAATCATTATTAACATGCATACCCTTTGTTTATACAAAGGTACATCCTGTGGAATAAGACACTGTTACTCTTGATATAATACACACGTTATACTTATAATGAACAGCCTTTGTTCTACAAATGTATATCCTGCAAAATGAAACAAAACTAAGTATTGAAAATAAACCAATAGTGTGATATTTAAGTATTCCTATATACATTAAACAGGGCGTTTGAAATCAAAATAAACAAGCATTTACTAATTCATACATATGTCCATCTTGTGATATAAAATACTTGAAAATAATGATCATGAAATGAAACTAAGATAAATGAATGTTAAAAGCTTATTAATGATAGACAAATAAAATGACATTTATCTAAATAATTAATCAACAGGCCAACCCCTTGTTTATAGAAAATTCCATCTCGTGGAATAAAACACAAACAAATATGGATAATACACAAGTTTTAAATATAATTAACAGGTCAACCCTTTGTTTATAAAACACAATTATATTGTAAAAATATTTATGCGAAATACTTCAGAAACAACAGAAACAAGCTCAGTAACATAAACAAACGCAAAAGACAAAGAACATAAAAACAAAAATTCACAAACAAGAAACATGGATGAACAGCACAAAACAGCATAAAACTCAAATTTAAATGATAGTTGACATGTCCAAACCTTGTTAATACAATGAACAAAAATATAATTAGTATAATGAAATAAATAAAACATTTATTGAAAATAAATAAAACCCAAAAGCACATGACATCAAGATTGCTAATTTGAATTGACAGTGATCATCACATATTTACATAAATACAAATAAATAAATATACAACATGAATTCTAACCTTAAGCAAATTTCTAAGCGGCTTAAAATTAACAGTTTTGATCTGATACACACTTATATGAAAATAGAATATCTTTATAGCCTTAATTTTAAGCTAAGGCAAATTTGTTAAAGGCTTAAACTATTATGGGAAGCAATTTATTATACTCCTCCTTTGACTCTAAAAATATAAATACATTTTTACAGATTACACCAATATATCGCACGATCGGGAAAGACAGTTGAATACTATAGGAGTGTCAAAAAACAAAGAAAAATGGAAAACAAAGAAAAAAGTAAAAGCAAAATGCTCCATACACATATAATAGAGAAAAACTGCAATCTATATCTTAATTATTTACAGACAAACAATTTAATATTTAAACATTATTATTTACTAACAATTCTTTACTAACAATTTTATTTATAGCAAATGACATTTATTATTTCATGTACATTCAATAACACGTTGCTACAATAATTAAGGAAAAAAAGCAACAAATATAGCTCACATGACATGATATAGAATGCTAACGCGTCTGTCATACAAAAGACATAACAAGAATAGATATTTTATTGTCAACGAAACCTATTCTTCAAAAGACCAAACACCGAGGCAATCCTATTGGTGTATGGTTTAATCAATTCACTCGAAGTACTACTTTTGGCGTATGGTTAAAACAATTCACACGATGTAATCCTCCACGAACGTTATAACTTTATGAGCAGTTTCTTTTGCAAATGCGGCATCGTCTGAACTGAATACGTCGGAAGGCAACCTTTCCATTTCAACGGCATCTGGATATCGAAGTCGGAAGTAATGGCTTCCCGATATGTTCAGGCGTGATTCGAACTCTCTTACCTGAAATATGTTAATACCGTGATAACATAAATGATGGGTTACGCCGTTGAATGGTCAATGATAACAGATAACTTGGATATGAAGTATTTAATACCGAAAGTTCAAATTGCATTTAAATCCCTTTAGTACTTTACAAGAAATGGTCAGAACGAGGACTTGTTATGAGAATATGTTACGTGGGAATAACTTTATAGCGCATAGGAAAGGTCATTGATCACTGAGTGGTATTACCGTTTCTGTCATCATAGCATTCACAAATCGTTTTCTGACCAATAAAATTACTGTGCACAATCTGCTGATGGATGGACACATACCCTCAAATTTAGTTTTATTAGACTGGCTTGCATACTTTTTAGTTATTGCAGCGTCCAATTTATCCGAACGGGCGGACAGAGGGTAAACATACTGTACACTCCGATGAAGCCAATATGTACTTATAAGAACATAGCATACAAGGTAGACATTAGATATCTACAACAAAACTGTGCTGTTCTTCTATGTTTCTTGTTTGTGATTTTGTGTTATATGTCTTTGGCGTTTGCTCCGTGCCACTAAACCGGGTTTATGTTTAAACGTTTTGCTACTGAGCTTGTCTCTGCAGCTTTTTGCATAAATATTGGTATATATAGGGGTCACTGACTTTGCACGGTCAATCTCTGAAATCAATTTTGTCGGTTAGTGTAAACAAACGCAATCAATAGAAAATTCCACTACTTTTACATTCATTAACCAACAAAAGACTTAATTTAAGGAAGTTTACTTTTAAAACTGCCAGTTTTAAAATGAATACGCCATTACAATACATTCATTAGATTGTGAATAATTTTGTTAACATATTTTGTTTTTTATGTGACATATACAAGTAAAAGTTACTGCATACACTTATCGAATGGTTAGAATTAAACGCGAGTGACTAGCGTGGGTTGTTTAAACCTAATTTACGAGCGGTGGGTGAAAAACTGTTCTGTGTTATTTTATCTTGGACAAACTTAAAGAAGAGTCACAATAATTAGCGTATATAAAAGGGAAAACAACTAATAATTGTACATGTATGCTCCACATACTTGTAGCGAGGAAAAGCTCAAAGAAGAGCCACTCGTCAAGTTCCGCTTGCGAGTAAATATCAATACATACCTCTCCTTTAATTTCATCAAACTCATCTCCAACCATGAGGCTGCATAGGTCATGTGTCCATCGAGGACATCGGTTGGCATCTCTGGAAAATCTGGCAGCTTTTAGCGCTTTTTCACATGCCTGTAGGGTACAGATATATACTTAAAAATCCATTTTTTTGAAGCACATCAAAATGTATGCGTTTAAGTATCTTCCATGGCCGAGAGTGTAAGAAAGGTTCATTCAGACCCGAGTGTAAGGTGTTTTGCGGAAACAAGTTTACCGAGTTCCCGCAAAACTCGCTGCGCGAGGGTTGGAATGAACCTTTCTTACACTAGCGGCTATGGTAAATGCTTTTTCTCCCACCTCAGTTAAACAAAATTTAGTAAAAATGTATTTTTTGCTGAAACTCTTTTGTGCGTAGTGAAAATAAATGCGTTATGTTAAATCCTCGTAGGACAAGCTTAAGCGGAATTCTGTTTTAAGAAAGTGAACGTAGCAAACTGAAATATAGACGACAGCAATTCGAAGTATAACTGCCTTCTAAGACTTTGCTAATTCTACATAAATAATAAAACATGATTTCGTTATATATATAAATCACTGGTCAATAGTGTTTGCTATATATTGCTACATCAATAGTTCGGTAGGCGGTCAATTCCTCCGAATATTATTGCGAGTAAAAAAATTCTAATTTGTTTATTTGTTTATTGCGTATTCCCTCATTTTGCTATTATACAGTAATTATATTAATATTAAGTCACAAATTTATGAGAGAGCATTTAAGATTTTTTTAGTTAATTTCATTTTGCCAAATCATCAAAGAAGTTTGAACAATTATGACGTCAAATTTAATTAAAATTTATTGTAAAATTACCTCCCTTTCATATTAAAACAGAAGGATTAAACATCCTTAAATAATATAACCGGAAAACAACAGCTTAGGGATATTGTCAACGAACTATCTTTTGACTGATACCGGCAGTTATCTTTAACTATCCTAAAATACATTTCGATATAGTTTTAGAAGTTTATGAATTGATTTGGTTATACGCGAGTCTGGTAAATTGGCAACAACAGAATTGTGTCATGTGTTTAAAGTGGCGTTCATCGGTCATCTGTACAATGCTTTCAATATGTTAGATATTTGTGATTATTGAAAATTATATCTATTTCGGGAGTTATCGCTTTTATACTTACAAAATTCAAACTTTAAACTACAAGTATACCATATTGACATTTCAGTTGGACGTGTGTTACTGATACATTATCCATTCATTTTAAATATAGTTCATAGAAATGTGACAAATAAGAAATGTTGTTTCGAAGTATGGTTATGTATTATTCAGTTGACCAATTGCAAACTTTGTTTCAGTGTATGGTCATGTATTTGTTGGTAAGTCAACCAATAAGAAACTTTGTCTCAGTGTATGGACATGTATTTGTTAGTAAGTTCACGAATAAGAAACTTTGTCTCAGTGTATGGTCATTTATTTGTTAGTAAGTCAACCAATAAGAAACTTTGTCTCAGTGTATGGTCATGTATTTGTTAGTAAGACAACCAATAAGAAACATTGCTTCAGTGTATGGTCTTGTATTTGTTAGTAAGTCAACCAATAAGAAACTTTGCTTCAGTGTATGGTCATGTATTTGTTAGTAGGTCAACCAATAAGAAACATTGCTTCAGAGTATGGTCATGTATTTGTTAGTAAGTCAACCAATAAGAAACATTGCTTCAGTGTATGGTCATGTATTTGTTAGTAGGTCAACCAATAAGAAACTTTGTTTCAGTGTATGGTCATGTATTTGTTAGTCAACCAATAAGAAACATTGCTTCAGTGTATGGTCATGGATTTGTTAGTAAGTCAACCAATAAGAAACTCTGCTTCAGAGTATGGTCATGTATTTGTTAGTAAGTCAACCAATAAGAAACTCTGTTTCAGTGTATGGTCATGTATTTGTTAGTAAGTCAACCAATAAGAAACATTGCTTCAGTGTATGGTCATGTATTTGTTAGTAGGTCAACCAATAAGAAACATTGCTTCAGAGTATGGTCATGTATTTGTTAGTAAGTCAACCAACCAATAAGAAACATTGCTTCAGTGTATGGTCATGTATTTGTTAGTAAGTCAACCAACCAATAAGAAACATTGCTTCAGTGTATGGTCATGTATTTGTTAGTAAGTCAACCAATAAGAAACATTGCTTCAGTGTATGGTCATGTATTTGTTAGTAGGTCAACCAATAAGAAACATTGCTTCAGTGTATGATCATGTATTTGTTAGTAGGTCAACCAATAAGAAACATTGCTTCAGAGTATGGTCATGTATTTGTTAGTAAGTCAACCAATAAGAAACATTGCTTCAGTGTATGGTCATGTATTTGTTAGTAGGTCAACCAATAAGAAACTTTGTTTCAGTGTATGGTAATGTATTTGTTAGTAAGTCAACCAATAAGAAACATTGCTTCAGTGTATGGTCATGGATTTGTTAGTAAGTCAACCAATAAGAAACTCTGCTTCAGAGTATGGTCATGTATTTGTTAGTAAGTCAACCAATAAGAAACTCTGTTTCAGTGTATGGTCATGTATTTGTTAGTAGGTCAACCAATAAGAAACATTGCTTCAGAGTATGGTCATGTATTTGTTAGTAAGTCAACCAACCAATAAGAAACATTGCTTCAGTGTATGGTCATGTATTTGTTAGTAAGTCAACCAACCAATAAGAAACATTGCTTCAGTGTATGGTCATGTATTTGTTAGTAAGTCAACCAATAAGAAACATTGCTTCAGTGTATGGTCATGTATTTGTTAGTAGGTCAACCAATAAGAAACATTGCTTTAGTGTATGGTCATGTATTTGTTAGTAGGTCAACCAATAAGAAACATTGCTTCAGAGTATGGTCATGTATTTGTTAGTAAGTCAACCAATAAGAAACATTGCTTCAGAGTATGGTCATGTATTTGTTAGTAAGTCAACCAATAAGAAACATTGCTTCAGTGTATGGTCATGTATTTGTTAGTAAGTCAACCAATAAGAAACATTGCTTCAGAGTATGGTCATGTATTTGTTAGTAAGTCAACCAATAAGAAACATTGCTTCAGTGTATGGTCATGTATTTGTTAGTAGGTCAACCAATAAGAAACTTTGCTTCAGTGTATGGTCATGTATTTGTTAGTAAGTCAACCAATAAGAAACATTGCTTCAGAGTATGGTCATGTATTTGTAAGTAGGTCAACCAATAACAAACTTTGTTTCAGAGTATGGTCATGTATTTGTAAGTAAGTCAACAAATAAGAAACATTGCTTCAGAGTATGGTCATGTATTTGTTAGTAAGTCAACCAATAAGAAACATTGCTTCAGAGTATGGTCATGTATTTGTTAGTAAGTCAACCAATAAGAAACATTGCTTCAGTGAATGGTCATGTATTTGTTAGTAGGTCAACCAATAAGAAACATTGCTTCAGAGTATGGTCATGTATTTGTTAGTAGGTCAACCAATAAGAAGCATTGCTTCAGTGTATGGTCATGTATGTGTTAGTAGGTCAACCAATAAGAAACTTTGTTTCAGAGTATGGTCATGTATTTGTTAGTAAGTCAACCAATAAGAAACATTGCTTCAGAGTATGGTCATGTATTTGTTAGTAAGTCAACCAATAAGAAACATTGCTTCAGAGTATGGTCATGTATTTGTAAGTAAGTCAACCAATAAGAAACATTGCTTCAGAGTATGGTCATGTATTTGTTAGTAAGTCAACCAATAAGAAACATTGCTTCAGAGTATGGTCATGTATTTGTTAGTAAGTCAACCAATAAGAAACATTGCTTCAGTGAATGGTCATGTATTTGTTAGTAGGTCAACCAATAAGAAACATTGCTTCAGAGTATGGTCATGTATTTGTTAGTAGGTCAACCAATAAGAAGCATTGCTTCAGTGTATGGTCATGTATGTGTTAGTAGGTCAACCAATAAGAAACTTTGTTTCAGAGTATGGTCATGTATTTGTTAGTAAGTCAACCAATAAGAAACATTGCTTCAGAGTATGGTCATGTATTTGTTAGTAGGTCAACCAATAAGAAACATTGCTTCAGAGTATGGTCATGTATTTGTTAGTAGGTCAACCAATAAGAAACATTGCTTCAGTGTATGGTCATGTATTTGTTAGTAAGTCAACCAATAAGAAACATTGCTTCAGAGTATGGTCATGTATTTGTAAGTAGGTCAACCAATAACAAACTTTGTTTCAGAGTATGGTCATGTATTTGTAAGTAAGTCAACAAATAAGAAACATTGCTTCAGAGTATGGTCATGTATTTGTTAGTAAGTCAACCAATAAGAAACATTGCTTCAGAGTATGGTCATGTATTTGTTAGTAAGTCAACCAATAAGAAACATTGCTTCAGTGAATGGTCATGTATTTGTTAGTAGGTCAACCAATAAGAAACATTGCTTCAGAGTATGGTCATGTATTTGTTAGTAGGTCAACCAATAAGAAGCATTGCTTCAGTGTATGGTCATGTATGTGTTAGTAGGTCAACCAATAAGAAACTTTGTTTCAGAGTATGGTCATGTATTTGTTAGTAAGTCAACCAATAAGAAACATTGCTTCAGAGTATGGTCATGTATTTGTTAGTAAGTCAACCAATAAGAAACATTGCTTCAGAGTATGGTCATGTATTTGTAAGTAAGTCAACCAATAAGAAACATTGCTTCAGAGTATGGTCATGTATTTGTTAGTAAGTCAACCAATAAGAAACATTGCTTCAGAGTATGGTCATGTATTTGTTAGTAAGTCAACCAATAAGAAACATTGCTTCAGTGAATGGTCATGTATTTGTTAGTAGGTCAACCAATAAGAAACATTGCTTCAGAGTATGGTCATGTATTTGTTAGTAGGTCAACCAATAAGAAACATTGCTTCAGAGTATGGTCATGTATGTGTTAGTAGGTCAACCAATAAGAAACTTTGTTTCAGAGTATGGTCATGTATTTGTTAGTAAGTCAACCAATAAGAAACATTGCTTCAGAGTATGGTCATGTATTTGTTAGTAGGTCAACCAATAAGAAGCATTGCTTCAGTGTATGGTCATGTATTTGTTAGTAAGTCAACCAATAAGAAACATTGCTTCAGTGAATGGTCATGTATTTGTTAGTAGGTCAACCAATAAGAAATATTGCTTCAGAGTATGGTCATGTATTTGTTAGTAGGTCAACCAATAAGAAGCATTGCTTCAGTGTATGGTCATGTATGTGTTAGTAGGTCAACCAATAAGAAACTTTGTTTCAGAGTATGGTCATGTATTTGTTAGTAAGTCAACCAATAAGAAACATTGCTTCAGTGTATGGTCATGTATTTTTTAGTAAGTCAACCAATAAGAAACATTGCTTCAGAGTATGGTCATGTATTTTTTAGTAGGTCAACCAATAAGAAACATTGCTTCAGAGTATGGTCATGTATTTGTTAGTAAGTCAACCAATAAGAAACTTCGTCACAGTGTATGGTCATGTATGTGTTAGTAGGTCAACCAATAAGAAACTTTGTTTCAGTGTATGGTCATGTATTTGTTAGTAGGTCAACCAATAAGAAACTTTGTTTCAGTGTATGGTCATGTTTTTGTTAGTAGGTCAACCAATAAGAAACTTTGTCTCAGTGTATGGACATGTATTTGTTAGTAAGTTCACGAATAAGAAACTTTGTATCAGTGTATGGTCATGTATTTGTTAGTTAGTACACCAATAAGAAACTTTGATTCAGAGTATGGTCATGTATTTGTTAGTAATTCAACCAAGAAGAAACTTTTTTTCAGTGTATGCCTGTACAAAATAAAGGGGCGGACTTCGGGCGAAATCCCTATACGTTTCTAGTAGATTCTTGGCGTAAAATTATTTAGTCGTGTGTCCGTGTATTTTAATGCAAGTTTTGCACTCAAAACCCGATTTAGTTATTATTTAACACTTAATCTTGAGTATAAAACAATGAATTACTTAAAACACACATGAATAAGTATTGCCTTCGACGCTGTGAAACTGTTGTTGTTTACTATAGACTATAATCCATTGACTAAGACACTGATTTTCATTTAAAACGTGCATTTTAAATTACGAAAACTAAAAGTAACCTGAAAATTAATACCGGAAATAAATAACAACGGTGCGTCCTGCCAAATATTCCCGACAAAAAAACTGTAAACACTATATCGGCTGTTTTGCGCTTACCCGAACCTGATTTTGTCCTGACACGAGGAAATTTTGGTCGCGAAGAATGTAAAGCATTGAAAAACCTTCAAAAAAGGCGACGTTGACGTTGCTGGTTTAAATTATATGTAAACGAACGTCAGAAATAGAGAAAATTCAGAAGTAAACAAAAAAAGGAATATATGAGCGGCCAAAAAGTATGTGCGGACGCAAAAAAAGAGTTGTTTTTTTTAGTTCTTTTTCCGTTTTTCGAATTTTAGGTGCGGCTACTCCGACGAACAAATGATCAATTTTTTGAGGCCTAAGGACACTAATTGGGTTATCATAACATCAACCACTTATAGCAAGTGAACTAAACTAAGCCCAGTCGGCAATAAATAATTGACTTCCACTCGGTCAATATATACAATACTGTGCTACAGTATTTGACTCACCGATAAGCCTCAAAGGCTATCAACGGAATACAAGATCCAGGTTATAATTACTCGCCTAATCTTGCACAAATCTGGCCGGATTTCCCTTTGTGAGCCTTAACCTTTATTTATTCCGGTCAAGAATTTCACAAGATGATCACACGGAAACCATTACTGATAGACATACATGAACCGCGCTTTCGATCCGTCATTAATAACAGATAACTAGACTTTAACCAAGAAAACATTTGAACTTGCGAGAGTAACATTATAGTTAATACGTATGGTTGTGTATTGACCAACAGAGGGAAAATAAGCCTGAATGATAAGAATAACGCGGACTTGAGGATTCTTACAAGCTTTCGGTTCTCTTATGATTAAAGTCTTAACTTTTTTTAAATCTGGTCACCACTAGGAGGAACAAGTATGCGCGATAACAGGTGACAAATACTAGATTGATGAACAATAAGGAAGTACTCATTCTACTGGGAACTTTACTAGTGACTGGAATTAAACCTTATAGCCAATATGATAATTTAATTTAACTTTTATTATTCATGTAAATTATATTCGAAATGCAGAATAAATTGAATAAGCTTTAGTAGGGTAATTCACATAGTTTTCGCATGTAAAATATTGCGCACATGAAATTAAAATAAACTAAACTTCATGTGAAATATGTATGAATATCCGCCCGTAATATCATATCCATAAATTAAGTAACTATAAAGTGTACGTAAAATCAAACTCAGAGATACAGATTTGTATATGTTGATTATTGATCTGTCGATAGCCATGCATTTTTTACTCTGTATATGTGTGCAATTGTCATAAGTCATGTTGGCCAAATTCATTTAGAGTGTATCATGTGTTTGATTTGAAATAAACGTATGTTCTGATTTTTTTCAATTCAGTTACTCTATATGAATGCTTCAATAACTTTTATGTTAATTTGTCATATTATAATGACAGCAATTCAAATTATCAATCAAATTACAGATGTGCTTTTCGTGGTGTTATTGATAGGAACTTGAGTTGAGGCTCTTAAAAGAGCCGTCATCGTCAAGCGTGGCTCATGGCAACAGGTATATCATATTCAAGATTACCCTAACTAATATATTTGAAAGCAAATCCAGTGAAAGTATCCACGTTTGTTAAGTAAACAGTTAGCGAACTGATCATGACTACAGGTGCTTTATATTGTATGATATATCTAAATATTGTTTTATTTACTGACCTGGTGAAATTGATAGCAGATCCAGTTGAACCCCTTGAACGACTCCTCGGTATTGGCAATCATTACACTCGCGACTTTAAAGTCCGTTTTTGCTTGGCAAAGCCATCTGTCTGCTTCTCCGGGATTAGGAACAGGAAGATACTCTTTTCTACTGCCAGTATAAAAGCCCCAGGTGAAAAACGATTGATAATTGCGTCTTCTTTTTCGGAATTCTTCAGCAAACACCTGACCATCGCTTACAATCCTCGAACTAAAATTGCTGTAACGAGACACGAATGTTCCGCTTGATCCAGCAGAAAATTCGCTTCTTTCCAATTCAACGATTAGTTCTTTAATATAGCTAAATATTTCCGTCGCATAATCCTCTAAACCAGGATTTCTGTCGGGATGCCACCTTAACAATAGTCGCTTAATCAATATCTTTCTATCTTTTTCGCACATCTTAAAAGCTGCAGTTAACAATTCCCTTACTCTACGGCGATTTTCGTCAAGAGGTCGTGTGATTATATTTTGTGAGTCGTAAAGTTCCACTTCTGTAGTAGTATTTTGAGAATTTGGGGAAACAAAGCGATAAAGTTTGAAAATCGGCACTTCGATGAAACCTCTAGGCTCGCCAGCATTTACATTGTACCGTAACGCTATGTCTAAAGATCCCGCAACCTTTTGAATTTGACTCATGATATGGACGTATATATATGCGTTATTTCTATCATCTTCATACTCTACTTCCATTGCTACGAATTCAAATTCATGCGCTTTAAAGGGAACTATTTCCTGTAGTAGAAATGGGTAAAATTCTCGATTTACATAGGTACCAGGCTTTGGAAATACGGAAGAGGGCTTAAAATCGATTTCTGCAATGTTACGTCTATCAAGCAGTTCAGCAATTTGTTCAGGATCATTCCTGCAGTTCAATATTGCACTCAATATGTTACATTTGTCCTTGTCCATGATATGGTCAGTGCATTTTTGTACTAAATCGAAAATTCCGTCCTCCTCAGAAAGAATCATTTTCTCGTCTGTAGTGCCACGAGAGTCAAAGTACAGCTCAAAAGACGAGTTTTCCTCGTCACAATTTATATCCGTTATATAGCATTTCCGTTGCAAACTAACCCCATTAAGCACACTGCCTTTATATGACACTTTTGTTCGTAACCCATTCACTTGTTTAATGCGGACATTTCTCAATTTGTTTCTTGACTTATCTTCTAAATCAGTTGCTGGCTTTCCCTTGTTACTTAATCCACACTGAGCACGAATGAGCCTGATTATTCCATTAATAAAACTGTCGCTCCGTAAAAAGTACTGCCATTCATAGGACACAAGTGATTCAACAAATTCAATCGATTGTAACGACACTTTTTCACTCACGACTTTGCTTAAGAAGCATGGCTGCATAGAATTTGGCAATGTCTCAAACACTGCAGCTGAGTCTGTAAACTCTTCTATTTCCATTTCATTGAATCCAAGAAAGTAGTCAATGTCAGTAACATCTTTTAAGATTCCCGCGTATGTTTTGTTGTCACAAACAGTGATACTTGACGATTCCCTCAGTTTCATTACTTTGTTTGGTAGAAACAACTTTGCATTACTATCTCCAAGTGATCCTTCAAGTTTGAACAGAAGTGTGATCGTCTGTGCAACCTTTTTAAGCACCTGCAGTGGCAAACTTTGATCATCGTACTCAGTATGTATTGAATCCAGCACATTTACAAACTGTGATCTACAAACTTGACTCATCGCTCCGAGGTTTTCAAATAAGTCAATGTATTTTCGTAAGGATTTTGGTAGCTGATACAAATATGGCTTGATCTCAGTGCTTTTCAACGCGGAGGTTTCATACACCATATCGGCTCTTACCATAGCTTCGTCAGGTATATAAACAAAATGTGAATTCCTTAGTTTTATCAACTCAGGGCTGTTTAGATGGTTCATGAAAAAGTCGTAGAGTGGAGTGATAAACTTCAATTTGTCATGCGTCCTAGTAGTTTTCTTTTTGAATACTTCAGTCACATTATGACTATGCACAATAACTCTTTCTATTGACGGATATGTCAACACACCAAGTTCATCATGACGTTCATCTGACCTGGTATGAATATCACTGTGCAAAATATGTGTACTTGACCAACATATGTCCTGCCATGTGTATGCTGTTGACCCATTAAAACAAATGAACTCATTGGGCTTGCTGAACGATTTGCATATTGCGCTTCTGTCAGTGTTAACTTCATGAGAGTTAACAAACTTTACATTCTTAAGTTCGTCAAGGACGTTTGAGCTAAAGAAACTTTTTTCAGCATTCAAAATAAATGACGTCAATGTGTGTGATTTTCTTTTCAGTCCGTTTATGTTCCCTTGGACATTTACTGAATCATGTGCAATACATTTGGCGAATTCCAACACTTTTTGTTGTGTTAGCTTTGTGACAAGTCCTAATGCTTCAAGAAATCTTTCCCATACGTCTGTTCTTAAATGATTTGGAAGAAATTCATCATCTGTAAGCATTTCAACAAATACATTGTTTCTGTGGCTAAAGAATTCGTTAACACGTCGTTCTCGATTTCCAATTCGAATAAATGGAATGTCCGTGAGAAGACGAGTAATCTTCTTTGTATACCATGTGTTTTTCGACAAACCTGTACAAATATAATCTCGGATATATTCCAGATGTTTCATCTGATGTTCGGGAGGAATTGCTTGAAAATTTGGCACAATCATATCTGCATATAGTCGATTAACTTCAATGCATGATGAAATATGCTTCAACAGATAGGAATACTTTTCATAAAACATCACAAATGTCGTATTTGTAGCCTCGGCGATTTCTTTCATTCCATCTGGCGGAATTCTTGCAGAAAGAATTACAACATTATTCACGTTTTCAATACTAATCAAATCTCCGTATGCAGTTTCATACAGCGGCAGAGACCGTATCATGTTCACAAGATCGACATGGATAGCCATTGCTGTTATTCTTTCTGAAACATATCCAAGAATTTCGACAGCTTCAAAACGTGATATGGTGTCTTGCAGAGTCTGTTTGTAAAAATTAAGACACTTTATTAGTTCAAATGGATTCGAAACGGATGATATCATTGCCTCTAGTCCATATTCTATTTCAAATTCCATTTGTGTTTTAGTAATAAATAACCAGCTTGTGTCTAGTGTAGGAATATTGAGTCTTGAAATAATTCTATGGACGGTTTCATAACCGCTTCCATTTTTATACAACCTAAAAGGTTGTTCTAGTGGAATAAGCGAATTTAATGCATGTGCTATACCCTTTGATGGTAGGAAAGACCAACTTTTGAAACACGACACATTTTTGACGAATAGGTCAACCGAAAACACTTTGTTGCAGTCGACTGATTTCGCGTGCAAAAAAATGAAGAACATTCTCAGGTCAAAATTTGTGTCTTCTGACTTGAATGATTCCACCTCTAAATCATTGCCACCACGAAAAACATCTAAATCATATGATGAAGGAAGCAAATTACATAGATTTTCCACTCTTAACTCTTTTAACACTCCGGATTGGAAGATATATTTCCTGTTCTTCAAATAATCCACTACATCATTGTGAATAAATTCATTAGAAGATCCGGGTAACAGGGAAAGGTACTTTGAGCAAAATACCGGCCTATGTGAATCAAACTTATGAAGGATGTTGTCTTGTGTAAGACAGAGTGGTAAACCTTCTAGCATCAGTTCAACTGGACTTGACAGAAGGAATGAAATCAAGTTCTTAAAATGCTGGACCGACATAAAGCATGATTGCTCTATATTTTTACCACATATCTGCACATCAGTTTCACGAATGTACTTCAATGCTAAATCAGGTGTGCAATTTAAAACTTTCAACCCCACTTCTTCTATTGATTGTTTAACAACATCGGGACTTTCTACAATTTTCATTCCGATTCTCGCCATTATGGACTTCACCAGGTCTTGTTGTAAATGCAATACATCATGTGCCGTATGCGCTCCGTAAAAAACACCTCCTGCCTTATCGTCTTCACTGCGAGCTAAATGCGTCCATCCCAGTTCAAAACCAAGTGGTTTATCTTGAGAATCAGATGTGAGCAGAACCGGAAACAACTTACACTCTTGCTCCAAAATCATTTTGTAAACATTTTGTACGTAGTATTTCCATTTACTTTCTGTTGCAAAAAAACATTCTGGAAATTTGTTATTGTATAGCTTCAAAATTTTCTTGAGTTTCGCCTGAGTCATCCCTTCCCCAGAAAGATCACAAAGTATGCTCTGTACTTCAAGAAGTGATGTACAAAATGTTTCAGGCAATAGACTTGACAACAAGTATTTGTTCCATGTTTCGCTCACGCCGCTGCTGATTAACATCCGTCGTCCTCGATCTACTGAAAAATGGCCATTCACGTGAAAAGGAAGACCTGTTCCTATAGGCAATGGTAAAAAGCAGAAAGCCTTATGAGCTCGTGTTAGGTCGGATACTTCTGTTTCGAACATCGGTATGGATATTCCTACTGTTGGCATTAAGCCAAGATCCCTATCGGCGAATGCCGGCCTAAGTTTACATGAAGTGTCTTTCTCGTCTGGTTTGGTATCACTTGAAAATTGATTGCATACAAGCCATCGTTTGCACCGACGCTTGTTTTCAACAATAGACAGATTGTACGTCACAGAAAATTGATCCTCTAAAATATTTTTATATTTATCATCCATATTATTTTTACAAACTTTTCTTACATTATCAAAATATTGCTTTCTTTTAATTTCATCCGACTCTGTCAACTTTGCTTCTACGCTGAACTCGGTGCGTACCCTGCCATCTATGTACGTTGAAATTCCTATTGATTTGAGGTTTTTTAAAAACTGAAGACATGTAGTTGCCTCCTCTTGAAGCAGACCAAGTAATTTATCAATTTCATAATTATTTATACAATGCACGCTTACTTCTGACTTTTCTTGTCGCAATGGTAAACGAAACACTGTTCCGACATCGGATTTCATTCCTGGATATCCTTTCAAAATATCTTTAAATTCCTCATCCATGTCGTCGATGTCACATTTTATTCCAGGTTCATCTGTTTCAGGGATATCCTTAAACAAAGGATCAAATATACAAAGAACTCCTTCTTTTCCTAAGCCAGGACCCTTAGTGTAAAACGACGGTGTATCAGTGATATGATAAACTGCGTTAAACCCCAGTCCGTATTGTCCCGTTTTTGTTGGATCATCAGTTTTACTTCCGATTCCCAAATTTCTAATGCCATCTAAATCATTATCACTGAAATGTGAATTATTGTAAATACACAATGCTGGGCCTAAGACTTGGTTTCGTCCGATTGAATGTGCTATATTCTGAGTTTCAAAGAACTTGATGAAATTTATTTCAGTCGCACCAGCGTCATCAGCGTTCTGAATAAACTCCTTAAATATACTGGCATCACTAGGATAATCTCTAAGAATACCATTCAATCGTGTGGTCAGCTTTTCTCTTTGCCCAAAAGAAAATATTCCTTTCGAAAAACCTTTGATCAAACTTGTTTTCTTTGTTTGGACTCCAAGAGCCTTCGCGATATTTGGAGGCACATCACCATGTACTAGTCGGACCTTTCTAGTCCATCGAACAGCTTGATCTTCTAATGCAAGTTCATAAGTGGGGGCTAGAACATTCTTTTCATCCGGTGCAACGATGAAGTCCTTGTGTTTCTGCAGATCCTCTATTTTCACATGTTCAATTTCCATAATTGAATGCAAATTTCTAAGCAAGTTTATTATTAATTTAACTTCTTTGCCTTTGCATGACTTGTCTTTCCACAATAAACGTTTACTTTCCATGACCGCAATTATATCTTCCTTACTGAAGTGTTCTTTTACACCTAATTTTTTAAACAATCGCAATTCTAAATCCGACAAATTTTGCAAAAGGCAAAGTTCCGGCTTGCAATCTGTTTCCATGCTCATCGCGACTTGTTTCACGCTGTAAAATGATTTTCCATACATAATAATCTTCTTATTAAAAACACCTGACATGTTTTCACTTACACATTCCAGATTTTCCTGCAACGATGGTTTCGTCAACTTGTTATCCAATCTAGAGTACACCTGCTTCACTATTTGACTAGTTACTGAGTTATCACTTTCCTTCGAACCTTTATATTCGTCGGCTAACACATTTAATTGCTGCAACAACATATTTACAGTTATTCTCTCCTGCGATCTAATGCCTAAAAAACTTGATAATTCTTGCTTTATTTCAAAGCAACTTTTTACTACACATTCAACGGATCCAATTTCATGCACAAGGCGGCTTTCGTATAAAAAACATGGCCTCCCAATCAGAGCTCTTACAGATGTGTTGTATATCCTGTGCTCGTTGCATAAATGAGTTGTGACTTTTTTCAAGTCATCTCTATTTTCGGATTGGAATGAGAATTTCCATCCTGGCAATCTTGTTTGCACAGGAATAATAAATATGCCTCGAATTACTGCAGCAAGCGATGGGATTATATTCGACAAATGTTTATTTAAGTACTTTTTAACCGCATCTATACGTAGCAAAGTGCAATGTGAGCATTTTTGTGAAAACACTTCTATACTTTTACATCTGTCTATCAATAATTCGTCAGTCAACGTATCACACATCATACCTAATCTTTCTAATTCGTAAAGAACCATTTCATCTCTTAATCCATTGGTTTTAATCACATATCTTTCTTCACTTTCTACAAACAGTCTTGCCAAGTCCTTATCTGGATGAATAAGTTCTTCGATTCTTTTAAAACGTTCATTGGGTTGAGTGGGGATACAGGAAACACGTTTTAACTGTTCTTGAACGAATCCGTTTTGGCATAAGATTGCATGCCGCAGCATTACATTGCGCTCATCCGTTTTTCCTCTCCAATAATCATTCGCCATGTTTTCCAGCAAATGAATATACAACATTTTCTCCGTTATTAAAACATTTTCACAAGCATTGCGATTATAATAAATCAGAATATCGAGCTGTTTTGTAGGCAAATTCACTACAATCCTTTCATTAGGAATAGGAACAGATATCAAAAATTTAAACGCGATTGCGTTTACCGTTGTATTGTTTCGTATTGCTTTGCCGAGCACTAAAATACTACTGAACGGTAAGTATGATTGACTTTCCTTGCTTCTAAATACACGTGGGCCATATTGCAATTCACTTGGATTATCTTGCAAGACGGTCGTGTAAAATGCCTTAACAAACGGTTCGACTGCTTTTTCCCCAGGTTCTGGCCAAGTTCCGTAATAATGCGTGTCAGATACCGTCGAACCAAATGTGTCTTCATTGCCTAAGAAACGCAAGTAGTTCACAAATGATTGAACGGTGCATGTTGAAAGTAAGTTGTCATTCCATTGATACGAATTAACCGTCTTATCATCATCTGTCGCAAGAGTTAAACATCGTCTATTTGAAGTAACGCTAAATAATCCATTTATATGGAAAGGCAACTTTGTTATTACTGGCAAAGGCAAAAAACAGAACAAATGTCCTTCTTTGTAGAATCCCTGTCTTACATCAGATAATGAACGATGTACTCCCGTCTTAGAATAGATATCTGGAATAGCTATTGCCGATACAGGAATGGCTGTTTCCTCGGTACACTGACGTGCATCTGTCGAACATTTATACCAAGATATTACAAATCGTTCTTCATAATTATCTGTTTCGCAGGATTCAAAAAGCTCTGGATTAGAGACGTTTGTTACAAGTGAGACAACTTGAACATGTTCAACTGTTTGATGTGTCTGTGAACAAAGTTTCAATACTGAGAATCTGTTCTTAAGACTAGATGTATCACCTATTATGCTTTTATTCATCTCAAACACAGGCTTTACCTCGTCAGAAGAGACATAATCTTTTCGCAGGTGGAAAATTCTTATAGTCGTCACATTTTGTGAAAATAGAAGCAAGTCGCCTGCATGTTTTCTCAACATGTTTAGAAGCCCAATAACTTCATCCTTGTTGTAAACCCTTTTTGAAATCTCGCTTTTGTCGGCCTGGACTGCAGTTCGAAGCTGCAGACGAAATAGAGTTCCCTCAAATGATGTAAATGATTCACCTACGATCGAACAGCCGAACAAACCTTCAAAAGGCATAAACTGATCGACATGCCTCTTTACCAATGTGCGTTTAGACAAAGGTATCTTTATCCCCTTTTTGGGGTCGCTCTCGTCCAAATACCTCTCGTGAGGATCGAAAATGACCATATTTCGACCTGAAACAAAACTGGGAACATCTGTTAAATTGTAAACAGAACAAAATCCAAGACCGAATTTTCCAATTGTTGAGGTGTCATGCTGTTTTGTTCCTTCGTTTATGCGTGTTATGTTTTTGAAATCATCTTCGGAGAATGTTGTGTTATTGTAAACAAATAACGAAGCTCCTTGACACTCTGAAAGTTCCTTGCTAATAAGACGTTTTCTATAACCTATGTGGTCTCGTTCGTCGTAAAGAAAGCTTATTTCCGTGGCGCCTGCATCGTCAGCGTTTTGAACGAGTTCTTTAGGCACAGAGAGACCATCAATATAGTCCTCTTTCAAAAGCCGATTTAGTCGTGTTGTCAAACGTTCGTTTTGACCCCAATCTTTGACCCCGATATCTTCAGCATCCATTAATGATTGGCGTGTAACCGACTTCACTCCAAGATTTATTGCGTGTTCTATACACAATGGATGAACATATTTGAAAATTTGTTCTTCATCTGAATCATCAAACATGTCTCTTTCTTTGTCATATACACAGTTAGAAATTTGATCAAATTCAATTGTACATTCTTCATTTGTGTCGATCATTATTAGCACATTTCGTTCCATCCACTCTTTGTCTGCTTCATCGTTCTTAATCAACATTGCTAACTTTTCTAGAACATTGCTGACAAGCTTTTTGTCATTAGATACAACAGCTGCTTCATATTGGCCATCTAGATACTTTGTCTGTATTTCTTGCAGGTATTGCGTTAATACAAGCTTATCTTGAATGAGGTTACTTCCTAAGGCCTCCAAAATGCCGTGTACGTCGCGGAAGTCGTCAGGAATATATTCGAAAACCGGACTAAGAAGGATTTCGCCAACAGTGTGCTTCAAGATCGAGCGCGATGGGCCCTTGAATCCCTTTTCGGTCCAGATTAAGGTATTTTCTTCAAATATCTCTTTTTTAATCACAACATCGTCTTTCTGCTCCCTTAACTCTAAATATATACCCTTTGTCACTTTTGCGACATCATGTTGAGTATCAATAGTGCATTTCCCTCTGACAACAATCAGGTTATTAATAAGGTCCTCAATGGAAGGCGGTTTAGTCCATTCATAAAATTCTGCAAGCTCTTTGCAATTCGAATTGATCAAAGGCTTTATTGAACCGATCAGCTTACTGTATCGAGCATCTCGTAAATCAGGTGGACAATAAAGGTGTTTTAAATCTTTAAATAGCAATTCTTTGGGGTACTCTACATTGCCAATGACATTGCTTATACAAGGAAAGCACTGTAGTTTCCGTAACGCATCTCCAAGGCTTGTTGTGATTTTGTTCCTAACATGCACGATGTTCTGAAGAAGATTTGGATTGTTCTCGATGGTGTTAAGAAATGCGTTGGCTTTATCATGCATTTCAGCTTCAAATACTTCACTTTTTTTAGACGAATCTAGTTCTTGTGCAACGCCTAACATGTCTTCTGCGCTGACACACTTTACGGATTTCAAACTAATTGTTCTTAAGCCATCTAAGAATGCCCGGTTATCGAAGTCCTGTTCTGGAAGAAATACATCTTGTTTCCAAAAAAGCTTTTTCAGATTTTCGTCTGTGTGATCAAAGAAATGTGATGCTCGTTTTAATTTGCTATCATGTTTGATAAAAGCGATGTCTGTTGCCATTTGAATAATATCTGTTTGTGGTTTAAACATCTTTATATTCTTCAAAAAAAACTTCATGAAGTCGTCAGTGTCCGATGCGTACCCTCTCTTTGTTATCTCTCGTAGTTTCATCCTTACAAATTCATCCATGGTCAATTCAGTTATATTGAACATTTTGATCAATCTGCTGTTTGTCTTATCACGTCTAAAACACTGAACTGGAATATCAATATCTCCAGGTAGTTTATTTTCAGTCTTTATATCGATAAAAAACCCTGCCAATTTCAGCTTAGCATATTTCTCGCATCCCTTGGTTTTTGATATCATTTTAAATATTTCAAGCTCCTCTAGAAAAGACATTCCGTAATCTTCTTCACTGTAACATAAGTATTTCACGAAGTCTTTCCGTGTTTCGTCATCTGCTTTGCTATTGAATATAGTACGAACAGCCAAAACATTGTCCTCTTCAATTGTATCGAAACATCTTTTGAGTTCGTAGTGGTTCAGCTGAGAAACATAACCATTCAAATGTCTTTTCGGCAGCCAGTTCGGTAAATCCTCAAGCACGGTTATTCCTAGAAGCTGCAATGCCTTCTTCACATTTCCATTCATACCTTTGCTTATGTTGTTCAAATCACTCAGGACATAGGGATACGTTAAAGGCACCAGTTTGACAACGTATGTGCCATCAAATGTCCCTTCTTGTAGTAGTGGTAGAAGTCGCAAATCTTTAAAACGTTCTAAACCGTGTTTAGTCACCAAGCTCCAGACTTTTTCAAGCCACAGTAGACTTATCTTCGAAGAGTTGTCCATGTCTTTGTCTACGAATGCTTGTAGACTCTCTCGCAGGAAAGTACGGAGTGCGTCGGAAGAAAAGTTTGAAATGCGATAGCTCCCTAGAAATGAAACTAAATTGCATTGGCGCTTAACCCAGTCACAACAATATCCAAAACAGGTGTACAATATACATTATAATAATAGTTTCGTGTTTAATGAAGACAAAAAGACACGACGCAATACGACGAAACCAGATACCAATGATAGATAGAAGAACTTCAGCCTTCATTGTGATATTCAGTTTCAACCGTTTTTCTATTTTTAGTAACAGTGACCTTGACCTTGACACCAGGGGCCCAAAGCTCAATCCACTGAAGGTATCCATAAACTCATCCGGAATACCAAGTTCCGTCGAGATATGTCAACCCTAATTTAAGTTATTTAGTTTCAACCGTTTTCTATTTTAGTAGCAATGGCATTGACCTTGATCCAAGGGGTCCAAAACGCAATAACATTAATAGTCTCGATAAACACTTAATAAAAAAACAAGTCCAGTCAAGATTTGTCAACCCTTATTAACGTTATTCAGTTTAAAGTTTAAACCGTTTTTCTATTCAAGTAACAGTAAACTTGACTTCAGGTAAGTTTGACGCCGCCCGTTCTCCCGCCCGAAAAACAACATACGTCATTCTGATTACCAGGTACTCTATGTATACATGTATGGCATTGCAGAACCAAACTCGATTGTTTCATATACCTGACGGTTTTCTTTAAAGAGTACATATATAATTTTCAAATGATGAAGGCGCTTGGCCAAATTGGTAAATGGATTGGACATATACAATGTTTAACCTAGGCATTTAATGAAAACATTAGATACTTTTTCAGAACTGCACTATCACAAATGGACCGTTTTATAAGACTAGGGACAAAATATCAGACCGAAGTTGTTTTACATATTTACGTTCTTAAATGTTTTATGCAGAAAACATCATTTTTCTGAAAGCTTGAGAAAGGCCTTTAGACAAAAAAAATCGAACGTAAATATTAGAAAATTTAACCTGATATTTTCTCACCAATCCAGATATTAACGAAAAAATGTTTAATTCCAAGACAAATAAATTAAAATGTTGCCAGAACGGTCCATCTGTAAAAGTGCAGCTAAAAGGTGTTGATATATTTAATCAATATTTCATATATGATATGAACACTTTCGTTTTTGATCATCAATATCACTCCTCTGCAAGCATTTAAAAAGAAAATGTTTGTTATCTTCCCACTTACCTTCTTCAATTATAGACTGGAATGCTATGTCGCTTTTCGATGATAGAGTTGCCATAACGAAACGGTCTTTAAAATCGGGAAAAATTTCAATAACTTCCGCACTTGTAATGAATAAGGCATTCCCTTCTTTTTGAAAGCTGACCCATGTGCCATTTGCAAGGGGCAATAATTTCAGTCCTTGCAGTAGATTAAACTGTTTATCAGCTGAGAGGTAAACTAAAAGGTCTGTTTTCATCTCATCAGCAAGACATTGGTATGCGTTCGATTCTTGTAGAAAGCGAGTAATCAGATCCGGCGAGACACAAATAACTGAAGTGGTAAAAACAACCTGCAAAGTCTTCAATGTAGTTTCATCAAGTTCAACATAAGACTTTCCCATTCGTTTCATAGAGGATCTCACTGACGTTTTAATTTCTTCTGCGTCAAACGTACCAGCTGTTCCAAATACGCATTTCTGACACACATCCCATCGCCCAACATCATTTGCAAAAACAACATCTTCGGTTTGCATACATTTTATGCCATTCGTCGCAAAACGTTTCCAATTGTCATTAACATTGTCGATATTTGGTACAAGGTTATACACAATTTTGATATCGTCTTCTGAATTTCCAGAAGTATTACTTTTATTGACTGCAGCGGCGTACATTAATCGGTAAGCTCGCGGCAGTACTTCAGATGTCATAAGGTGATTCCAATGGACATTTTTATCGTATTGCTGTTGGTTTTTATCTTCATCAGTTTCCCATTTTAAGTGGTGTCGATTGGAGCTAAGGGCGAAGAACCCGTTTACATGGAATGGTAACCCTGTTAGTTTCGAGCCTTCTTTCGGAAGAGGCAGGAAACAGAATATATGACCATTGAACTGAGAAGTCGTTGTCATAGGAGCAGCAACGCCAACATATGGACTTAGACCAATGCTTTCATCGTTCATAAGTCGGTTAAGCTCATCCGAAGCCGATTCACTAACAACGTAATTGACAACAAGCCAAGTAGTATTTGAACTCGAACTTCCGTCAAAGAAACATTCAATGGGAACTTCCATAATTGAAGAAATGTCGGCGCTTTTAGGTGTCATACTGCTCACTTTGTATGCAAATGTTGCTCTCTGTGCCAAGCATTTCACGCCAGAGTCCGCTATTTTAACCTTTGCATAAACTTTTCTCTCTGGCGGCTGGGACTGATTATCCGTAAACAATGTCACCTCCGAAAGACTTTTCAAGAAAAGGAGGATGCTAGATGAATCCTGTTGAAACGCCCTGAATAAATTCATTACTTTTTCCACCGTGTACACGTTGTCTGATAGCGTAGTCGGAATTTCGCGGAGAGGAAACCAGAACAGCGTTCCTCTGAAATATCCGGATGAGAGTGTTTCTCGATTGAAACCAAATTTACCATCAAGTGCTTGTATAAAAGCGTTTGTATCAAACCCTTCCATTTCGCCTAGATCTCCTATTTCCATTGGTGCCGGTTCGCAGCCAGCCGGATGAAGCGGGTCCATCAACAGCATGCGTTTCCCACTGATTATGCAGGGGTTATCTGTAAATATAGATATTACATATGCTATAACTTTGTAATGCAATGAAAACTACCGGGAAAAGGAACAAGAACAAGATCTTACAGACACTAAACGAGAGACACACGACATCAAAATACAGCAAAGACAATCTGTACATGCATTATTCTGGAATATTGTTTGTGCTGTTTTTCATGTTTATTTTTTTATTTGACTATGACTCTGAATTGACAATTTGCGTGTGTCTTATAGGCTTCCATTTATGTTACCAAAACGCTAATATTATCAAAACGCTAAAATATAAAAGTAGCCTGTCAAGTAAAACATGGCATAGTGTTTATATATTATCTAATTTGTTATAATTAAGTAAAAGGTATAAAAGCGGAAGGTGTTACAGGCCTACGGTACTAGGCAAATTGCGTCGGGCGTTACACTACATCAGTGGACTGTTCAAGTAGTCTCTTCGAAAACAATTTAACTGGTTTCTATCAACTCTGTGATGTTTACATTGTGTCTTTCGTTCAGTGTCTTTATTGTCCTAGCCTTTTAATAGGTGTATGCTTATGTTTTATGACTAAAGCCGCAGACCTAAAGGCTAAAGTACCGCAAATCGAAATCAGGCATCGTCGATCAATCCTTCTTCTTGAGATGAGACAGTCAAAAGAATTAGTGGGCTGTTGTATCAAAGTGGGGCGTATGTTGTTTTGCGGTTTGAAGTAGAGCACATTAAAAGATCACTTTATTTAAATACGTTAATAAGATTGCAACGTTAATGTGAATTTTCTAGCTAACCGAAGAAGCTTAAATAAATCTTGGCGATGACCGAGGCGAATAGGTTATTAATAATTATAGATAATAACGCAAAAAATGGAAATGTTGACTATCATTTACCAACTACAAAACGTCAAAACGTCCATAGCCAATATCGGGTTTATTTTAATTAATTTTAAACTAGCAATAAACATTTGATCGATATGAAAGCAATTTTCAAATCATTTTCCTAATAGGTATACGTTTGTCGGTTACTATTATAAAACTACTTAATTGTATTAAAAATTCATCATTTTACTTTGCGTTTTATTAGATAATGACAGTCAATTATCGGCTACTGTTTACAATCAGGCGTGTTGCGCCTACAGCCTTTCAACGCTTTCAGCGCTTTCAATACTAATGGGCTTGCCCCTGCAGTTTTCGTTGTATTTTTTATCATATCAACAAAAAGTTTCATCATTTTCAAGCTTAAGAAAATTGTAACAAAATATTTCAATGATATGAACAAACCTGTTAAATGAAAAACTGATTTGAACCCGAGTCCGAAACGTCCGACTTTTAGTATGTCAAACTTTTTTACACTGTTATATATCATGATGATTCCTTTCCAGTCTTGTTCAGCAAATTCGGCATCGTTGTGAACGCACAGGGCTGGAGCCTACAGTTATAGCAGTTGTCATCATAATCAATAATAGTATCCGCATTGTTGTTATAAGTATATATAAATGATCGTCAGATGAATTAACACATTAAAGATGCACTTTTACTTCCAAATAAGATTTACCACAATTCATAATATTGTTTTAATCATCCAAAAAGGATTAATAAATAGTGGAAAACAATGATTCTTATGAAGGACACTGGGTTTAATTTGAAAGAAATGAGCATAAAACAGGGTAGTTCAACCTTTTGAGACTATAGTAGACCACAGTTATTCTTTTAGCATTCACCAATCATTTAATATTTTTGCGGATTCTGCTATTTACTACACATTTAAAATCTTCTTATCAGTAGTTGATATTTTCCATAAATGTATTATTAAGTAAGTAGTTAAAGGCTTATTAGTCAAAATGGATGTTTGTTATACATGTGAATGCATTGATTTTAAATAATAGTGTCGCTTAAATAATGGTCATCCCTGTTATTATCACTTTCGTAGTTGTCATTCGACTGATAGCTCTATCATGTACATGTATAAGGTTCCATACAAAACTCTGAAATTGGTTGTCAGTGGCCGCACCAATTACTGAATGTACAATATTATACCTGAAAGAATTTCTTGCATTGTGCAGGACTTGTTTCGTCCGTCCTGTTAAGTCTTCTCTCGTCCAGAAGTATGCCCATCGTTCTTGCCCCTGCATCCTCGGCGTTTTGTATCAGTTCCTTGAAGACAAACATTCATATTGTAAGAAGGAATAAGATAATTATTTTGGCCAGAGTAATGAGCCATGCTAAACATGTGCATATCGTCATAGAAAAAATGTATTTCCTGCTGATTTGAATGTCTTGGAACAGTTCTGGGTTTATGGCCAATATTAAGATTCATGCGTGATGACAACGCTGGTGCCTGCGCCGATGATGACAAAATGCTGTCACAATATGTATATGAAAAATAACAGAAACAAGCTCAGTAGCCAAAAGTTTAAACATAAACACCGTTTAATTTAACAGGGTACATGCCAAAGACTTAGAAGACAAAAACAAAAAATACAAAATATAAACATGGAACAAAAGCACAAAACTCTACAAAGAACACAGTGAAAACTTATTTTATACCCTGAAATCAAATGACGAAAAACATATCCTCATCTATAAATGTAGCACAATATTGTAGAATATCGTTTGTTGGATTGATTTTTATTATCGTAAACGGAAAATGAAGAAACGTTTTAAACCTTCAATATTTGTCCTCCATCTGGATATTCTGCTAGAATATACTTCAGTTGTTCAATAACAGTCGGCTGTTTGAAGCTTGATATGACTGGTTTCTTCTTTTTGACCACGTCTGCCTCCATGTCTTGACTGGTTGATTTCCTCTTCCCCTTCCGTCTGCCGTCACTTGTTGAAGCTGAAAAGATTAATCACGTGAATTATCAAGCAATAAGCTTTAAATAAATCCGATATTGTCACTTATTGCTAGGGAAGTCACTGTTGCTTAGAAAAAGGCAGCTAAATACGGTCGTGGGAGACTCAGACACAGGAAAGTAAAATTGTTATGCTGTTGTAAAAATGCTATTATAGAATCAAAGATGGTAACAAATGCGGAACCGTAACAAATTACCTGATATCAGGCACACATTTGGTCAAATTAATTACATTTTCGATATTTTGGAAATTTAAGAATTCAGTTTCTGAGCCTCAGTCAGACTAGAAACGAAAATGCTTACAGACCGAGGCCCGCGCCAATTATGCACAAACGGGCACAATGTGAACATACTTTTTATGGGACTACAGAACAATGGTACATAGAAAATAGCTGACCTTTGGGCAATGTCACTTCGGAAAACACTTTTTAAAGATTGTCCGTACAATGGTCAATGAAAACCAATTGACTTGCATGGCGGGGCCAATTTTGACCCCAGAGAAAGAATCTAAACAATCCATGCAAAGGACTCTAGTCCTTTACGCATGACAAATTGTTCACCCAAGGGTAATGAGTTAAATAGTCTTGTAAGAGGCATTATAGCCAATGCTACATCCAACATATCTGACATGTAGGCTTTGTCGTTTTGGAGTGTATTTTCCAAATATACGTCAATGTTAAAGAGTGACCCTCAGGCTCCAGGGTCATGATTAGAACAATCGAGAAAATGCTGCTCGCCAAAACACTAAGCTAGGGGTATAATAATTTTGGAAAAAAATATAGCATTTATGTTTTCTCTTTTGGTTGCCATGGCAACCAGAGCTCTAAATGGACATATAACAAAAGTATTAGCCATAGTTCATTCTTGTTGAGTTTGATTTTTTTCCAAGCGGCATAAAATATATCGTATGTAGAAATTGTTAACGATGGACTTTGGACAATCCACCTACAACAAAAGCTAACCTTTGAGAATACCGTGATCAGGTAAGTTTAATGGAATTTAAAGCTGCACTCTCACAGATTGAACGTTTGTCAACTTTTTTTATTTTTTGTCTTGGAACGAGCCAATTTTTGGAAAAATCCATTAAAACCAGTTATGTAAGAGTGCTGACAAAAATAAATCGCAGATTTTTGTATTTAAGTTAAAAAAATTATGTATTATGCATTTTTCTTAACCGGTTTAAGCCATAAAACATTAATTTTCGAACGGAAATATGACAATCGACGATCTGATTTTTTGTCAGCAATCATATATCATTTGTTTGCAGATATTTACGCAATTTTGCCCTTTCCAAGACAAAAAAAAGTTGTAACAATGGCATATCTGTGAGAGCGCAGCTTTAATGTAAGTAATAGATTTAAACACGTGTAGCAATTTATATTAAAAAGTACCTATCACAGTGTATCGTCCACAAACAAAATTTCGGCAAATAATCAGTTGAAAAGGGACCATCACTCAGTAAAATTTGTACTTTGTGAAGAAAGTCAAACCAAAACTTTATTTTATGTTGTTGAACATATGCACTAACAAGTATTAACCTTTGTCCAGCCTGTCATAAATTATCGTCCGGACACCTATTTTGCAAATTATATGTTGAAAGGGGGACATAACAGCATAAAAACACATACAATTACATGAGTTATTGGCTTGACACCGTTTCCTAAGTTGAACCTGTACTTTATGGTGTTGAAGATGTTTAGCAAATACTATTTAAATGCTAAATCTTTTCCGTCCGTACACCTTTTTTTCGCAATTTCAAACAGGGCCTATAGCCCCGTTAATGATTTGTGGTTTGTAATCAAAATTGAAATTGACCTTTTTTATGCTTTAAACATATGTTCAAATGTATTTTAATCCGTCCAACCTTTCTCAAGTTTTTGTCCTTACACCGCACGTCTGGCTATTTTTTTAAATTTAAATTGGCCGTCAAATATAATTGGATTGCAACCATAGGGACACTTGACTTGTATTACATTGTGTTAAATATGTGTACCAACATTTACACCAGACGCCCGTTTCATGAGCTTTCGTCCGGACAAGACTGACTGCTCACTACCGGCAATCTTACTATTTGGTACCACCTTTCCCCAAACTGTATTTGACGGAGTTGTTGATATTTCAGAATTTATTTTGAAAAAGCCTTGTGTCATTACCGGCAGATTATCAAGTCAATGTGTTTATGAGGAAATCTAGTAGTAGTGTTAGTTGGTATATAGCAAAGTAAATGTAGTATACATTACCAAGTAGAGTTTCACGTTCTTTAAATATATTCAACTATTCTTTTATATCCTTAAGCATGTGATCAACCGTAAGTTGAACTTAAACTGTAAGATAAAACACAAACGTAGTTTAAAAACATTCAATAGATTCTTTATCTGCTATTTTGTTTATTAATAATGTTATTCGCTCGATATGTTAAACACTCTAAACTGTAGTCAATCCATTTGTGTTTCGTTATACGATAAAAACACAAGTAGTCGGTACTTTAAACCTTACAATCCCGTGAAAAGAGACAAATAAAATTGAAATCTATACCATATATATGTCTTTCATTTCCTTATCAGTATGCAACACCTGTTCAATGTAACAATATTAACATAGAAGTTTGGTTTTCTTGTTACAAAATACGTGAAATGCACTGATCAGAAAAATACCTTATTTTAGCTAACACTTGTTAAATTTAAAGTTTAAATTCGTGGATTTATAGCTTTACGGCTATGCATGCGTCCGTTGGCTGCCAAATACCGCCTGAGTCGCCCTACCCCCACTGACCCCCCACCCCCACCCCACCCGCAACAGTGCAGTATAAAAGAGAAATTTGAAAACGTGTTTTACCCCCACCAGTTGGTTAGGAATTAGGCCGAAAGAATAAATTTAGACCACCAGTGTGGTCGTGTAGCTACAATAAATGACACCTTCATTGCTACGCTTCTGAAAATTAAGTAACAAAAGACGGACCAGCCTCTGTCTATAAAAGGTCGGTCAGGGTCTGTACACTTCACCTTAGTTTTGA